>NC_090373.1:196520717-196867476 GCF_036365525.1 Heterodontus francisci | reverse complement strand
CTCCCCCCCCTCTCCCTCACTCTCCCCCCCCTCTCCACTACCCCTCTCCCCCCCCTCCACTCCTCCTACTCTCCCCCCCCCCTCCTCCTCCCCTCCCCCCCCCTCTCCTCCTCTCTCTCTCCCCCCTCCTCCTCACCTCCTAATCCTACCCCACCCCACCTCCTCTCTCTCCCCCTCTCCCACTCCCTCTCCTTCCTCCCCCCCCTCCTCCTCCTCACTCTCTCTCCCCCCCTCTCCTCCTCTCTCTCTCCCCCCCCACTCCTCCTCTCTCTCTCCCCCCCCCTCCTCCTCCTCTCTCTCTCCCCCCTCCCTCTCCTCCACCTCTCTCTCCCCCCTCCTCCTCCTCTCTCTCTCCCCCTCCTCTCCTCTCTCTCTCCCCCCCTCCTCTCCTCTCTCTCTCCCCCCCTCTCTCCCTCTCTCTCTCCCCCCCCCCTCCTCCTCCTCTCTCTCTCCCCCCCCCTCCTCCTCCCTCTCTCTCTCCCCCCTCCTCCTCCCCTCTCTACTCTCCCCCCCCTCCTCCTCTCTCTATCTCCCCCCCTCCCTCTCCCTCTCTCTCTCCCCCCCCTCCTCCTCCTCTCTCTCTCCCCCCCCTCCTCCTCCTCTCTCTCTCCCCCCCCTCCTCCTCCTCTCTCTCCCCCCCCCCCTCCCTCCTCCTCCTCTCTCTCCCCCCCCTCCCTCCTCCTCTCTCTCTCCCCCCCCTCCTCCTCCTCTCTCTCTCCCCCCCCCCTCCCTCCTCCTCTCTCTCTCCCCCCCTCCTCCTCCTCTCTCTCCCCCCCCTCCTCCTCCTCCTCTCTCTCCCCCCCCTCTCCTCCTCCTCTCTCTCTCCCCTCTCCTCTCTCTCTCTCCTCCCTCTCTCTCTCCCCCTCTCCTCCTCTCCCCCTCCTCTCTCTCCCCTCTCCACTCTCCCCCTCCTCCTCTCTCTCTCTCCCCTCCTCCTCTCTCTCCCCCCTCCCTCTCTCCCCATCTCTCTCTCTCCACCTCTTCCTTCACTCTCACCTCCTCGTCTCTCTCTACCCCCTCCTCCTCTCTCTCTCTCCCCCGGTTACCCCAGGATGTCGCTCAGCTGCTGGTGCAGACGACGTGTCGTTGAGTTAGAGCGCCTGCGCCGCAGAGCTGCACCAGCTAACATGCTGCGGTGCGTGAATCAGATGTGTCTGTCAGTCAAGCTCATTGCAGGGGTAAGCTGCAAAAGACCAAGCTCTTTTCGACTTCAAACGGAGATCGTAGCAGTAAGTAACACCACTGTATTTCAACAAAAGATTACTTTTTTTAAAAAGTTCATGCCCCAGTGATGAAGATGATGATGGAGGAAGGAGAATACAGGATTCATTTTGGTTCAATTCGTGACCAGTTGGCAGCTCATTAACAAACTGTTCATCAGTTTGAGGTTTTTGTAGCAATTTTTTTCTCCAGTGTGGGAAGGTTTAAGTAGCACAAAGGAGTCAAATTTCGATACATCCTATCAATAGTTGGAAGAGATGAGGGGTGTGGCAATTTTTACTTTTTCCGTACACAGTAAACTTTTTTTTTTCTCTTTGGTCTCAGTTGTTTCTAAAATCAGAACTTTCCCTCTTTTGGTTCCAGTTTTGCAAAGCTTATTGCCAATGGAGTGTTCTCAATTAGGATGTGTGAGTGTGACAGTTCTAAATTCAGAGTTATTTCAAAGCAGTACAATTCTGGAATGGGGAGATGATGAGATGAGGACATTTCCATTCCTTCTATCCTTCAGCATGAGTTCTTTATTTTTGTAACAGAGTGGGATAGCCGACACATCATGTCCCCTTTGTAATTTCTCTATCACTATTTCTCAGTTTAAATCCTACAGTTTTCTGTTGTAGGAAAAGTTAAGTTTTCCTCTTGCCCTGATAAACAAAATTGATGCGATTTCATTGCGTTACAGAGTATCATTCTTTTTTTATATTAAAAAACAAAAGATTGCATTGCCTCTGATATGGCACAAGCTGGAAGATTGTCGCTTGGAGAGACCAGCCTGTTGTTTCACTTGGTTGAATTTTTATTTGCCATTTCTGAGGCTAAGTGGATGATGTTGGCCTTCTGCCATGGTTGTTGTGTATATTTGCCAATTCTAATGCTAATGCCAATCTTGGCCCTAACCCCAAATTATCGCCAACCTTTCTGGCAGGTTCACCTGCAAAACAAGATTGCTCACTACCTCCTAACTCTTACTGCTCGCCCTAATTCTACATTTTACTTTGTGTCCCCCTCAATTTATCAAATACAATTGAACTGTTACATTCACTTTGTATAAGATTATTGCTGAGAACACTTGTGGAATACAATGTGCAGTTTTGGATACCTGAAGATCAAAACGATGTTGATGTAGAGTTATCTAACTGGCATGAGGAAATACAAAGGAGGATTGGGATTGACATATAATTTATATGGTGCGGACATAAGTAGACATTGTTAGTGGGATTTAGAAGGTACGGTTAAAATCAGTAGAACTAAAAATAAGAAATCTTTCAACCCTCCTCCCTGAAAAATATTGTTTAAAGACTCCAACAGGTTCAACTGAGATTTTGTTTTGAAAGTTGGATAAATAGTTGGCTTGGGGCAGTAATGCATCTTAGAGTTCAGGATTAGAATAAAATAATTGAATACTCTTAATGATAGGTGCTATGAGTGGGGGAGAAGGAGAGATAGGGCTACTGATGTTATGCAGAACTTTCCCGTAGGAGATTAATGGGGTCCATGATGTACAATAGTGCAGGGAATTGTTCTATAATTTTTAACTCCCCCCCCCCCCCCCCCCAATGTTTATCCTCTACATGAGCAGTAATCCTAATCCCATGTGCCTGCCTGCTTTGTACCCATATTTCTTATTCACCTTTCCTTCAAACACCTATATAATCTATTCATTGTGATTGACATGGTTCTGCTTCAATCATTATTCTGTCCTAAATCTCTCATTTAATTTGGTATCTTTGTCCCCTTTTTCTAGACCCCTCAGTCACTAGTAACAGGCTGTTTCTATTTACTCTGACCTATCTCTTCATCATTTTAAATACCTGTATAAAATTATTTTCACAATCTCATGTTCTAAAACAGCCCCAGTTTTCCCCCAATCCTCCTTTGTATTTATATTTCCTCATACCAGGCAGCATCCTAATTAAATAAAAGCAAAATACTGCGGATGCTGGAAATCTGAAACAAAAACAAGAAATGCTGGATTCACTCAGCAGGTCTGGCAGCATCTGTGGAAAGAGAAGCAGAGTTAACGTTTCGGGTCAGTGACCCTTCTTCGGAACTGACAAATATTAGAAAAGTCACAGATTATAAACAAGTGAGGTGGGGGTTGGGCAAGAGATAACAAAGGAGAAGGTGCAGATTGGACCAGGCCACATAGCTGACCAAAAGGTCACGGAGCAAAGGCAAACAATATGTTAATGGTGTGTTGAAAGACAAAGCATTAGTACAGATTAGGTGTGAATATACTGAATATTGAACATCAGCAAGTGCAAACCTGAAAAAGACAGTGGGTAAGCAAACTGAACAAACTAAGATGAAATGAAATAAATGCAAAAAAAGATTGTAAAAAATGTAAAAAGGAATGCAAAAAAAAAGGAAGAAAAAATAACTAAAAATGAAAGTAAATGAAAGCCCCCCACTTTACTTTCATTTTTAGTTATTTTTTCTTCCTTTTTTTTGCATTCCTTTTTACATTTTTTACAATCTTTTTTTGCATTTATTTCATTTCATCTTAGTTTGTTCAGTTTGCTTACCCACTGTCTTTTTCAGGTTGTTTTTCTTCAGGTTTGCACTTGCTGATGTTCAATATTCAGTATATTCACACCTAATCTGTACTAATGCTTTGTCTTTCAACACACCATTAACATATTGTTTGCCTTTGCTCCGTGACCTTTTGGTCAGCTATGTGGCCTGGTCCAATCTGCACCTTCTCCTTTGTTATCTCTTGCCCAACCCCCACCTCACTTGTTTATAATCTGTGACTTTTCTAATATTTGTCAGTTCCGAAGAAGGGTCACTGACCCGAAACGTTAACTCTGCTTCTCTTTCCACAGATGCTGCCAGACCTGCTGAGTGAATCCAGCATTTCTTGTTTTTGTTTCAGCATCCTAATTAATCTGTGCTGTAACGTTTCTATTGGCTCAATGTCTTTCCTGTTGTGTGGAACCCAAAACTGCACACATGACTCCAAATGTGCTCTTCTAAAGTTTTAATAGATACACTACTGCAACTCCACTTACAAATTTGATATTCCTTGCTTTAAAACTCAGTATATCGTTAGGGTTTTTTAATGGCCTTCTCCACTTGAGGTACTGTCCTTATTGTCTTGCGAATGTGACCTGTTCCCTCAATCACCATCACTTAAAGAAAATTATCTGATCATGTATTTCATTGCTGTTTGTGGAGCTTGCTGTGCACAAACTGACAGACACATTTCTTACATTACAATGTCGACTATACTTTAAAAGTTCTTCATTGGCTGTAAAGCACTTTGGAACGTCCTGCGGTTGTGAAAGTTGCTATACAAATGCAAGTTTTTTTTTCCTTTTTGTAACACTTATTTTATAAAGCTGAAAAGTACCACCGCACATTGAATTCCATCTTCCACTTACCTTTTGGCCTAGGTCGAGCCTGGATGTTTGCTGATTAGAATGGATTAGTGCCACACTGGGTGGTACATTTACCCATAATCGGGGACTCTATCCTCGTCGCCTGAATCCTAAGCTGCTCACTCTACTTCCTAACTTTGTCCCTTTTGATTGGTACCATCTTTTATGACATAGCAGCATTGATGATAGACAATGAACTGATGATAGGTTTGCATTCAAAAAATGTTGGAAACTGTTTAGAATTGTTCTTTATTAAATATACAGCTATTAAATATGGCCATAACATGAGTGGGAAGGGACAGTCTGTAAGGGGAGTTAGAGGAGGCAGGAGGGACTGTGTGTAAGGAAGGTGGGAGAGACGTGCATGTGAGGGAGAGTTGGAGGAAGGGGGAGAGGGGACCGTACGTGTGATGGAGAGTCGGAGGGAGGCATCTGAGGGTGGTTGGGGGAGGGTGTGGGACTGTGTATGTGGAGGTGTGGGAGCACAGTGCTAACTGTGACTTTGATGTCTTGTATCTTTCAGTGCTCATGTGTCGAGGTAAAGCTGTGCAGGATTTCACGGGTCCCGACTGCCGCTTCCTAAAGTTTAAAAAGGGTGAAACAATTTACGTTTATTATAAATTAGCAGGGGGAAGGAACGATCTTTGGGCTGGAAGTGTGAGTAGCATTTTATTTGTACGTATGTTACTCTAAAGTTACTTTAAAGGGGCTTGGATCTTTGTGCCATCAAATCAAGTTTCTATTAAATTGTTTGCCCCTCCTCTGAATCAAAAATTTGAGGGTTCAAGCCCTATTCCTGGACGAGCACAGAACCTGGGAGGCATTTGAATTCAATTAATAAATCTGGAGTTAAAAAAAAAGCTAGTCTGAAATGGGAAACCATTGTCGATTGTTGTAAAAACCCATTGGTTCACTCATGTCCTTTCGGGAAGGAAATCTGCCATCCTTACCTGGTCTGGTCTACATGTAATTCCAGACCCACAGCAATGTGGTTGACTCTTAAATAATGTCTGAAATGGCTTAGCAAGCCATTCAGTTCAAGAGCAATTAGGGATGGACAACCAATGCTGGCCTAGTCAGCGATGCCCACATCTCACAAACGAATAACAAAAAAATTGTGTTGTTTATTTAGAGATACAGCACTGAAACAGGCCCTTCGGCCCACCGAGTCTATGCGACCAACAACCACCCATTTATACTAATCCTACATTAATCTCATATTCCCTACCACATCCCCACCGTTCTCCTACACCTACCTAGATTAGATTTAGATTAGATTAGAGATACAGCACTGAAACAGGCCCTTCGGCCCACCGAGTCTGTGCCGAACATCAACCACCCATTTATACTAATCCTACACTAATCCCATATTCCTGCCAAACATCCCCACCTGTCCCGATATTTCCCTACCACCTACCTATACTAGTGACAATTTATAATGGCCAATTTACCTATCAACCTGCAAGTCTTTTGGCTTGTGGGAGGAAACCGGAGCACCCGGATAAAACCCACGCAGACACAGGGAGAACTTGCAAACTCCACACAGGCAGTACCCGGAATCGAACCCGGGTCCCTGGAGCTGTGAGGCTGCGGTGCTAACCACTGCGCCACTGTGCCGCCCTACTCTAGGGGCAATTTACAATGGCCAATTTACCTATCAACCTGCAAGTCTGTGGCTGTGGGAGGAAACCGGAGCACCCGGCAGAAACCCACGTGGTCACAGGGAGAATTTGCAAACTCCGCACAGGCAGTACCCAGAACTGAACCCGGGTCGCTGGAGCTGTGAGGCTGCGGTGCTAACTACTGTGCCACCTGTTGAGTTGTGAAGGTGTGTTGTATTATTAGGAATGTCTCCTGCGGATTAAACCTGAAGCCCTGTCTGCCAGTTCAGGTGGACATACAAACATACGAATTAGGAGCAGAAGTAGGCCATTTGGCCCCTCTAGCCTGCTCCTCCATTCAATAAGATCATGGCTGCCTTGTCTGTGTCTGGAATTCCATACTCCCATCTACCCCTGATAACCTTTGATTCCCTTGCCTGACAAGAATCTGTCTACCCCCCACCTTACAATTATTCAATGATGCTGTCTCCACCACCTTCTGAGGCAGAGTTCCAAAGTCGCACAACCCTGTGAGAAAAAATTTCTCCTTATCTCTTTCCTAAAAGGGCGGCCCTAATTTTAAAACAGTGCCCCTTAGTTCTGGACTCCCGCACAAGAGGAAACATCCTGTCAAGACCGTTCAGGACCTTATATACTTCAATCAAGTCTCCCCTCACTCTTCTAAACTCCAGTGAAAACTAGCCCAGTCTATCCAACCTTTCCTCATAAGACAACCTGCTCATTCCAGGTATCTAGCTAGTAAACTTCCTTTTGACGTTAACAGAGGAATTATTAGATAAAAAAAGATCAAGGCCCATCTCGTTCAGCTACTACCATCCTGGAAGTTGTATAATACAATGTTAAATAGTTGCTTGGTAGTACAGAACTTGAGTACTGCTGAAAAAAAGAGACATGCTGTTGAAGCTTTTCATCTTGAACTCATCAGGACAGATGCAAGAATGCTGAATTTCAAAGGAAGTAATATAAATTGTTGGGTCTTAAATCTGAACAAAGGAAACTATGAGGGTAAGAGGGGCAAGTTGGCTATGATGGATTGGAAAAATACACTAAACGATTTGACAGACAGGAAATGGCTAGGTATGTGGAAAGGAAAAGATTAGCAAGGACAAATGTGGGTCCATTACAGGCAGAGACAGGAGAATTTATAATGGAGAATAGGGAAATGGTGGAGAAACTAAACAATTACTTTGTGTCTTTCTTCACGGAGGAAGATTCAGAAAATCTCTCAGAAATACTAGGGCAGCAAGGGACTTGTGAAAATGAGGAACTGAAAGAAATGAGTATTGATAAAGAGGTAGTACTCAAGAGATTAACTGGATTGAAGGTTGATAAATCCCCTGGACCAGATGAGCTACATCCCAGAGTGTTGAAGGAGGTGGCTATGGAGATAATGGTTGCATTGGTGATTATGTTTCAAAATTCTATAGATTCTGGAAAGTAACAAATATAACCCCACTATTTAAAGAGGGAAAGAGAAAACAGGGAACAACAGACCTGTTAGTTTGACATCAGTAATAGGGAAAATGTTAGAATCTATTATAAAGGATGTGATAACTAGACACTTAGAAAATAATATGATTGAGCAGAGTCAGCAGGATTTATGAAAGGGAAATCATGTTGGACAAACCTGTTAAGTGTTTTGAGGATGTTACTTGTAGTTAAAGGAGAACTGTAGATGTGGTGTATTTGGATTTTCAGAAGGCTTTTGTTCAGGTCCCACATAGAAGGTTAGTGAAACAAAATTGGAGCACATGGGATTGGAGTTAATATACTGCTATGGATTGAGATTTGGCTGACAGACAGAAAACAGAGAGTAGGAATAAATGGTAATTCTCAGCATGGCAGGCTGTTACTGGTGGGGTACCACAAGGATCAGTGCTGGGGCTACAGCTGTTCACAATATACATAAATGATTTGGATGTGGGGACCAAATGTAATATTTCCATATCTGCTGATAACACAAACTAGGGGGGAATTAAGTTGTGAAGAGGATGCAAGGAGGCTTCAAGGGGACCTTGGACAGGCTAAGTGAATGGGCAAGAACATGGCAGATGGAATATAATGTGAATAAGTGTGAAGTTATTCATTTTGGTAGAATAAACAGAAACACAGAATATTTCTTAAATGGTGAGAGGTTGGGAAGTGTTGCTGCCCAAAGGGACCTGGGTGCCCTTGTTCATGAGTCATTAAAGCTAGCATGCAGGTGCAGCAAGCAATTAGGAAGGCAAATGGTATGTTGGCCTTTATTGCAAGAGGATTTGAGTACAGGAGTAAAGATGTATTGCTGCAACTGTATAAGCCTTGGTGAGACCACATCTGAAGTATGGTGTACAGTTTTGGTCTCCTCAGCTAAGGAAGGATATACTTACCATAGAGGGAGTGCAATGGAGGTTCACCAGACTAATCCCTGGAATGGCAGGATTGTCTTATGCGGGGAGATTGAGGAAACTGGCCTGTATTCTCTAGAATTTCAAAGATTGAGAGGTGATCTCATTGAAACTTAGAAACTTCTTACAGGTGTGACAGGGTGGCTGTAGATAGATTTTGGGTTTTCCGGCAGGCTTTTAAAAAAAAAGTTGGAACCTGCCGGAAAACCCTGAATCTGTCTGAAGTTGGGAAACCACTGTTCCTGCTCCCAGTGCCTGTCAGCTGTGAAACTGACTGGTGATGTTTCTTAAAAAAACTGACCAACCACAAAACTGCTCTGTTGAACATTCCAGCTCTCTGCAACTGTCAGAGAGTGAGGTGGGGGGAACAGAGAGGGAGGGGGGGTGGTGGAGACAGAGAGATCAAGACCACTTCTGACGGATGGACATCCATCCGCAATACTCCACATTGCTACAAGAAGTGTGCGGGCAAACATTGACCACTTGTGCAAGCAAAAAAATTGACAGGTATCTCACTAAATCAGTGTCCAACATAGTGACAGGAAAGTAAGTCAATAAATTAATGTTCTCTTTTAAAGCTTCTTCACAAAAATGCACGTTTGTTGTTGTTTTGATTAACAGCAAGATAAATTCATAATGCCTTTATCTTTCCAAAATTGTCTCACCTACCCACTAAGTAAAAAAAAAATTGTAATGTGGCCCCCCATGTGAAAAGGTTGGACGACCCTGGTCTAGAACCAGGGAACATAGTCTCAGAATAAGGGGTAGGTCATTTAAGACTGAGGAGGAATCTCTTCACAATGAGGGTGGTGGATCTTTGGAATTCTCTACCCCAGAGGGCTGTGGAAGCTCAATCAATGAGCATGTTCAAGACAGAAATCAATAATTTTCAGGATACTAGTGACATCAAGGGATATGAGGATAGTGCAGGAAAGTGACATTGAGGTAGATGATCAGCCATGATCTAATTGAATGGTGGAGCAAACTCGACAGGCTGAATGGCCTACTCCTGCCCTTATGTTCCAATGATAGAGGTATTCAAAATCATGAGGGGTCTGGACAGGGTAGATAGGGTAAAAACTCTTAACATTGGTGGAGAGATAGAGAACAAGAGGGCACAGATTTAAGTTAATTGACTAAAGAAGCAATAGCAACATGAGAAAAAACTTTTACACGCAATGAGCGGTGAGGATCTGGAATGCACTGCCTGAGATTATGGCGGAGACAGGTTCAATTGAGGCATTCAAGAGGGAATTGGATTGTTCTCTGAAAAGGAAAAATGTGCAGGGCTATGGGAAGAAGGCGGGGAGTGGGACTAGGTAAACTGTTGTGGGCGATATTAGATATGGAAATTATGGTTCCTGTCTGCTGACTGCCAACACTTAAGTCTGTCCACATGGAGATATTTACACCACAGGCTGCGATTGGTAGCAAACGGGTAATTCATTGAAACACTCCAAAACTGCTCTTTTGGATAGCAGGCACAGACACGATGGGCTGACTGGCCTCCTGTGATTCTGAATCATAATAATGCTACTATTTGAAAAGGAGCAGAGAGTGCAATCGCAGCCTGTGGTGTAAATATCTCCACGTGGACAGACTGAAGTGCAATATCCTTGTTGGGAGTCAGCAGACAGGAAGCATAATTTCCATACTCTAATATCACCCACAGCAGCCCTGTCACTGTGCTGTGAAGTACCTGCCCATAAATATCTCTGGAGATAGAAGGGAAAAAGAGAAAAAGAAAAATTAGCTCTCGAAATCATGAAGAAAAAGCAGAAAGTGGAAATGCAGCAAAAATTATCATGGCCAGTGACACATTCCGAGGACTGACTTGTTTGCATTTTGGCAGATCGCTTTTACTGACCTGCCTGGCATCCATGGTACCAGGCCGCAGCTGGGCGGACCCTCCCGGCCCCCAGGCCGCAGCTGGGCGGACCCTCCCGGCCCCCAGGCCGCAGCTGGGCGGACCCTCCCAGTGTGTCCACAGTTCCACCCTTGGACAACCATTAGAATTTGTTTGTGAAAGAAAAGCACTTGAAGGGCTGTCCTGATGGCTTAACAAGTTTATCCGGCAAGTCACTGAGCTGTACGGTCCAGGAAGGTGCCAGGTCACTGACCTGGCCTGGGTTTAGCTGATCTCTTCCCAGAGTAGCGATCACAGGGGCTTTGAAATTGGTCTCTACCTGGGGTAGAGGAGGGGAAACTCGACAGGGGTTTTGCTCCTGATCGCTATCCAGTAAACCTGCCTGTGATCTTTGGGTGAACTCAGGGTTGGGCTCTGGTGTAGTGCAAAGCCCCTGTGAAGATGACTAAACTGCTGACACTCACTATAGATCCTTGTATGATCCTCCTTGAGGGAAGTACATGTGTCTGTGGACCTCAATTACAATTATTTTTATTTGTATATCACTTAGTGAAAAAGTCAGAAGGTTTTTTCAGAGTGTGAAAGAATGGATGTAGTTCAAGTAAGGCGGTTAGGAGATGGGAGGAAAAAGAACAAAGAACAGTCCAGCACAAGAACAGGCCATTCGGCCCTCCAAGCCTTCGCCGATCTTGATGCCTGCCTAAACTAACACCTTCTGCACTTCCGGGGCCCATATCCCTCTATTCCCTTCCTATTCATATATTTGTCAAGATGTCTCTTAAATGTCGCTATCGTATCTGCTTCCACCACCTCCCCTGACAGCAAGTTCCAGGCACTCACCACCCTCTGTGTAAAAAAAACTTGCCTCGCACATCCCCTCTAAACTTTGCTCCTCGCACCTTAAACCTATGTCCCCTAGTAACTGACTCTTCCACCCTGGGAAAAAGCTTCTGACTATCCACTCTGTCCATGCCGCTCATAACTTTGTAAACCTCTATCATGTCGCCCCTCCACCTCCGTCGTTCCAGTGAAAACAATCCGAGTTTTTCCAACCTCTCCTCATAGCTAATGCCCTCCAGACCAGGCAACATCCTGGTAAATCTCCTCTGCACCCTCTCCAAAGCCTCCACGTCCTTCTGGTAGTGTGGCGACCAGAATTGCATGCAATATTCTAAGTGTGGCCTAACTAAGGTTCTGTACAGCTGCAACATGACTTGCCAATTTTTATACTCTATGCCCCGACCGATGAAGGCAAGTATGCCGAATGCCTTCTTGACTATCTTATCCACCTGCGTTGCCACTTTCAGTGACCTGTGGACCTGTACGCCCAGATCTCTCTGCCTGTCAATACTCCTAAGGGTTCTGCCATTTACTGTATACTTCCCACCTGCATTATACCTTCCAAAATGCATTACCTCACATTTGTCCTGAATAAACTCCATCTGCCATTTCTCCGCCCAAGTCTCCAACTGATCTATATCCTGCTGTATCCTCTGACAATCCTCATCATTATCCGCAATTCCACCAACCTTTGTGTCGTCCGCAAACTTACTAATCAGACCAGCTACATTTTCCTGCAAATCATTTATATATACTACAACCAGCAAAGGTCCCAGCACTGGTCCCTGCGGAACACCACTAGTCACATCCCTCCATTCAGAAAAACACCCATCCACTGTTACCCTCTGTCTTCTGTGACCGAGCCAGTTCTGTATCCATCTTGCCAGCTCACCTCTGATCCCGTGTGACTTCACCTTTTGTACCAGTCTGCCATGCGGGACCTTGTCAAAGGCTTTACTAAAGTCCATATAGACAACATCCACCGCCCTTCCCTCATCAATCATCTTCGTCACTTCCTCAAAAAACTCAATCAAATTAGTAAGTCACGACCTCCCCTTCACAAAACCATGTTGTCTCTCGCTAATAAGTTCGTTTGTTTCCAAATGGGAGTAAATCCTGTCCCGAAGAATCCTCTCTAATAGTTTCCCTACCACTGACGTAAGGCTCACCGGCCTATAATTTCCTGGATTATCCTTACCACCCTTCTTAAACAAAGGAACAACATTGGTTATTCTCCAGTCCTCTGGGACCTCACCTGTAGCCAATGAGGATGCAAAGATTTCTGTCAAGGCCCCAGCAATTTCTTCCCTTGCCTCCCTCAGTATTCTAGGGTAGATCCCATGAGGCCCTGGGGACTTATCTACCTTAATGCTTTGCAAGACACCCAACACCTCCTCCTTTTTGATAATGAGATGACTGAGACTATCTGCAGTCCCTTCCCTAGGCTCATCATCCACCAAGTCCTTCTGCTTGGTGAATACTGATACAAAGTACTCATTTAGCACATCACCCATTTCCTCTGTCTCCACGCACAGATTCCTATCTCTGTCCTTGAGCGGGCCAACCCTTTCCCTGGTTACCCTCTTGCTCTTTATATATGTATAAAAAGCCTTGGGATTTTTCTTAATCCTGTTTGCCAAGTGTAAAAGTCTTTTTATTTTTTAAAAAAATCTATAAAACTGGCAAATACGTTTCGGTTTATGGTTCCAGAGACCAGTGGGTAAGAAATTCCTGGAATGTGCAGTTAGACACAATGTCCTGTTATCATTAGTAGATCATGGTTTACTGGGATGCTGCTTCTCTTCCCTCTTGTCAGTAGGCTATTCATCCATGACTATTCACTGATCACAGCCAAGCTGAATCTCACCTTCACCTGGTGCTCTCAGGCACTCCCAGCCAAGGGGTGGGGTCACTGGGTGGTTATTGGGAGCAGGAACCCCATCAGGTATCTATTTAAAAAAAAACTTTTTATTCATCCCTCCTAATCCGGGGGACCAGAGAGAAATTATGGCATTTCAAGTGCCAAGAATATGTAAAGCAGGCCTCAGCTACACCCTGCCATAACACTCAAGTGATTGGGATAGGGGTGGGGAGTGTTGTTAAATAACTTTTATTGCAATGATTCTCATTTTTGATTCTGAAGAGCATCTTCTAATTCTCTGAATATGAATCCAGTGAAGCATCCAGGATAGAATGACCCTGGTGACTGGGGGTTTAGGATAGATTACAAACATCTGAACATATAATCTAATCTAGGACAGTAAATGTAGAACAGGAGCTGTGAACAGTCAGTAAATTACAGTGCCTCTGATAGGTGGATTGTTGGCACTGCTTAAGGTAGATTTATTGCCCATGATATCTCTACATATTAAACAACGTTGTGATAAGGGGATGTGCTTATCTTTCTGATGAGTGACAAAGTGTTTACTTTGTGAAGTTTCTAGAACGCTCCAATGTACATAGTATTTCACAGCAAGCAGGGGCTGGAATTCGGGCTAACAGACAATTAACTCTTAAACCCCTTCGCTCTCAAGTTCTGAAATGATTTGAAGTGCTAGCCCTTATTGGTCACAGTTGGTTATATTTTATTCCGTTTATTTGTTATTTAGTGAATGTAAATCCCTGGAGCCAAGCGATAGCCTCCTTATTTGATGATTATTAGATGATTAGTCCGCCGATTAGTCTGGAGAGGGGGCACTCCTCAGTGATGTGCAGCATTGTTTGTGTGTCTCCACAAATGCATAAGTGGTTTGTACTGAGGCGCCAGTGGTGGAGGTTGGCTGCGCAAGGGCCCTGAACCTGTTTAGCAAGGACCACTCTCGCCATGGTGGTTCAAAGTCTGCCGTTTGACAGATGAGGTTTGTCACAAGGAACTTGTTCGTGACTTCCCGTGTTTCACATTCCTTGATCCAAAGGATGTCTGCTGGTAGATCTTGGCTCAGGAAGATTGCCCCATATGGGGCAGCTGAGATGGAAGGTGAGGCAGTAGGTAGATTGAATGTGTCATTATGGAGCAGTAAGTGAGGTGCAGCACAGATGGTTTCAACTAGCTTGTAGGTTTTTGTCAGTTGGTGGATGTGGGGGACTACCACAGGGCTCAGTACTAACCCCAATGCTGCTCAACATATATACAAATGATCTGCCAACAACCAGATCTTGCAAGTTCATCTGTGCTGATGACATCTGTTACGCCACCCAAGCTCCATCCTTCTGCACCTTGGACCAGATCTTTAACAAAGATGTACAAAGTTGATGGACTACTGCAGCACATGACATCTCACAGTGAATCCCTCTAAAAACATATTCAGTGTATTTCACCTTCACAGTTTTATTCAGTATAAGTAAGACTTGACATGCTAATATCTGAGCAGGGGTATCAAAGCGCAACAGCATTATTCCCTGGATAGAAGTGCAATCTCCCCATAACCACTCCCTGGTCATGTCCCAGGTACCGTCACGTCAATCAATGTGTCACATAATAGTTCTATAATCTCTGCACACGGGGAATCTCTTATACATTTTTTTTTACACGTTACCTCTATTATTTAAACAGCCCAATTACGAAAGATGTAATTTATTCATCTGCCTGTCCAAGCCAGGTTAAACTCTCAAGATGTCTGACTTCCCATGCTCGGACTCGGATCAGCTCATAAACATTCCAATGTCAAGCTTGACTAAAGCAAGGAAAACGTGGTGGACTTGTTACTCGGCTGTTTTGTCTCGGCTCTATCCACATCTGGGCCTTTAAGATTCTGCTAAGGTGTTTACCTTCAGTTCTCACACAGCAGCCTATTTGTTTTCATAAAAGCAAAATACTGCAGATGCTGGAAATCTGAAATAAAAACAAGGAAGGCTGGAAATACTGAGCAGGTCTGGCAGCATCTGTGGAGAGAGAAGCAGAGTTAACGTTTCAGGTCAGTCACCCTTCATCAGAACTGACAAATATTTTCCATCACTTGGCCCGTAGCCTTGTGTGCTATGGCGTTTCAAGTGCTTATCTTAAATACTTCTTAAATGTTCTGAGGGTTCCTGCCTCTACCACCCCTTCAGGCAGTGTGTTCCAGATTCCAACCACCCTCTGGGTGAAAGATTTTTTCCTTAAATCCCCTCTAAGCCTCCTGCCCCTTACCTTAAATCTATGCCCCCTGGATCTTGACCCCTCTGCTAAGGGAAAAAGTTTCTTCTTATCTATCCTATCAATGCCTCTCTTAATTTTGTATACCTCAATCAGGTTCCCCCTCAGCCTTCTTTGCTCTAAGGAAAACAACTCTAGCCTTTTCAGTCTCTCTTCATAGCTGAAATGCTCCAGCCCAGGCAACATCCTGGTGACTCTCCTCTGAACCCTCTCCAGTGCAATCACATCCTTCCTATAGTATGGTGACCAGCTCCATCATAACCTCCCTGCTCTTATATTCTATGCCTCGGCTTCTTTCTTTGGGCCTCCTTATCTCGAGAGACAATGGATACGTGCCTGGAGGTGGTCAGTGGTTTGTGAAGCAGTGCCTGGAGTGGCTATAAAGGCCAATTCTGGAGTGACAGGCTCTTCCACAGGTGCTGCAGAGAAATGTGTTTGTCGGGGCTGTTGCACAGTTGGCTCTCCCCTTGCGCCTCTGTCTTTTTTCCTGCCAACTACTAAGTCTCTTCGACTTGCCACAATTTAGCCCTGTCTTTATGGCTGCCCGCCAGCTCTGGCGAATGCTGGCAACTGACTCCCACGACTTGTGATCAATGTCACGCGATTTCATGTCGCGTTTGCAGACGTCTTTAAAGCAGAGACATGGACGGCTGGTGGGTCTGATACCAGTGGCGAGCTCGCTGTACAATGTGTCTTTGGGGATCCTGCCATCTTCCATGCGGCTCACATGGCCAAGCCATCTCAAGCGCCGCTGACTCAGTAGTGTGTATAAGCTGGGGGTGTTGGCCGCTTCAAGGACTTCTGTGTTGGAGATATAGTCCTGCCACCTGATGCCAAGTATTCTCCGAAGGCAGCGAAGATGGAATGAATTGAGACGTCGCTCTTGGCTGGCATACGTTGTCCCGGCCTCGCTGCCGTAGAGCAAGGTACTGAGGACACAGGCCTGATACACTCGGACTTTTGTGTTCCGTGTCAGTGCGCCATTTTCCCACACTCTCTTGGCCAGTCTGGACATAGCAGTGGAAGCCTTACCCATGCGCTTGTTGATTTCTGCATCTAGAGACAGGTTACTGGTGATAGTTGAGCCTAGGTAGGTGAACTCTTGAACCACTTCCAGAGCGTGGTCGCCAATATTGATGGATGGAGCATTTCTGACGTCCTGCCCCATGATGTTCGTTTTCTTGAGGCTGATGGTTAGGCCAAATTCATTGCAGGCAGCCGCAAAAAATAATAAAGGCAAAAATCCCATATGCCTTCCTAACCACCTTATCTACCTGTGCTGCTGCCTGCGGTGATCTATGGACAAGCACACCAAGGTCCCTCTGACCATCTGTACTTCCTAGGATGCCACCATCCATTGTATATTCCCTTGCCTTGTTAATCCTCCCAAAATGCAACACCTCACACTTCTCAGGATTAAATTCCATTTGCCACAGCTCCGCCCATTTTACCAGTCCATCTATATAATCCTGTAATCTAAGGCTTTCCTCCTCACTATTTACAACACTGCCAATTTTCGTGTCATCTGCGAACTTACTGATCATACCTCCTATATTCACGCCTAAATCATTAGTGTACACTACAAACAGCAAGGGTCCCAGCACGGATCCCTGTGGTACACCAATGGTCACAGGCTTCCACTCGCAAAAACAATTCTCAACCATTGCCCTCTGCCTCCTGCCACTAAGCCAATTCTGGATCCAAATTTCCCTGAATCCTATGGGTTCTTAACCAATCCCCCATGCGGGACCTTATCAAAAGCCTTACTAAAGTCCGTGTAGACTACATCAACTGCTTTACCCTCATCTACACACCTAGTCACCGCCTCTCAAAATTCAATCAAGTTAGTTAGACATGATCTCCCCCTGACAAAGCCATGATGGCTATCCCTGATTAATCCTGTCCCTCAGAATTTTTTCCAATAGTTTCCCTACCACTGATGTGAGACTCACTGGCCTGTAATTATCTGGTTTATCCCTGCTACCCTTCTTGAATAATTGTACCACATTTGCTGTCCTCCAGTCCTCTGGTATCTCTCCTGTGGCCAGAGAGGATTTTAAAATTTGTGTCAGAGCCCCTGCTATCTCCTCCCTTGCCTCACATAACAGCCTGGGATACATCTCATCTGGGCCTGGGGATTTATCTTCTTTTAAGCCTGCTAAAACAGCTAATACTTCCTCCCTTTCAATCCTAATATGTTTAAGTATATCATAATCCCCCTCCCTGATCTCTACACCTACATTGTCTTTCTCCACAGTGAACACAGATGAAAAGTAATCATTTAAAAGCTCACCTATGTCCTCCAGCTTCACACACACATTGCCACTTTGGTCTCTAATGGGCCCTACTCTTTCCCTGGTTATCCTCTTGCCCTTAATGTACTTACAAAACTCCTTGGGATTTTCCTTTATCTTGCCAGCCAGTGTTTTTTCATGTCCCCTCTTTGCTCTCCTAATTACTTTTTTAAGTACCCCCCCTACACTTTCTGTACTCCTCTAGGGCCTCTGCTGTTTTCAGCACTCTGAATCTGCCATAAGCCTCCTTTTTTTTGGCCTGATCCAGTCTTCTGTATCCCTTGACATTCAGGGTTCCTTGGACTTGTTGGTCCTACCCTTCACCTTTTCGGGAACATGTTGGTCCTGCACTTTCACTATTTCCTTTTTGAATGACTCCCACTGGTCTGATGTAGATTTTCCTACAAGTAGCTGCTCTCAGTCCACTTTGGCCAGATCCTGTTTTATCATGTTGAAATCAGCCTTCCCTCAATTCAGTACTTTTATTTCTAGTCCCTCTTTGTCCTTTTCCATAACTACCTTAAATCTTACTGAGTTATGGTCACTAACCCGAAATGCTCCCCCACTGACACTTCTACCACTTGCCCAGCTTCATTCCCCAGGATTTCTACGTGCTGACTCAAAAAGCTCTCCTGCACGCACTTTAAGAATTCCTCCCCCTTTAAGCTTTTTACCTTTTGCACTAAGACTATCCCAGTTAATATTGGGGAAGTTGAAATCCCCTACTATTTTTCACCTCTCTGAGATTTGCCTACATATCTGCTACTCTATCTCTCCCTGACTGTTTGGAGGCCTGTAGTACACGCCCAGCCAAGTGATTGCCCCCTTTTTGCTTTTAAGTTCTACCCATATGGCCTCATTTGAGGAACCTTCGAAGATATCATCCCTCCTTACTGCAGTAATTGACTCCTTGATCAACAGTGCAATGCCACCTCCTTTTACACCCTCCCCTGTCAAAGAACAAAGAACAGTACAGCACAGGAACAGGCCATTCGGCCCTCCAAGCCTGCGCCGATCTTGATGCCTGCCTAAACTAAAACCTTCTGCACTTCCAGGGTCCGTCTCCCTCTATTCCCATCCTATTCATGTATTTGTCAAGGTGCCTCTTAAACCTCTCTATGGTACCTGCTTCCACCAGCTCCCCGGCAACAAGTTCCAGGCACTCACCACCCTCTGTGTAAAGAACTTGCCTCGCACATCCCCTCTAAACTTTGCCCCTCTCACCTTAAACCTATGTCCCCTAGTAACTGACTCTTCCACCCCGGGAAAAAGCTTCTGACTATCCACTCTGTCCATGCCACTTATAACTTTGTAAACCTCTATCATGTTGCCCTTCCACCTCCGTCGTTCCAGTGAAAACAATCCGAGTTTATCCAACCTCTCCTCATAGCTAATGCCCTCCAGACCAAACAACATCCTGGTAAACCTCTTCTGTACCCTCTCCAAAGCTGCCACGTCCTTCTGGTATTGTGGCAACCAGAATTGCACGCAATATTCTAAGTGTGGCCTAACTAAAGTTCTGTACAGCTGCAACATGACTTGCCAATTTTTATACTCTATGCCCCGACCGATGAAGGCAAGCATGCCGTATGCCTTCTTGACTTCCTTATCCACCTGCGTTGCCACTTTCAGTGACCTGTGGACTTGTACGCCCAGATCTCTCTGCCTGTCAATACTCCTAAGGGTTCTGCCATTTACTGTATACTTCCCACCTGCATTGGACCTTCCAAAATGCATTACCTCACATTTGTCTGGATTAAACTCCATCTGCCATTTCTCCGCCCAAGTCTCTAACCCATGTATATCCTGCTGTATCCTCTGATAATCCTCATCACTGTCCGCAACTCCACCAACCTTTGTGTCGTCCGCAAACTTACTAATCAGACCAGCTACATTCTCCTCCAAATCATTTATATATACTACAAACAGCAAAGGTCCCAGCACTGATCCCTACGGAAAACCACTAGTCGCATCCCTCCATTCAGAAAAGCACCCTTCCACTGCTACCCTCTGTCTTCTATGACCGAGCCAGTTCTGTATCCATCTTGCCAGCTCCCCTCTGATCCCATGTGACTTCACCTTTTGTATCAGTCTGCCATGAGGGACCTTGTCAAAGGCTTGACTGAAGTCCATATAGATAACATCCACTGCCCTTCCTTCATCAATCATCTTCATCACTTCCTCAAAAAACTCAATCAAATTAGTGAGACACGACCTACCCTTCACAAAACCATGCTGCCTCTCACTAATAAGTCCATTTGTTTCCAAATGGGAGTAAATCCTGTCCCGAAGAATCCTCTTTAATAATTTCCCTACCACTGCGGAAGGCTCACCGGCCTATAATTTCCTGGATTATCCTTGCCACCCTTCTTAAACAAAGGAACAACATTGTCTATTCTCCAGTCCTCTGGGAACTCACCTGTAGCCAATGAGGATGCAAAGATTTCTGTCAAGGCCCCAGCAATTTCTTCCCTTGCCTCCCTCAGTATTCTGGGGTAGATCCCATGAGGCCCTGGGGACTTATCTACCTTAATGCTTTGCAAGACACCCAACACCACCTCCTTTTTGATAATGAGATGACTGAGACTATCTGCAGTCCCTTCCCTAGGCTCATCATCCACCAAGTCCATCTCCTTGGTGAATACTGATGCAAAGTACTCATTTAGTACCTTGCCCATTTTGTCTGGCTCCACACATAGATTCCCTTCTCTGTACTTGAGTGGGCCAACCCTTTCCCTGGTTACCCTCTTGCTCTTTATATACGTATAAAAAGCCTTGGGATTTTCCTTAATCCTGTTTGCCAATGACTTCTCATAACCCCTTTTAGCCCTCCTGACTCCCTGCTTAAGTTCCTTTCTACTTTCTTTATATTCCTCAAGGGATTTGTCTGTTCCTAGCCTTCCAGCCCTTACGAATGCTTCCTTTTTCTTTTTGACTAGGCTCACAATATCCCGCGTTATCCAAGGTTCCCGAAACTTGCCAAACTTATCCTTCTTCCTCACAGGAACATGCTGGTCCTGGATTCTAATCAACTGACATTTGAAAGACTCCCACATGTCAGATGTTGATTTACCCTCAAACAGCCGCCCCCAATCTAAATTCTTTAGTTCCTGCCTAATATTGTTATAATTAGCCTTCCCCCAATTTAGCACCTTCACCCGAGGACTACTCTTATCCTTATCCACAAGTACCTTAAAACATATGGAATTATGGTCACTGTTCCCGAAATGCTCCCCGACTGAAACTTCGACCACCTGGCCGGGCTCATTCCCCAATACCAGGTCCAGTACGGCCCCATCCCTAGTTGGACTATCTACATATTGTTTCAAGAAGCCCTCCTGGATGCTCCTTACAAATTCTGCCCCATCCAAGCCCCTAGCACTAAGTGAGTCCCAGTCAATATAGGGGAAGTTAAAATCACCCACCACTACAACCCTGTTACCTTTACATCTTTCCAAAATCTGTCTACATATCTGCTCCTCTACCTCCTGCTGGCTGTTGGGAGGCCTGTAGTAAACCCCCAACATCGTGACTGCACTGTTCCTATTCCTGAGCTCCACCCATATTGCCTCGCTGCACGAGCCCTCTGAGGTGTCCTTCCACAGTACAGCTGTGATATTCTCCTTAACTAGTAATGCAACTCCCCCACCCCTTTTACATCCCCCTCTATCCCGCCTGAAGCTTCTAAATCCTGGAACATTTAGCTGCCAATCCTGTCCTTCCCTCAACCAAGTCTCTGTAATAGCAACAACATCATTGTTCCAGGTACTAATCCAAGCTCTAAGTTCACGTCTGTGATTCTAT
This sequence comes from Heterodontus francisci, assembly GCF_036365525.1. Lineage (NCBI taxonomy): Eukaryota > Metazoa > Chordata > Chondrichthyes > Heterodontiformes > Heterodontidae > Heterodontus > Heterodontus francisci. The sequence continues at coordinate 196,845,929 of NC_090373.1, read as the reverse complement.
ACCCTGGAATATTGAGCTGCCAGTCCTGCCCTTCCCTTAACCATGTCTCTGTGACAGCAATAATATTAAATTCCCATGTGTTAATCAATGCCCTCAATTCATCTGCCTTACTAGTAAGACTCCTTGCGTTAAAATAATGCAATGCAGCCATGCATTATTCACTTGCGTCTTAACAGGTCTATATTTGCTCTGCCTTCCAGACTGACTCAGTTTCTCTTCTATATTTGATTGTGCATCACCCATTACTGTACCTCCACTCTGTATCCCAGCCCCCTGCCAAATCAGTTTAAACTGCACCCCCCCCCCCCCCCACCCCCAACCCCGCAACAGCACTAGCAAAACTCTCAGCAAAGATGTTGGTCCCGTTCAGGTGCAAGCCGTCCAACTTATAGAGGTCCCACCTTTTCCAGAAACAGACTCAGTGATCCAGGAAACTAAAGCCCTCCCTCCTGCACCATCTCTTCAGCCACAAATTCATCTGCTCTATCCTCCTATTCCTATACTCACTAGCACGTGGCACCAGGAGTAATCCAGAGATTATTGCCTTTGAGGTCATACTTTTTAATCTGCTATCTAGCTCCCTAAATTCTTGTTGCAGGACCTCATCCCTCTTTCTACCTATGTCGTTGGCACCAATGTGAACCAGGACCTCTGACTGTTCACCTTCCCCCTTCAGAATGTCCTTTAGCTGCACCGTGACATCCTTGACCCTAGCACCAAGGTGGCAACATACCATCCTGAAGTCACGTTTGCAGCCACAGAAATGCCTATCTGTATCCCTTACAATAGAATCCCCAATCACTATAGCTCTCCCGCTCCTTTTTCTCCCCTGCTGTGCAGCTGAGTCACCCGTGGTGCCACAGACTTGGCTGCTGCTGCATTCCCCTGAGAAGCTATCTCTCCCAACAGTATCCAAAGCGGAAGTTCTGTTAGATAGGGAGCTGGACCCAGGGGACTCCTGCACTACCTGCCTAGTTCTTCTACTGCGCCTGGCGATCACTTATTCCCTTTCTGCCTGAGCAGTCTTTACCTGTGGTGTGACCACCTCCCTGTACTTGCTCTCCACGATGATCTCAGCCTGGCGGATGCTCCACAGTGTCTCCAGCAGCTGTTCCAGATCCTAAATGCGGCTGAGTAGCTGCAGCTGGCGACGCTTCCTGCACACATATTCGTCTTGGACACTGGATGTGTCCCTGACTTCCCACATTGCAGAGGAGGAGCACTCCATGCTGCCGAGCTGCCCTGCCATGACTTGCTCTTAATTTAATCCCTTAAATTAGCCGAAAATTTGATTTACACTTGGGAACTTGATTCCCTTAAACAAAATCTACTTACTATATTAAAAAAAAATGTAGACCTTTCTCTTTACTTACAAACATGAAAAAAAACAGTGGGCAAGCACATGGTAAGAAAAATGAATGATGAGATAAAATAAAAAGAAAAAAACTGAAAATAAAAAGGGGTGGGGGGCTCGTCATGATCTGAAATTATTGAATTCAATGTTCAGCCCGGCAGGCTGTAGCGTGCCTAATCGGTAAATGAGATGCTGTTCCTTGAGCTTGCGTTAATGTTCTGCAGCAAGCCCAGGACAGATATGTGGGCATGAGAGCAGGGGGGATGTGTTGAAATGGCAAGCAACTGGAAGCTCGGGGTCATGCTTTTGGACTGAGCAGAGGTGTTATGCAAAGCGTCACCCAATCTGTGTTTGTTCTCCCCAATGTACAGGAGATCACATTGTGAGCAGTGAATACAGTATACTAAATTGAAAGAAGTACAAGTAAATTGCTGCTTCACCTGAAAGGAGTGCTTGGGGCCTTGGATAGTGAGTAGAGAGGAGGTAAAAGTGGCATCACGCTGGATGTGGCGGAAATAGCGGAGGATGATCCTTTGCATGAGGAGGCTGGTGGGGTGGAAAGTGAGGACAAGGGGAACCCTGTTGCGGTTCTGGGAGGGAGGGGATGGTGTGAGGGTAGAGGTGCGGGAAATGGGCTGGACATGGTGGAGGGCCCTGTCAACCACAGTGGGAGGGGAATCCTCGGTTGAGGAAAAAGGAAAACATATCAGAAGCGCTGTTGTGGAAGGTTACATCATCAGAGCAGATGCGTCAGAGACGGAGAAACTGGGAGAATGGAATGGAGTCCTTGGAGGAGGTAGGGTGTGAAGAAGTGGAGTCGAGGTAGCTGTGGGAGTCGTTGGGCTTATAATGAATATTAGTAGACAGCCTATCCCCAGAGATGGAGACAGAGAAGTCGAGGAAGGGAAGGGAAGTGTCGGAGATGGACCATGTGAAGATGAGAGAAGGGTGGAAATTGGAAGCAAAGTTGATAAAGTTTTCCAGTTCGGGGCGGGAGCAGGAAACTGTACCGATACAGTCATCAATGTACCGGAAAAAAAGTTGGGGGAGGGTGCCTGAGTAGGACTGGAACAAAGAATGTTTGACATATCCCACAAAAAGACAGTTTGTTTTCATGCTGTGCTGGATTTCTGCTGAGATTTATCTTTTTATGATTGACCAATGAAGGCCCAAATCAGAATTTCCCATCAAGTCACCTCTCAGCTGCTTTTACCCAGGGCGTATCACAAGCAGGCACAAAAAAAGTTTAGTACAAGATTCAAAATAACAATGGAATTAAGGAAATGTACAGCTAGTCATAGTATATAAGCTAGTTTTCGTTAATTAGCAAGACAACTTATTGCAGGAATTTCTTAGTTTTCTTTGCACCTCTAAGAATGCTTTATTTTGATTGTCTTCCATGGAGCCTCTCTAAATAGAGAGAGATAGAGGAGCAAATCTGCAGGGAAATCAGAGATGTGCAAGAACTATAGAGTGGTGATATTGGAAGATTTTAAATATTTTTTTTTATTCGTTCATGGGATGTGGGCATCGCTGGCTAGGCCAACATTTATTGCCCATCTCTAATTGCTCTTGAGAAGGTGGTGGTTCATTAATGTTCGAGGGAAAGGAGGGGAGGAATTTCTGAAATGTGTTCAGGAGACTTCCGTGACCAGTTTGTTCTTGGTCCAGCTAGGCAAGAGGCACTGCTGGATCTGGTGCTGGGGAATGAGGTGGACCAAGTGTCTGTGGGGGGAAACGTAGGGTAAGAGTGATCATCGTATCATAGGGTTTAGATAAGTGATGTATAAGAGCAAGAAACAATCTAAAGTAGAGATTTTAAATTGGAAGACTGCTAACTGCAATGGGATGAGAGGGGATCTGCTCAGGGTAAAATGGAACCAAAGACTGACAGGAGAAGCTGTAATGGAACAATGGAAAGTCTTCAAGGAGTAGATGTTTTGGATGCAGGTTACATTCCAACAAGTAAAAGGCAGAGGAACCAAAGCCAGGGCTCCTTGGATGACAACAGTGATAGAGAATTTGATGAAACAAAAAAGAGGGTCTATGATGCATGGCAGGTGAATTCTTCAAGCCAGAACCATGCCAAATACATGAAGATGAGAGAGGAAGTGAAGAGGAAAGTAAGACTGACAAAATCAACATTAAAAACTAATCCCACAATCTTCCACTGATATGTAAATAATAAGCAGGTAGTAAGAGGCGAGTTAGGTCTTGTTCGGAACAAAGAAGGTCATGTATGAGGAGAGATTGAGGAGACTGGGCCTGTATTCTCTAGAGTTTAGAAGAATGAGAGGTGATCTCATAGAAACTTATAAGATTCTTAAAGGGTTTAGGCAGGGTAGATGCAGAAAGGATGTTTCCCCTGGCTGTGGGGTCTAGAATCAGGGGACACAATCTCAGAATAAAGGGTAAGCCATTTAGGACTGAGATGAGGAGGAACTTTTTCACTCAGAGGGTGATGAATCTTTGGAGTTCTCTGCCCCAGAGGACGGTGGAAGCTCAGTCACTGAGTAAGGTCAAGACAGAGATCAATAGATTTCTAGTTGCTAATGACATCAAGGGATGTGGGGATAGTGCGGGAATATGGCGTTGAGGTAGATGATCAGTCATGATCTAGAATGGCGGAGCAGGCTGAAGGGCTCCTATGTTCCTATGATTAGAGGCACAGGACAAGGCTCAAATACTTGGAGTACTTTGTATCAGTGTTTACGAAGGAAGAGGATGTTGACAAAATATCAGTAGAAGCGGAGGATGGGGTGAAAATTGATATGCAGAATGTACTGGAAAAACTGGCTCTGCTTAGAGTGGATAAGTCTTCCAATCTTCCGTAGTTACGATGGGGGTGGTTGGGGGGCGTGGGGTGTGTGCCAGAGGATTAGAGAGTGGCAAATGCTGGTCAGTTTAACATCAATAGTGGGTAAAGCTTTAGAAACAATAATTAAGGGAAAAAAATCAACAGGCACATGGAGAGGTTTGAGTTAATTAAGGAGAGCCAGCACGGATTTGTAAAAGGCAGATCATGCTTGACTAATCTAATTGAATTTTTTGATGAAGTAACAAAGAAGGTTGATGAAGGGAATGTGGTGGATGTAGTCTGTCTGGATATTAAGCAAGCTTTTGACAAAGTACCACATAAAAGGCTGGTTAACAAAATTGAGGATCAATGTCACCATGGATAAAAATTGGCTTAAGGGCAGAAAACAGTGAGTTGTAGTAAGTAGCTGTTTTTCAGACAGGAAGATGGTAGACAGTGGCGTTCCCAAGGGTCAGTTTCTGGAATACTGTGACTTGGATATTGGAGTACAGAGTAAAATTTCAAAATTTGCTGATGATACCAAACTTGGGGGTGTGGCAAACAGTGAGAATAATACAAATTGACTGCAACAGGACATAAGTAGGCTAGGAGAATGGACAGACAAGTGGCAGATGGATTTTGACAGAGAAGTGTGAGGTGCATTTTAGCAGAAGGGATAGGGAGAGGTAATACAGACTTCATGACACAGTTAAAGAGTGTCCGGGGACAGAGGGGTTGATCTGCACAGATCCTTTGGGTGGCAAGACATTGAGAGTAATTAGCAAAGCATATGGGATCTTGCCTTCATAAATAGAAGTATTGAGTACAAAAACCGGGAAATTATGCTGAACCTTTATAAAGCTCTGGTTAGGCCCCAACTAGAGGATTGCTAGTGTTGTTCTCCTTGGAGCAAAGGAGATTGAGAGAAGATTTGATAGAGATGCACAAGATTATGACAGGCTTAGGTAAGTTACACAAAGAAAATCTGTTCCCATTAACTGATGCTATAAGGACTAGAGGACACAGATTTAAAGTTTTGGGCAAAAGATGGAGGGGGATGTGAGGAAGAACTTTTTAATGCAGCAGTGTTTATGACCTGGAAGTCGTTGCCTATGAGGGTGGTGAAAGCTGATGATGAATAACGAAATTGGATGGGCACTTGAGGGAAATAAACTTTCAGGGGATGGAGTGGCGAATGGGACTGATTGGATCGATGTACAAAGAGCTGGAATGGACTCAATGGACCGAACATCTCCTGTGCCAAATTAACTCTGACTCTCAGGCCTCAGTTTTGTTCTGCTCTCCTGAAGGCATTCTTATGTTAATCAGGTAACATAATTACCTTCTTTATATTTGCAACATTCGTTGATCTCCAAATTCTTTCTTTCACAGGTGGGGAGTCAGTTGGGATATTTCCCCAAAGACCTTATTGAAATAAATCTAATATACTCAACTGCTGAGGTGGAATTGCCAGCTGAGGTAGGCATTTTTTTTCTCTGTCATTTGTATGTCATTATAAAAAGATAGACATAGTGTAATGGCACAGTCAATCCTTGAATTTGAAACTAGGGTCTGCGGGGCTATCCCAGGGCGTTCACCCAAGTAATCAGATTACTGAGTTTTTCTGTGTTTGTTGAGGTACTGACACATTTCTTTTGTCGCTGCATACTAATAAAACATACTTTTTGCAAAGGAAACACAGCATTTCTTTGTGAAGCTGACTGTATTGTTCAGCAGTGTGTGTGTGTCAGATTTGCAACAGGCGAGGCAGTCCCTGGGAGTGACCAGTATTTGTGGGAATGGTGAGGTCCCGGGAGAGTGCCAGTATTTATGTTGGAGTGGTGAGGTCCCGGGAGAGTGCTAGTATTTATGTTGGAATGGTGAGGTCCCGGGAGAGTGCCAGTATTTATGTTGGAGTGGTGAGGTCCCGGGAGAGTGCTAGTATTTATGTTGGAGTGGTGAGGTCCCGGGAGAGTGCTAGTATTTATGTTGGAATGGTGAGGTCCCGGGAGAGTGCCAGTATTTATGTTGGAGTGGTGAGGTCCCGGGAGAGTGCTAGTATTTATGTTGGAGTGGTGAGGTCCCGGGAGAGTGTCAGTATTTATGTTGGAGTGGTGAGGTCCCGGGAGAGTGCCAGTATTTATGGTGGAATGGTGAGGTCCCGGGAGAGTGTCAGTATTTATGTGGGAATGGTGAGGTCCCGGGAGTGTGCTAGTATTTATGTGGGAGTGGTCAGGACCCGGGAGAGTGTCAGTATTTATGTTGGAATGGTGAGGTCCCGGGAGAGTGCCAGTATTTATGATGGAATGGTGAGGTCCCGGGAGAGTGCCAGTATTTATGTTGGAATGGTGAGGTCCCGGGAGAGTGCCAGTATTTATGTTGGAGTGGTGAGGTCCCGGGAGAGTGCTAGTATTTATGTTGGAGTGGTGAGGTCCCGGGAGAGTGCTAGTATTTATGTTGGAATGGTGAGGTCCCGGGAGAGTGCCAGTATTTATGTTGGAGTGGTGAGGTCCCGGGAGAGTGCTAGTATTTATGTTGGAGTGGTGAGGTCCCGGGAGAGTGTCAGTATTTATGTTGGAGTGGTGAGGTCCCGGGAGAGTGCCAGTATTTATGGTGGAATGGTGAGGTCCCGGGAGAGTGTCAGTATTTATGTGGGAATGGTGAGGTCCCGGGAGTGTGCTAGTATTTATGTGGGAGTGGTCAGGACCCGGGAGAGTGTCAGTATTTATGTTGGAATGGTGAGGTCCCGGGAGAGTGCCAGTATTTATGATGGAATGGTGAGGTCCCGGGAGAGTGCCAGTATTTATGTTGGAATGGTGAGGTCCCGGGAGAGTGCCAGTATTTATGTGGGAATGGTGAGGTCCCGGGAGAGTGCCAGTATTTATGTTGGAGTGGTCAGGACCCAGGAGAGTGTCAGTCTTTTTGTTGGAATGGTGAGGTCCCGGGAGAGTGCCAGTATTTATGTGGGAATTTTGAGGTCCCGGGAGAGTGCCAGTATTTATGTTGGAATGGTCAGGACCCGGGAGAGTGTCAGTCTTTTTGTTGGAATGGTGAGGTCCCGGGAGAGTGCCAGTATTTATGTGGGAATTTTGAGGACCCGGGAGAGTGCCAGTATTTATGTTGGAGTGGTGAGGTCCCGGGAGAGTGTCAGTCTTTTTGTTGGAATGGTGAGGTCCCGGGAGAGTGTCAGTCTTTTTGTTGGAATGGTGAGGTCCCGGGAGAGTGCCAGTATTTATGTTGGAATGGTGAGGTCCCGGGAGAGTGCCAGTATTTATGTTGGAGTGGTCAGGACCCGGGAGAGTGTCAGTATTTATGTTGGAGTGGTCAGGACCCGGGAGAGTGCCAGTATTTATGTTGGAATGGTGAGGTCCCGGGAGAGTGCCAGTATTTATGTTGGAATGGTGAGGTCCCGGGAGAGTGCCAGTATTTATGTTGGAATGGTGAGGCCCCAGGAGAGTGTCAGTATTTATGTTGGAATGGTGAGGTCCCGGGAGAGTGTCAGTATTTACGTGGGAGTGGTGAGGTCCCGGGAGAGTGTCAGTATTTACGTGGGAGTGGTGAGGTCCCGGGAGAGTGTCAGTATTTACGTGGGAGTGGTGAGGTCCCGGGAGAGTGCCAGTATTTATGTTGGAGTGGTGAGGTCCCGGGAGAGTGCCAGTATTTACGTGGGAGTGGTGAGGTCCCGGGAGAGTGCCAGTATTTATGCTGGAGTGGTGAGGTCCCGGGAGAGTGTCAGTATTTATGTTGGAATGGTGAGGTCCCGGGAGAGTGCCAGTATTTATGCTGGAGTGGTGAGGTCCCGGGAGAGTGTCAGTATTTATGTTGGAGTGGTGAGGTCCCGGGAGAGTGCCAGTATTTATGCTGGAATGGTGAGGTCCCGGGAGAGTGCCAGTATTTATGTTGGAATGGTGAGGTCCCGGGAGAGTGTCAGTATTTATGTTGGAGTGGTGAGGTCCCGGGAGAGTGTCAGTATTTATGTTGGAGTGGTGAGGTCCCGGGAGAGTGTCAGTATTTATGTTGGAGTGGTGAGGTCCCGGGAGAGTGTCAGTATTTATGTTGGATTGGTGAGGTCCCGGGAGAGTGTCAGTATTTATGTTGGAGTGGTGAGGTCCCGGGAGAGTGTCAGTATTTATGTTGGAGTGGTGAGGTCCCGGGAGAGTGCCAGTATTTATGTTGGAATGGTGAGGTCCCGGGAGAGTGCCAGTATTTACATGGGCATGGTGATGTCCCAGGAGTGTGCAAGTATTTATGTTGGAATGGTGAGGTCCCGGGAGACTGCCAGTATTTATGTTGGAATGGTGAGGTCCCGGGAGAGTGTCAGTCTTTTTGTTGGAATGGTGAGGTCCCGGGAGAGTGCCAGTATTTATGTTGGAATGGTGAGGTCCCGGGAGAGTGTCAGTATTTATGTTGGAGTGGTGAGGTCCCGGGAGAGTGTCAGTATTTATGTTGGAGTGGTGAGGTCCCGGGAGAGTGCCAGTATTTATGTTGGAATGGTGAGGTCCCGGGAGAGTGCCAGTATTTACATGGGCATGGTGATGTCCCAGGAGTGTGCAGGTATTTATGTTGGAATGGTGAGGTCCCGGGAGACTGCCAGTATTTATGTTGGAATGGTGAGGTCCCGGGAGAGTGTCAGTCTTTTTGTTGGAATGGTGAGGTCCCGGGAGAGTGTCAGTCTTTTTGTTGGAATGGTGAGGTCCCGGGAGAGTGCCAGTATTTATGTTGGAATGGTGAGGTCCCGGGAGAGTGCCAGTCTTTATGTTGGAATGGTGAGGTCCCGGGAGAGTGCCAGTATTTACGTGTGAGTGGTGAGGTCCCGGGAGTGTGATAGTATTTACATGGGAATGGTGAGGTCCCGGGAGTGTGCTAGTATTTACGTGGGAATGGTGAGGTCCCAGGAACGTGTCAGTATTTACGTGGGAGTGGTGATGTCCCCGGGAGTGTGCTAGTATTTACATGGGAATGGTGAGGTCCCGGGAGTGTGCTAGTATTTACATGGGAATGGTGAGGTCCCGGGAGCGTGTCGGATTTTACGTGGGAGTGGTGAGGTCCTGGGAGTGTGCTCGTATTTGTGACTTGTGTTCCCAGTAGTGTGCTCGAATGTACGGGATAGGGTTCCTGGGAATGTGCCAGTATTTGCAGGGTTGAGGGGTGAGCGTGGTGTGTGGTGGTCGGTGGTTTTAAGGATGTGCTAGTATTTGTGAGGATTGGGGTGTGTGGGGTGGTGTCTGGTATTTGCAGGGTGGGAACCCTGGGAGTGTGTCAGTATTAGCGGGGTGGGGTCCCTGGCTGTGTACCAGTATTTTCGGGGTGGGGTCCCTGGAGTGTGCTAGAATTTACGGGGTGGGGTCCACGGGAATTTACTAGAATTTGCGGGGTGGGGTCCCCGGGGTGTGCTAGAATTTAATGGGGTGGGGTCCCCAGGAGTGTGCTAGAATTTACGGGGTGGGGTCCCCGGAGTGAGCTCGAATTTACGGGGTGGGGTCCCCGGGAGTGTGCTAGAATTTACGGGGTGGGGTCCCCGGGACAATGCTAGAAGTTACGGGGTGAGGTCCCGGAGTGAGCTCGAATTTACGGGGCGGGATCCCTGGGAATGTGCCAGTATTTGCGGGGTGGGGTCCCTAGGAGTGTGCTAGAATTTACGGGGTGAGGTCCCCGGAGTGTGCTAGTATTTACGGGGCGGGATCCCTGGGAATGTGCTAGAATTTACGGGGTGGGGTCCCCGGAGTGTGCTAGTATTTACGGGGTGAGGTCCCCGGAGTGTGCTAGAATTTACGGGGTGGGGTCCCCGGAGTGAGCTCGAATTTACGGGGTGGGGTCCCCGGGAGTGTGCTAGAATTTACGGGGTGGGGTCCCCGGAGTGTGCTTGAATTTACGGGGTGAGGTCCCCGGAGTGTGCTAGTATTTACGGGGCGGGATCCCTGGGAATGTGCCAGTATTTGCGGGGTGGGGTCCCTAGGAGTGTGCTTGAATTTACGGGGTGAGGTCCCTAGGAGTGTGCTAGAATTTACGGGGTGTGGTCCCCGGGAGTGTGTTAGAATTTACGGGGTGTGGTCCCCGGAGTGTGCTAGAATTTACGGGGTGGTGTCCCGGGAGTGTGTGCTTGAATTTACGGGGTGAGGTCCCCGGAGTGTGTTAGAATTTACGGGGTGGTGTCCCCGGGAGTGTGTTAGAATTTACGGGGTGGTGTCCCGGGAGTGTGCTAGAATTTACGGGGTGGTGTCCCCGGAGTGTGTTAGAATTTACGGGGTGGTGTCCCGGGAGTGTGCTTGAATTTACGGGGTGGGGTCCCCGGGAGTGTGCTAGAATTTACGGGGTGTGGTCCCCGGAGTGTGCTAGAATTTACGGGGTGGTGTCCCCGGGTGTGTGCTTGAATTTACGGGGTGGGGTCCCCGGAGTGTGCTAGAATTTACGGGGTGGTGTCCCGGGAGTGTGCTAGAATTTACGGGGTGGTGTCCCCGGGTGTGTGCTTGAATTTACGGGGTGGTGTCCCGGGAGTGTGCTTGAATTTACGGGGTGGTGTCCCCGGAGTGTGTTAGAATTTACGGGGTGTGGTCCCCGGAGTGTGTTAGAATTTACGGGGTGGTGTCCCCGGAGTGTGTTAGAATTTACGGGGTGGGGTCTCCGGGTGTGTGTTAGAATTTACGGGGTGTGGTCCCCGGGAGTGTGTTAGAATTTACGGGGTGGTGTCCCCGGGAGTGTGTTAGAATTTACGGGGTGTGGTCCCCGGGAGTGTGTTAGAATTTACGGGGTGGGGTCCCCGGAGTGTGTGCTTGAATTTACGGGGTGGGGTCTCCGGAGTGTGCTTGAATTTACGGGGTGTGGTCCCCGGAGTGTGTTAGAATTTACGGGGTGGTGTCCCCGGAGTGTGCTAGAATTTACGGGGTGTGGTCCCCGGGAGTGTGCTTGAATTTACGGGGTGGTGTCCCCGGAGTGTGCTAGAATTTACGGGGTGTGGTCCCCGGAGTGTGTTAGAATTTACGGGGTGGTGTCCCCGGAGTGTGTTAGAATTTACGGGGTGGTGACCCCGGAGTGTGTTAGAATTTACGGGGTGGTGTCCCCGGAGTGTGTGCTTGAATTTACGGGGTGGTGTCCCCGGAGTGTGTTAGAATTTACGGGGTGGTGTCCCCGGGAGTGTGTTAGAATTTACGGGGTGGTGTCCCCGGGTGTGTGCTTGAATTTACGGGGTGGGGTCCCCGGGAGTGTGCTAGAATTTACGGGGTGTGGTCCCCGGAGTGTGCTTGAATTTACGGGGTGGTGTCCCCGGGAGTGTGCTTGAATTTACGGGGTGGTGTCCCCGGAGTGTGTGCTAGAATTTACGGGGTGTGGTCCCCGGAGTGTGTTAGAATTTACGGGGTGGTGTCCCCGGAGTGTGTTAGAATTTACGGGGTGGTGTCCCCGGAGTGTGTTAGAATTTACGGGGTGGGGTCCCCGGGAGTGTGCTAGAATTTACGGGGTGTGGTCCCCGGAGTGTGCTAGAATTTACGGGGTGTGGTCCCCGGGAGTGTGTTAGAATTTACGGGGTGGTGTCCCCGGAGTGTGTTAGAATTTACGGGGTGGGGTCCCCGGAGTGTGCTTGAATTTACGGGGTGGTGTCCCCGGAGTGTGTTAGAATTTACGGGGTGGTGTCCCCGGAGTGTGTTAGAATTTACGGGGTGGGGTCCCCGAGAGTGTGCTTGAATTTACGGGGTGGGGTCCCCGGAGTGTGTTAGAATTTACGGGGTGGTGTCCCCGGGTGTGTGCTTGAATTTACGGGGTGGTGTCCCCGGAGTGTGTTAGAATTTACGGGGTGGTGTCCCCGGAGTGTGTTAGAATTTACGGGGTGGTGTCCCCGGAGTGTGTTAGAATTTACGGGGTGGTGTCCCCGGAGTGTGCTAGAATTTACGGGGTGGTGTCCCCGGAGTGTGTTAGAATTTACGGGGTGGTGTCCCCGGAGTGTGTTAGAATTTACGGGGTGGGGTCCCCGGAGTGTGCTTGAATTTACGGGGTGGTGTCCCCGGAGTGTGTTAGAATTTACGGGGTGGTGTCCCCGGAGTGTGTTAGAATTTACGGGGTGGTGTCCCCGGAGTGTGCTTGAATTTACGGGGTGGGGTCCCCGGAGTGTGCTTGAATTTACGGGGTGGTGTCCCCGGAGTGTGTTAGAATTTACGGGGTGGTGTCCCCGGGAGTGTGTTAGAATTTACGGGGTGGGGTCCCCGGAGTGTGTTAGAATTTACGGGGTGTGGTCCCCGGAGTGTGTTAGAATTTACGGGGTGTGGTCCCCGGGAGTGTGCTTGAATTTACGGGGTGGTGTCCCCGGGAGTGTGCTTGAATTTACGGGGTGGTGTCCCCGGGAGTGTGCTTGAATTTACGGGGTGGTGTCCCCGGAGTGTGTTAGAATTTACGGGGTGGTGTCCCCGGAGTGTGCTAGAATTTACGGGGTGGTGTCCCCGGAGTGTGTTAGAATTTACGGGGTGGTGTCCCGGGAGTGTGCTTGAATTTACGGGGTGGGGTCCCCGGAGTGTGTTAGAATTTACGGGGTGGGGTCCCCGGAGTGTGTTAGAATTTACGGGGTGGTGTCCCCGGAGTGTGCTTGAATTTACGGGGTGGTGTCCCCGGGAGTGTGCTAGAATTTACGGGGTGGTGTCCCCGGAGTGTGTTAGAATTTACGGGGTGGTGTCCCGGGAGTGTGCTTGAATTTACGGGGTGGGGTCCCCGGAGTGTGTTAGAATTTACGGGGTGGTGTCCCCGGGAGTGTGTGCTTGAATTTACGGGGTGTGGTCCCCGGGAGTGTGCTAGAATTTACGGGGTGGTGTCCCCGGAGTGTGCTAGAATTTACGGGGTGGGGTCCCCGGAGTGTGTTAGAATTTACGGGGTGGGGTCCCCGGAGTGTGCTAGAATTTACGGGGTGGGGTCTCCGGAGTGTGTTAGAATTTACGGGGTGGTGTCCCCGGGAGTGTGCTTGAATTTACGGGGTGGGGTCCCCGGAGTGTGCTAGAATTTACGGGGTGGGGTCTCCGGAGTGTGTTAGAATTTACGGGGTGGGGTCCCCGGGAGTGTGCTTGAATTTACGGGGTGTGGTCCCCGGAGTGTGTTAGAATTTACGGGGTGTGGTCCCCGGAGTGTGTTAGAATTTACGGGGTGTGGTCCCCGGAGTGTGTTAGAATTTACGGGGTGTGGTCCCCGGAGTGTGTTAGAATTTACGGGGTGGTGTCCCCGGGAGTGTGTTAGAATTTATGGGGTGGTGTCCCCGGGAGTGTGCTTGAATTTACGGGGTGGGGTCCCCGGAGTGTGCTAGAATTTACGGGGTGGTGTCCCCGGGTGTGTGCTTGAATTTACGGGGTGGTGTCCCCGGGAGTGTGTTAGAATTTACGGGGTGGTGTCCCCGGGAGTGTGCTTGAATTTACGGGGTGTGGTCCCCGGAGTGTGTTAGAATTTACGGGGTGGTGTCCCCGGGAGTGTGCTTGAATTTACGGGGTGTGGTCCCCGGAGTGTGTTAGAATTTACGGGGTGGTGTCCCCGGGTGTGTGCTTGAATTTACGGGGTGTGGTCCCCGGAGTGTGCTAGAATTTACGGGGTGGTGTCCCCGGGTGTGTGCTTGAATTTACGGGGTGTGGTCCCCGGAGTGTGTTAGAATTTACGGGGTGGTGTCCCCGGGTGTGTGCTTGAATTTACGGGGTGTGGTCCCCGGAGTGTGCTAGAATTTACGGGGTGGTGTCCCCGGGTGTGTGCTTGAATTTACGGGGTGTGGTCCCCGGAGTGTGCTAGAATTTACGGGGTGTGGTCCCCGGAGTGTGCTTGAATTTACGGGGTGTGGTCCCCGGAGTGTGTTAGAATTTACGGGGTGGTGTCCCCGGAGTGTGCTTGAATTTACGGGGTGGTGTCCCCGGGAGTGTGTTAGAATTTACGGGGTGGGGTCCCCGGGAGTGTGCTAGAATTTACGGGGTGTGGTCCCCGGAGTGTGTTAGAATTTACGGGGTGGTGTCCCCGGAGTGTGTTAGAATTTACGGGGTGGTGTCCCCGGAGTGTGTTAGAATTTACGGGGTGGTGTCCCCGGAGTGTGTTAGAATTTACGGGGTGGGGTCCCCGGAGTGTGCTTGAATTTACGGGGTGGTGTCCCCGGAGTGTGTAAGAATTTACGGGGTGGTGTCCCCGGAGTGTGTTAGAATTTACGGGGTGGGGTCCCCGGAGTGTGCTTGAATTTACGGGGTGGTGTCCCCGGAGTGTGTTAGAATTTACGGGGTGGTGTCCCCGGGAGTGTGTTAGAATTTACGGGGTGGGGTCCCCGGAGTGTGTTAGAATTTACGGGGTGTGGTCCCCGGAGTGTGTTAGAATTTACGGGGTGTGGTCCCCGGGAGTGTGCTTGAATTTACGGGGTGGTGTCCCCGGGAGTGTGCTTGAATTTACGGGGTGGTGTCCCCGGAGTGTGTTAGAATTTACGGGGTGGTGTCCCCGGGTGTGTGCTTGAATTTATGGGGTGGTGTCCCCGGAGTGTGTGCTTGAATTTACGGGGTGGTGTCCCCGGGAGTGTGCTTGAATTTACGGGGTGGTGTCCCCGGGTGTGTGCTTGAATTTACGGGGTGTGGTCCCCGGGAGTGTGCTTGAATTTACGGGGTGTGGTCCCCGGGAGTGTGCTAGAATTTACGGGGTGGTGTCCCCGGAGTGTGTTAGAATTTACGGGGTGGTGTCCCGGGAGTGTGCTTGAATTTACGGGGTGGGGTCCCCGGAGTGTGTTAGAATTTACGGGGTGGTGTCCCCGGGAGTGTGCTAGAATTTACGGGGTGGTGTCCCCGGAGTGTGCTAGAATTTACGGGGTGGGGTCCCCGGAGTGTGTTAGAATTTACGGGGTGGGGTCCCCGGAGTGTGCTAGAATTTACGGGGTGGGGTCTCCGGAGTGTGTTAGAATTTACGGGGTGGTGTCCCCGGGAGTGTGCTTGAATTTACGGGGTGGGGTCCCCGGAGTGTGCTAGAATTTACGGGGTGGGGTCTCCGGAGTGTGTTAGAATTTACGGGGTGGGGTCCCCGGGAGTGTGCTTGAATTTACGGGGTGTGGTCCCCGGAGTGTGTTAGAATTTACGGGGTGTGGTCCCCGGAGTGTGTTAGAATTTACGGGGTGGTGTCCCCGGGAGTGTGTTAGAATTTATGGGGTGGTGTCCCCGGGAGTGTGCTTGAATTTACGGGGTGTGGTCCCCGGAGTGTGCTAGAATTTACGGGGTGGTGTCCCCGGGTGTGTGCTTGAATTTACGGGGTGGTGTCCCCGGAGTGTGTTAGAATTTACGGGGTGGGGTCCCCGGAGTGTGTTAGAATTTACGGGGTGGGGTCCCCGGAGTGTGCTAGAATTTACGGGGTGTGGTCCCCGGAGTGTGCTTGAATTTACGGGGTGTGGTCCCCGGGAGTGTGCTTGAATTTACGGGGTGTGATCCCCGGAGTGTGCTAGAATTTACGGGGTGGTGTCCCCGGGTGTGTGCTTGAATTTACGGGGTGGTGTCCCCGGAGTGTGTTAGAATTTACGGGGTGGGGTCCCCGGAGTGTGTTAGAATTTACGGGGTGGGGTCCCCGGAGTGTGTTAGAATTTACGGGGTGTGGTCCCCGGAGTGTGTTAGAATTTACGGGGTGTGGTCCCCGGGAGTGTGTTAGAATTTACGGGGTGGGGTCCCCGGAGTGTGTTAGAATTTACGGGGTGTGGTCCCCGGAGTGTGTTAGAATTTACGGGGTGTGGTCCCCGGGAGTGTGCTTGAATTTACGGGGTGGTGTCCCCAGGAGTGTGCTTGAATTTATGGGGTGGTGTCCCCGGAGTGTGTTAGAATTTACGGGGTGTGGTCCCCGGAGTGTGTTAGAATTTACGGGGTGGTGTCCCCGGAGTGTGCTTGAATTTACGGGGTGGTGTCCCCGGGAGTGTGCTTGAATTTACGGGGTGGTGTCCCCAGGAGTGTGCTTGAATTTATGGGGTGGTGTCCCCAGGAGTGTGCTTGAATTTATGGGGTGGTGTCCCCGGAGTGTGTTAGAATTTACGGGGTGTGGTCCCCGGAGTGTGTTAGAATTTACGGGGTGGTGTCCCCGGAGTGTGCATGAATTTACGGGGTGGTGTCCCCGGGAGTGTGCTTGAATTTACGGGGTGGTGTCCCCGGGTGTGTGCTTGAATTTACGGGGTGTGGTCCCCGGAGTGTGTTAGAATTTACGGGGTGGGGTCCCCGGAGTGTGTTAGAATTTACGGGGTGTGGTCCCCGGGAGTGTGCTTGAATTTACGGGGTGGTGTCCCCGGGAGTGTGCTTGAATTTATGGGGTGGTGTCCCCGGGAGTGTGCTTGAATTTACGGGGTGTGGTCCCCGGAGTGTGTTAGAATTTACGGGGTGGGGTCCCCGGAGTGTGTTAGAATTTACGGGGTGGGGTCTCCGGAGTGTGTTAGAATTTACGGGGTGTGGTCCCCGGGAGTGTGCTTGAATTTACGGGGTGGTGTCCCCGGGTGTGTGCTTGAATTTACGGGGTGGGGTCCCCGGAGTGTGTTAGAATTTACGGGGTGTGGTCCCCGGGAGTGTGCTTGAATTTACGGGGTGTGGTCCCCGGAGTGTGTGCTTGAATTTACGGGGTGTGGTCCCCGGAGTGTGTTAGAATTTACGGGGTGGTGTCCCCGGGAGTGTGCTTGAATTTACGGGGTGGTGTCCCCGGGTGTGTGCTTGAATTTACGGGGTGGTGTCCCCGGGAGTGTGCTTGAATTTACGGGGTGTGGTCCCCGGAGTGTGCTTGAATTTACGGGGTGTGGTCCCCGGAGTGTGTTAGAATTTACGGGGTGGTGTCCCCGGGAGTGTGCTAGAATTTACGGGGTGGGGTCCCCGGAGTGTGTTAGAATTTACGGGGTGGGGTCCCCGGAGTGTGTTAGAATTTACGGGGTGGTGTCCCCGGAGTGTGCTAGAATTTACGGGGTGGTGTCCCCGGAGTGTGTTAGAATTTACGGGGTGGTGTCCCCGGGAGTGTGCTTGAATTTACGGGGTGGGGTCCCCGGGAGTGTGTTAGAATTTACGGGGTGGTGTCCCCGGGAGTGTGTTAGAATTTACGGTGTGGTGTCCCCGGGAGTGTGCTTGAATTTACGGGGTGAGGTCCCCGGAGTGTGTTAGAATTTACGGGGTGGTGTCCCCGGGTGTGTGCTTGAATTTACGGGGTGAGGTCCCCGGAGTGTGCTTGAATTTACGGGGTGGTGTCCCCGGGTGTGTGCTTGAATTTACGGGGTGAGGTCCCCGGAGTGTGCTTGAATTTACGGGGTGGTGTCCCCGGGTGTGTGCTTGAATTTACGGGGTGAGGTCCCCGGAGTGTGCTTGAATTTACGGGGTGGTGTCCCCGGGTGTGTGCTTGAATTTACGGGGTGTGGTCCCCGGAGTGTGTTAGAATTTACGGGGTGGTGTCCCCGGGTGTGTGCTTGAATTTACGGGGTGTGGTCCCCGGAGTGTGCTTGAATTTACGGGGTGGGGTCCCCGGAGTGTGTTAGAATTTACGGGGTGGTGTCCCCGGGAGTGTGCTTGAATTTACGGGGTGGTGTCCCCGGAGTGTGTTAGAATTTACGGGGTGGTGTCCCCGGGTGTGTGCTTGAATTTACGGGGTGTGGTCCCCGGAGTGTGTTAGAATTTACGGGGTGGTGTCCCCGGGTGTGTGCTTGAATTTACGGGGTGTGGTCCCCGGAGTGTGTTAGAATTTACGGGGTGGTGTCCCCGGGTGTGTGCTTGAATTTACGGGGTGTGGTCCCCGGGGTGTGTTAGAATTTACGGGGTGTTGTCCCCGGGAGTGTGCTTGAATTTACGGGGTGGTGTCCCCGGGAGTGTGCTTGAATTTACGGGGTGGTGTCCCCGGGTGTGTGCTTGAATTTACGGGGTGGTGACCCCGGGTGTGTGCTTGAATTTACGGGGTGTGGTCCCCGGAGTGTGCTAGAATTTACGGGGTGGTGTCCCCGGAGTGTGTTAGAATTTACGGGGTGGTGTCCCCGGAGTGTGTTAGAATTTACGGGGTGTGGTCCCCGGAGTGTGTTAGAATTTACGGGGTGGGGTCCCCGGGAGTGTGCTTGAATTTACGGGGTGTGGTCCCCGGAGTGTGTTAGAATTTACGGGGTGGTGTCCCCGGGTGTGTGCTTGAATTTACGGGGTGTGGTCCCCGGAGTGTGTTAGAATTTACGGGGTGTGGTCCACGGAGTGTGTTAGTATTTACGGGGTGGTGTCCCCGGAGTGTGTTAGAATTTACGGGGTGGTGTCCCCGGGAGTGTGCTTGAATTTACGGGGTGGGGTCCCCGGAGTGTGTTAGAATTTACGGGGTGGTGTCCCCGGGTGTGTGCTTGAATTTACGGGGTGAGGTCCCCGGAGTGTGCTTGAATTTACGGGGTGGTGTCCCCGGGTGTGTGCTTGAATTTACGGGGTGAGGTCCCCGGAGTGTGCTTGAATTTACGGGGTGGTGTCCCCGGGTGTGTGCTTGAATTTACGGGGTGAGGTCCCCGGAGTGTGCTTGAATTTACGGGGTGGTGTCCCCGGGTGTGTGCTTGAATTTACGGGGTGAGGTCCCCGGAGTGTGCTTGAATTTACGGGGTGGTGTCCCCGGGTGTGTGCTTGAATTTACGGGGTGTGGTCCCCGGAGTGTGTTAGAATTTACGGGGTGGTGTCCCCGGGTGTGTGCTTGAATTTACGGGGTGTGGTCCCCGGAGTGTGCTTGAATTTACGGGGTGGGGTCCCCGGAGTGTGTTAGAATTTACGGGGTGGTGTCCCCGGGAGTGTGCTTGAATTTACGGGGTGGTGTCCCCGGAGTGTGTTAGAATTTACGGGGTGGTGTCCCCGGGTGTGTGCTTGAATTTACGGGGTGTGGTCCCCGGAGTGTGTTAGAATTTACGGGGTGGTGTCCCCGGGTGTGTGCTTGAATTTACGGGGTGTGGTCCCCGGGTGTGTGCTTGAATTTACGGGGTGGTGTCCCCGGAGTGTGTTAGAATTTACGGGGTGTGGTCCCCGGGGTGTGTTAGAATTTACGGGGTGTTGTCCCCGGGAGTGTGCTTGAATTTACGGGGTGGTGTCCCCGGGAGTGTGCTTGAATTTACGGGGTGGTGTCCCCGGGTGTGTGCTTGAATTTACGGGGTGGTGACCCCGGGTGTGTGCTTGAATTTACGGGGTGTGGTCCCCGGAGTGTGCTAGAATTTACGGGGTGGTGTCCCCGGAGTGTGTTAGAATTTACGGGGTGGTGTCCCCGGAGTGTGTTAGAATTTACGGGGTGTGGTCCCCGGAGTGTGTTAGAATTTACGGGGTGGGGTCCCCGGGAGTGTGCTTGAATTTACGGGGTGTGGTCCCCGGAGTGTGTTAGAATTTACGGGGTGGTGTCCCCGGGTGTGTGCTTGAATTTACGGGGTGGTGTCCCCGGGTGTGTGCTTGAATTTACGGGGTGTGGTCCCCGGGAGTGTGTTAGAATTTACGGGGTGGTGTCCCCGGAGTGTGTTAGAATTTACGGGGTGGTGTCCCCGGGTGTGTGCTTGAATTTACGGGGTGGGGTCCCCGGAGTGTGTTAGAATTTACGGGGTGGGGTCCCCGGGAGTGTGCTTGAATTTACGGGGTGTGGTCCCCGGGAGTGTGCTTGAATTTACAGGGTGTGGTCCCCGGAGTGTGTTAGAATTTACGGGGTGGTGTCCCCGGGTGTGTGCTTGAATTTACGGGGTGGTGTCCCCGGAGTGTGTTAGAATTTACGGGGTGGGGTCCCCGGAGTGTGTTAGAATTTACGGGGTGGTGTCCCCGGGTGTGTGCTTGAATTTACGGGGTGGTGTCCCCGGAGTGTGTTAGAATTTACGGGGTGGTGTCCCCGGGTGTGTGCTTGAATTTACGGGGTGGGGTCCCCGGAGTGTGTTAGAATTTACGGGGTGGGGTCCCCGGGAGTGTGCTTGAATTTACGGGGTGTGGTCCCCGGGAGTGTGCTTGAATTTACAGGGTGTGGTCCCCGGAGTGTGTTAGAATTTACGGGGTGGTGTCCCCGGAGTGTGTTAGAATTTACGGGGTGGGGTCCCCGGAGTGTGTTAGAATTTACGGGGTGGTGTCCCCGGGTGTGTGCTTGAATTTACGGGGTGGGGTCCCCGGAGTGTGTTAGAATTTACGGGGTGGGGTCCCCGGGAGTGTGCTTGAATTTACGGGGTGTGGTCCCCGGGAGTGTGCTAGAATTTACGGGGTGGTGTCCCCGGGTGTGTGCTTGAATTTACGGGGTGGTGTCCCCGGAGTGTGTTAGAATTTACGGGGTGGGGACTCCGGTGTGTGCTAGAATTTACGGGGTGTGGTCCCCGGAGTGTGTTAGAATTTACGGGGTGGTGTCCCCGGGTGTGTGCTTGAATTTACGGGGTGTGGTCCCCGGAGTGTGCTAGAATTTACGGGGTGTGGTCCCCGGAGTGTGTTAGAATTTACGGGGTGGGGTCTCCGGTGTGTGCTAGAATTTACGGGGTGGTGTCCCCGGAGTGTGTTAGAATTTACGGGGTGGTGTCCCCGGAGTGTGTTAGAATTTACGGGGTGTGGTCCCCGGAGTGTGCTAGAATTTACGGGGTGGTGTCCCCGGGAGTGTGCTTGAATTTACGGGGTGTGGTCCCCGGGAGTGTGCTTGAATTTACGGGGTGTGGTCCCCGGAGTGTGCTAGAATTTACGGGGTGGTGTCCCCGGGTGTGTGCTTGAATTTACGGGGTGTGGTCCCCGGGAGTGTGCTTGAATTTACGGGGTGTGGTCCCCGGAGTGTGCTAGAATTTACGGGGTGGTGTCCCCGGGTGTGTGCTTGAATTTACGGGGTGGTGTCCCCGGAGTGTGTTAGAATTTACGGGGTGGGGTCCCCGGGTGTGTGCTTGAATTTACGGGGTGTGGTCTCCGGTGTGTGCTAGAATTTACGGGGTGGGGTCCCCGGGTGTGTGTTAGAATTTACGGGGTGAGGTCCCCGGAGTGTGTTAGAATTTACGGGGTGGTGTCCCCGGGTGTGTGTTAGAATTTACGGGGTGTGGTCCCCGGAGTGTGCTTGAATTTACGGGGTGAGGTCCCCGGAGTGTGCTAGAATTTACGGGGTGGTGTCCCCGGGAGTGTGTTAGAATTTACGGGGTGTGGTCCCCGGAGTGTGTGCTTGAATTTACGGGGTGGTGTCCCCGGAGTGTGTTAGAATTTACGGGGTGGGGTCCCCGGGTGTGTGCTTGAATTTACGGGGTGTGGTCTCCGGTGTGTGCTAGAATTTACGGGGTGGGGTCCCCGGGTGTGTGTTAGAATTTACGGGGTGAGGTCCCCGGAGTGTGTTAGAATTTACGGGGTGGTGTCCCCGGGTGTGTGTTAGAATTTACGGGGTGTGGTCCCCGGAGTGTGCTTGAATTTACGGGGTGAGGTCCCCGGAGTGTGCTAGAATTTACGGGGTGGTGTCCCCGGGAGTGTGTTAGAATTTACGGGGTGTGGTCCCCGGAGTGTGTGCTTGAATTTACGGGGTGTGGTCCCCGGGAGTGTGCTTGAATTTACGGGGTGTGGTCCCCGGAGTGTGTTAGAATTTACGGGGTGGTGTCCCCGGGAGTGTGCTTGAATTTACGGGGTGTGGTCCCCGGAGTGTGTTAGAATTTACGGGGTGTGGTCCCCGGAGTGTGTTAGAATTTACGGGGTGTGGTCCCCGGAGTGTGTTAGAATTTACGGGGTGGTGTCCCCGGAGTGTGTTAGAATTTACGGGGTGAGGTCCCCGGAGTGTGCTTGAATTTACGGGGTGTGGTCCCCGGAGTGTGTTAGAATTTACGGGGTGTGGTCCCCGGAGTGTGTTAGAATTTACGGGGTGGTGTCCCCGGGAGTGTGCTTGAATTTACGGGGTGGTGTCCCCGGAGTGTGTTAGAATTTACGGGGTGTGGTCCCCGGAGTGTGTTAGAATTTACGGGGTGGTGTCCCCGGAGTGTGTTAGAATTTACGGGGTGTGGTCCCCGGAGTGTGTTAGAATTTACGGGGTGGTGTCCCCGGGAGTGTGCTTGAATTTACGGGGTGGTGTCCCCGGAGTGTGTTAGAATTTACGGGGTGTGGTCCCCGGAGTGTGTTAGAATTTACGGGGTGTGGTCCCCGGAGTGTGTTAGAATTTACGGGGTGGTGTCCCCGGGAGTGTGCTTGAATTTACGGGGTGGTGTCCCCGGAGTGTGTTAGAATTTACGGGGTGTGGTCCCCGGAGTGTGCTTGAATTTACGGGGTGGTGTCCCCGGGAGTGTGCTTGAATTTACGGGGTGGTGTCCCCGGGAGTGTGCTTGAATTTACGGGGTGTGGTCCCCGGAGTGTGTGCTTGAATTTACGGGGTGTGGTCCCCGGAGTGTGCTTGAATTTACGGGGTGAGGTCCCCGGAGTGTGCTAGAATTTACGGGGTGGTGTCCCCGGGTGTGTGCTTGAATTTACGGGGTGTGGTCCCCGGAGTGTGTTAGAATTTACGGGGTGGTGTCCCCGGGAGTGTGCTTGAATTTACGGGGTGGGGTCCCCGGAGTGTGTTAGAATTTACGGGGTGGTGTCCCCGGAGTGTGCTAGAATTTACGGGGTGGGGTCCCCGGAGTGTGTTAGAATTTACGGGGTGGTGTCCCCGGGAGTGTGCTTGAATTTACGGGGTGGGGTCCCCGGAGTGTGTTAGAATTTACGGGGTGGTGTCCCCGGGAGTGTGATTGAATTTACGGGGTGGTGTCCCCGGAGTGTGTTAGAATTTACGGGGTGTGGTCCCCGGAGTGTGTTAGAATTTACGGGGTGGTGTCCCCGGAGTGTGTTAGAATTTACGGGGTGGTGTCCCCGGAGTGTGCTTGAATTTACGGGGTGTGGTCCCCGGAGTGTGCTAGAATTTACGGGGTGGTGTCCCCGGAGTGTGCTAGAATTTACGGGGTGGTGTCCCCGGAGTGTGTTAGAATTTACGGGGTGGGGTCTCCGGGTGTGTGCTTGAATTTACGGGGTGGTGTCCCTGGAGTGTGTTAGAATTTACGGGGTGGGGTCTCCGGGTGTGTGCTTGAATTTACGGGGTGGTGTCCCTGGAGTGTGTTAGAATTTACGGGGTGGGGTCTCCGGAGTGTGCTAGAATTTACGGGGTGGGGACCCTGGGAGGGTGCTAGAATTTACGGGGTGGTGTCTGGGAGTGTGCTAGAATTTATGGGGTGGGGTCCCCGGAGTGTGCCGGTATTTACTGGGTGGGGTCACCGGAGTGTACCAGTATTTACGGGGTGGGGTCCCCGGAATGTGCCAGTATTAGCGGGGTGAGGTCCCTGGAGTGTGCCAGTATTAGAGGGGTGGGGTCGCCAGAGTGTGCCAGCATTTGTGGGGTGGGGTCCCCGGGAGTGTGCCAGCATTTGTGGGGTGGGGTCCCCGGAATGTGCCAGTATTTGCAGGATGGGGTCCCCGGAGTTTCCCAGTATTTACGGCGTGGGGTCTCCGGAATGTGCCTGTCTTTGCAGGGTGGGGTCCCCGGAGTGTGCCAGTATTTGCGTTGGGTGAGGCAGTCCCTGGGAGTATGCAAGTATTTCTGATTGCGAGGGTTGTCCCTGGAAATATACCAGTATTTGCAGAGTGGAGTCCCTGGGAATGTGCCAGTATTTGCCGGGGGCTGGGGCTTGTAGTTCCCGGAGCGTGCTAGTATTTGCAGGTATTGGGTGGAAAGGCCGGGTGCACGGGGTAGTGTCTGGTATTTCCCGGGTGGGTTCCTGGGAGCGTGTCCGTATTTGCCGGGTGGGTTCCTGGGAGCGGGTCAGTATTTGCCGGGTGGGTTCCTGTGAGCGTGTCAGTATTTGCCGGGTGGGTTCCTGGGAGCGTGTCAGTATTTGCCGGGTGGGTTCCTGGCAGCGTGTCAGTATTTGCCGGGTGGGTTCCTGGCAGCGTGTCAGTATTTGCCGGGTGGGTTCCTGGGAGCGTGTCAGTATTTGCCGGGTGGGTTCCTGGGAGCGTGTCAGTATTTGGCGGGTGGGTTCCTGGCAGCGTGTCAGTATTTGCCGGGTGGGTTCCTGGCAGCGTGTCAGTATTTGCCGGGTGGGTTCCTGGCAGCGTGTCAGTATTTGCCGGGTGGGTTCCTGGCAGCGTGTCAGTATTTGCCGGGTGGGTTCCTGGCAGCGTGTCAGTATTTGCCGGGTGGGTTCCTGGGAGCGTGTCAGTATTTTCGGGGTGGGTTCCTGGGAGCGTGTCAGTATTTTCGGGGTGGGTTCTTTGCGAGTGTTTCAGTATTTGCAGGTGGGTTACATAATAAGAGCATAAGAAATAGGAGCAGGAGTAGGCTATTAGGCCCTTCAAGCCTGCCCTGCCGTTCAGTAAGATCATGGCTGATCTGCCCCAGACCTCAACTCTTTCATGCCAGCTCCTCATATCCCTCAACTCCCTGATATTTCAAAAGTCTATCTACCTTTTCTTTAAATACTTTTAGTGATCTAGCCTCCACAACACTCTGGGGTAAAGAATTCCAGACATTCACTACCCTCTGAGAGAAGGAATTTCTTTGTATCTCAGTTCTAAATGAGTGTCCTCTTATCCTCTAACTATGTCCCCTAATTTGAGATTCCCCCACTAGTGGGAACATCTTCTCAACATCTACCCTGTCAAGCCACCTCAGAATTTGTACATTTCAATAAGATCACCCCTCATTCTTCTAGACTCTAATGAATAAAGGCCTACCTGTTTAGCTGTTCTTGATAAGTCAACCCCTTCATCCCAGGAATCAGCTTAGTGAATCTCTTTTGAACTGCCTCCAATGCCAGTATATCCTTTCTTAAATACAGGGACCAAAACTGTACACTGTACTCCAGGTGCGGCCTCACCAACACCCTGTACAGTTGTAACAAGACTTCCCTATTTTTAAACTCTAACCCCCAGCAATAAAGGCCAAAATTCCATTTGCCTCCTTAATTACTTGCTGCACCTGCATGTTAACTTTTTGTGTTTCACACAGAGGATCCCTCTGTACTGCACTTCTTTGAAGTCTCTCTCCATTTAAATAATAGTCTGTCTTTTGATTCTTCCTACCAAAGTGCATGAACTCACACTTTCCTACATTAAACTCCATCTGCCAAGTTTTTGCCCACTCACTCAACCTATCTATATCCCCTTGCAGATTCCTTATGTCCTCATCATAACATGCCCTCCCATCTATTTTTGTATCGTCAGCAAATTTGGATATATTACACTCTGCCACCTCCTCCAAGTCATTAATATAGATAGTAAATAATTGAGGTCCTAGGACTGATCCTTGTGGCATTCCTCTAGTTACATCTTTCCAACCTGAAAAAGACCCATTAATCTCGACTCTCTGTCTTCATTGAGTTAACAAATCCTCCATCCATGCTAATACGTTTCCCCAATACTGTGAGCTCCTATCTTGTGCAATAATCTTTTATGTGGCACCTTATCGAATGCCTTTTGGAAATCTAAATACACTACATCTACTGATTCCCCTTTATCCACTCTGCTTGTTACATCCTAAAAGAACTCTCGCAAATTTGTCAAACATGATTTCCCTTTCACAAAACCATGTTGACTCTGTTTGATTGCATTAAGCTTTTCTAAATGTCCTGCTATTTCTTCCTTAATGATGTTAGGCTGACTGGCTGATAGTTTCCTGCTTTTTGTCTCCCTCCCTTCTTGAACAGGGGCGTCACAATTAGCGGTTTTCCAATCTGCTGGGATCCTCCAGGAATCCACTGAGTTCTGGAATATTTTGACCATTGCCTCCACTATCTCTGCAGCCACTTCCTTTAAAACCCTTGGATGTAGGCCATCAGGTCCTGGCAACTTGTCTGTCTTTAGTCCCATTAGTTTATCAAATACTTTGTCTCTCGTGATAGAGACTGTTACAAGATTTTTCCTCCCATTAGCTCCTTGCTTATCTGATATCTGTGGGATGTTTATAGTGTCCTCCACTGTGAAGACCGATGCAAATTATTGGTTTAAATTATCTGCCATTTCTCTGTTCTCCGTTATCAATTCTCCAGTTGCATCCTCCAAGGGTCCCACGCTCACTTTAGCTACTCTCTTTTTATATACCCGTAGAAACTCTTGCTGTTTGTTTTTATATTTCTTACCAATTTACTTTCATCATCAATTTTCTCCCTCTTCATTAGCTTTTTAGTCATCCGCTGCTGGTTCCTAAAAAAAAAATTCCCAATCCTCTGGCCTACCTCTAGTTTTCGCCGCTTTGTATGCCTTACTTTTTGATTGGATACTCTCCTTGTCCGCCTTTGTTAACCACAGGTGGTTCATCCTTCTCATCGAGTCCTTCTTTTTGACCAGGATAAATTTTTGCTGAGCGTTATGAAATATCTGCTTAAATGTCTGCCACTGCTCATTCACTGACCTTCCCTTTAGTCTATTTTCCCAGCCCGCTTTAGACAACTCTTTCTTCATACTTCTGTAATTGCCCTTGTTTAAGTTGCTCACCCTCAAACTGAATTTGAAATTCTACCATGTTGTGATTGCTAACCCCCAGAGGATCCTTAACTCCGATATATCTTATTAATTCTACCTCATTACACATTACTAGATCTAAAATAGCCTGTTCCCGGGTAGGTTCTGCAACGTATTGCTCTAAATAACCATCCCTGATGCACTCTACAAATTCATCTTCCATGTTACCTCTGCCAATCTGATTTGTCCAGTTAATATGCAGATTAAAATTACCCATGACAATTGTAGCGTCCTTCTAACGTACCTCCGTTTTTCCAGATTTATACTTTGTCCTACAGTGAGACGAATGTTTGGGAGCCTATAGACGACTCCCACCCATGACTTCTTCCCCTTGCTATTGCTTACTTCCACCCAAACTGATTCCACTTCACGATCTATTGTGCCTAAATCACTACTCACCACCACACTGATACCTTCCTTTATTAACAAAGCTACCCCACTTCCCTTTTTTACCTGTTTTTCTGGAACTTCGAATGCCCTTGAATATTGCGTTCCCAGTCTTGGTCACCCTGCTACCACGTGTCTGTTATCGCTATCAAGTCATACTCATTCATTTCTATTTGTGCCGTTAACTCGTCTGTCTTGTTACAAATGCTGCGTGCATTCAGATAAAGATCCTTAAGCTTTGACTTTTTACCATTATTACTCATTCTGGTTCTAAATTCTGCTGCACTCTTCTATTTTCTGCCCCTTCCTGTCACTCTTTGATTACTGTTCACCTCTCCAATACCCTGCACCTCTGCTCTCTTGTTTCTTTTTGATTTTTTAAAACTTCCCTTCAATTGGACCTTCCCTCGCCTCCACTAATTAGTTTAAAGTCCTATCTACAACCCTAGTTATACGATTCGCCAGGACACTGGTCCCAGCATGGTCCAAATGGAGCCCGTCCCAATGGAATAGCTCTCTCCTTCCCCAGTACTGGTGCCAGTGCCCCTTGAATCGTAATCCATTTCTCCCACACCAATCTTTGTGTCACGTGTTTATCTCTCTAGTCTTATTTACCCTATGCCAATTTGCACGTGGCTCAGGTAGTAATCCGAGGTAGCCCCCTGGGAGTGTGTCAGTATTTGTGGTTGCTGGTGGTGTCTGTGGGAGTGTGCTAGTAGCAGCGGGGGTGGGGTCCCTGGGAATGTGCCAGTATTTGCAGGGTTGGGTCCTGGGAATGTGCCAGTATTTGTGGGGGAGTGGTTGGGAACCCTGAGAGTATTTCAGTTATTTGCAGGGTGGGGTCCCGGGAGGTGTGCTAATAGTTGTTGGGTGGGGACCCTTGGAGTGTACTAGTGTTTGCGGGGTTGGGGGCAGTCATAGGAGTGTGCCAGTATTTGCTGGGAAGGGGGGAGCTCCCTTGAAGTGTGCCAGTATTTGCTGGGGAGTGGGGTGCCTGGTAGTGTTGTTACTACCGAGGTGGGAGGAGTGCACTGTTAATTCAGTCCCACTTCTCCACTGGTCACAGCATATGAATAAATTTTCCCACTTAGCAAAATAGCCAATTAAATACTTTATTTGTCCCCCAGAATAAAGCCCATCAACCAGGTGGGGATCCCGGGAATGTGCCAGTATCTGCGGGATGGGGATCCCGGGAATGTGCCAGTATTTGCAGGATGAGGACCCCGGGAATGTGCCAATATTTGTGGGGTGGAGACCCCGGGAATGTGCCAGTATTTGCAGGCTGGGGACCCCGAGATTGTGCCGGTATTTGTGGGGTGGAGACCCCGGGAATGTGCCAGTATTTGTGGGCAGGGGACCCCGAGAACGTGCCAGTATTTGCAGGCTGGGGACCCCGAGATTGTGCCGGTATTTGTGGGGTGGAGACCCCGGGAATGTGCCTGTATTTGTGGGGCGGGGACCCCGGGAATGTGCCAGTATTTGCAGGGTGAGGACCCCGGGAATGTGCCAGTATTTGCGGGGTGGGGACCCCGGGAATGTGCCAGTATTTGCGGGGTGGGGACCCCGGGAATGTGCCAGTATATGCTGGCAGGGTCCCCGGGAATGTGCCAGTATTTGCGCGGTGGGGACCCCGGGAATGTGCCAGTTTTTGCGGGGTGGTGACCCCGGGAATGTGCCAGTATTTGCGGGGTGGGGACCCTGGGAATGTGCCAGTTGTTGCGGGGTGGGGACACCGGGAATGTGCCAGTATTTGCGGGGTGGGGACCCCGGGAATGTGCCAGTTTTTGCGTGGTGGGGACCCCGGGAATGTGCCAGTATTTGCGGGGCGGAGACCCCGGGAATGTGCCAGTATTTGCGGGGCGGGGACCCCGGGAATGTGCCAGTATTTGCAGGGTGGGGACCCCGGGAATGTGCCAGTATTGGAGGGGCAGAGACCCCGGGAATGTGCCAGTATTTGCGGGGCGGGGATCCCGGGAATGTGCCAGTATTTGCAGGGTGAGGACCCCAGAAATGTGCCAGTATTTGCAGGGTGAGGACCCCGGGAATGTGCCAGTATTTGCGGGGCGGGGACCCCGGGAATGTGCCAGTATTTGCAGGGTGGGGACCCCGGGAATGTGCCAGTATTGGAGGGGCAGAGACCCCGGGAATGTGCCAGTATTTGCGGGGCGGGGATCCCGGGAATGTGCCAGTATTTGCAGGGTGAGGACCCCAGAAATGTGCCAGTATTTGCAGGGTGAGGACCCCGGGAATGTGCCAGTATTTGCGGGGTGGGGACCCCGGGAATGTGCCAGTGTTTGTGGGGTGCTTCCCAGGAGTGTACCTGTATTTGTGGGAGTGGGGTGAGTATCCCTAGAAGTGTTCGAGTATTTATAGGGATGCTCTATATGACTCGAAAGGCAAATATTGCTGATGGTTGTCGTAGTTATAACAGTGATTTCTGACAGCGCACCGGCCCGCTGACGTCATCAGGATACACCAAAGTGCGCACATGCGCAGCCACATCTTGCCAGGACTTAGTGTCATATGCGTGGAATGCCGTCGTCGCGCAGCGCCAAGGTCATCGCGTATCCGCACCAGGTACATCTTCACGCATGCGCGATAAAACGTCATCGGGTATCCAGCCCCCCACTCGACTCGAGGAAGCGGCTGAATGGGAGACTCTGAGGCTGGAGCTGTCCCCCCCCACCCACCTTGACAACTTGCTCCAGGCCTTGACGCTTCCTCCCCTCAGCTGCTCGCTCCAGACCTTGCTGCTCCCCGCCCGCCCCATCCGATTCCCCTGGCGGATTGTTCCTCACTTCGCGCTACCCGGCTCTCCGGCCGCTCACTCTCCGCTTCGTTGCCCCCTCTCCAGCCACCAGCTGTAGGTCGCGCTGTTTCCCTCATCTCGGCCACTCGCTCCTACGTCACTCCTTTCAGCCCGCCTTGCTTTTTCGGACAGCGTGTGATGACTGATCAAATGTGTCAGTGAGTCGCCGAGAGGAGGGAAGCGGCCCAGTCTAGAGCCAGCGGCTGGAGGGTGGCGCGAACAGGGAGCAATCGGCCAGGGGAGTGAGGGGGAGAAGCGAGGTCTGGAGTGAGCAGCTGGGGGTGGGGGGGGGGGGGGGGTGGGTAGGGGTGGAAGTGGCCAGTAGGAAGGAGGGCAGAAAACGAGTAGCTGAGGGGGGCGGAGAGCAGCCTGTGGGGCGGGAGCTAGTAGCTGCGCTCGAGGGAAATCAGTCCTGGTCAGTCATCTAAACGAATCAATAGAATGAATTGGCAGCACATTTTATACTCTGCCCGATTTTCAATCAGGGTGATCATTCACTATGTGCCAATGGAAATTCAATCATAAAATTCCTTTTGTATTTAATAGGATTACTGGAATATTAAATGGATCTGAGGATTACAGTTAGTATCCTATAACTACATAGTAGCATATTACTGGGCTTCCATCCAACTTCATGTTCGGTTAGTTTGCTAGAACGATCTAGCCGTAAGCATTTCCTGTGATAAATTGAGCAGCGCCATCTTTAATCCTGGCAGCTGCCTGAACTCTGACGTTCCAATTGAAGAGCCTGCATTTGCGCACGTGCAAGTACTGCACCACCTAGTGGTTGCGTTGTCAGTAAATGCAGCCGAGTTATAATGCTGGCTGCTGAGGCCATCAGATATTTAATTTTATTGTAATTTGATTCTTTGATTTGTTTTGTTCTTCCTCTGCCAATTTTCTTTCCAATGCTGGGTTGCTGCTCTTCTGAGGTAAAGCCCTCTGATGCATTCTTGTAGATTGTCCATGTGAGAGCCCTCTTTAAAACTTGCCTCATATGAACAAACTTTTGTTCATTCCTCCTTATGTCTGTTGTTCCAACACTGCCAATTTTTGTACGTTAAAGCCACAACGCATATACAACGCGGCGCAGTGGTGAGCACCGCAGCCTCACAGCTCCAGGGACCGGGTTCGATTCCGGGTACTGCCTGTGCGGAGTTTGCAAGTTCTCCCTGTGTCTGCGTGGGTTTTCGCCGGGTGCTCCGGTTTCCTCCCACAGCCAAAGACTTGCAGGTTGATGGGTAAATTGGCCATTATAAATTGCCCCTAGTGTAGGTAGGTGGTAGGGAATATGGGATTATTGTAGGGTTAGTATAAATGGGTGGTTGTTGGTCGGCACAGACTCGGGCCGAAGGGCCTGTTTCAGTGCTGTATCTCTAAATAAATAAATAAATCATTGTTGCCCAAACAACAATGTAGCTCGAGTCAAGAGCTTAGCAGATTGAGGTGAACAAACCTACATTTTTGACTGCAGTGCGTGACTTCAGTTGTATCCTTATTAGAGGTTGCTTTTCTGGTGGGAACTGGTTAATGAAAGGTTATTTATAGTGTTATCATTGGGCTTATTTGGTCTATTGATACTAATGCACAAAGGGGAAAAATTACACTTAAGGCAGTTTACTTTAAACGTGTGCTGTTATACTTGTATGTTACTGTTAATTCGTCAGCTGAAATGCTCCTACCATTGCCATGACTAGTTACAAACCTGTAAACAACAACGCTTCATCCTAGTGGTATGCAGCTCTTAAATGCACTATACTATAGGAAATTTTGCATTGGCCTGTGTTGTAGTCAGGAGTCAATCTGAGAATTTAACCCCTTATAATTGGGTCGGACGTGACAAAAGTTCAGTTGTGAAGCTACTTATTGAGACAAAGTCAACAAGTTGAGTAAGTTTCATGCAAACTATGGCAATAAACTTGGGCAGTGATTTACAGTCCAACGCGGGCTATATACTTTCCGTATTAGTCCTAGACGGAGAACGCATATCTTCTCTTGCAGCTTTTGGCCTTCGCGCTTCTCTTTGTTTTCTTGTTTCTGGTTCTCTCCACCATGCAGACCCAGCCATAAAGGTCTTTTTTATCTTGGCTCTTATCCCATAATCCCTCCCCATCCCAAATCATGCTCATCCCCATGGTGATCTTGGCCTGTGCATACCTTTGTTGGCCAATCAGGTATTTGTTCATGTGGCTGCTACCAACCTTACATGATTATGTAATACCCTTCGTATTCACCACTTATTTTCTCCTCATAGAGTCAGAGAGATACAGCACTGAAACAGGCCCTTCGGCCCACCGAGTCTGTGCCGACCATCAACCACCCATTTATACAAATCCTACATTAATCCCATATTCCCTATCACATCCCCACCTTCCCTCAATTCTCCTACCTACTTACACTAGGGGCAATTTACAATGGCCAATTTACCTATCAACCTGCAAGTCTGTGGCTGTGGGAGGAAACCGGAGTACCCGGCGGAAACCCATGCGGTCACAGGGAGAACTTGCAAACTCCGCACAGGCAGTACCCAGAACCGAACCCGGGTTGCTGGAGCCGTGAGGCTGCGGTGCTAACCACTGCACCACTGTGCTGCCCCTTATCTCAAGGTTTCTACATCCTGTGCTTTCTTATCTGCTTGAGGCCTTTTAGCTTCAGGTGCAGTGAGTTTGTTGCAGCTTGGCATGATTTCCCACAGGCCCTACTTTGTCGTTTTTTGTATTATGCTCTATTTTTCTACTGTACTACACAACAAAAGTTCTTCAGTCGACTTAAATGTTTAATAATCATAGTGTTTACTTCAAATTCTATTTTTCTCCTGTTTTACAGGAAACAGATTTTGTTTGTTTTGATGGAGGACCGGACAAATTTGCTTACGTAGACTTTGATCACTTGATACAAGCAGACGGAGAAGCAGAGTTCAACAAAGGCAAGACTGAATCATATATTGCAAAAACAGAAGAAAGCACGAGAGAGAAGAGAGATGAAGATACTGGGCAGGTAGTTCCAGATTCTGATTTTCAGAGGACTCCCGACGTGCCTGAAAATAAATCTAGAGAAAATAAAGCAAGAGATGATAAAGAAGCAATTCAGTTTATAGACTGGAAAGTCAGTGACTCTCCATCACTGATTGAAGATAAAGAAGATGGAATTGTAGATAGTTTACTAAATGGTGAACAAATTTTTCACGTTGAAGATGGAGAATCTGAAGAAAAACCTGCTGATGTGGGTGAAAATGTATCCTCTTTCGAAGAGCATTCAACAAAAGAGGATGGTAGTAGCCCCGTTAAAGTGAGCACACATTTGGAATCAAATTCTCAGGGGCTTCGAACCTCGCCTCCAAAAGACATAAAAAGTGAGGAGCTGAGTGAAGATACCAAAGACACTAGAGTTTCTCGGGGTGAAGACGAGCTATCAGATACAGTGGAACAAAGATCTCAGGAAGATAAACGGGAAGCAGTTTTTGAGCTTGAGGGGTCTTCAAAATTAGAAACTATGTTTGGGTCGACGATAGATGCGATTGTGGTAGATGATGAAGTGACCGTGTTAGATGAAGATCCTGTGTTTGATTTTGAGCCGCAGCAAGATGATTTGGTGGAGTCACCTGAGAAAGTACCTCTGCTCATGTATTTGGATAACAAATCGCAGCAGCACCCAGAGCTTCCAGAAAAAGACAGTGTTCAAGATGAGGATGTTGAAGACCATGCTGCAAAATCTTATGAAACCGACACTAAAACTACTGCTCAGGATGTTGATCTTCCAGTGGCTTCTGTTAATCCACAAAAGGGACAATCATTGGGTGGTGTAACTGAGGAACCTACCAATATCAGAGATGAAGATGAGGAAAAGCTTCAAGCGGGAACTTCACAAGATGAAAACAGTCAAAATGGAGGATTGTTGACAACTCTTGGAGACACTTTCTATGCGGTTGTAAGCGGAGGTGAAACAACATCAAAGGTTACAGACCCTTACAGTTCCGATTCTGAAGACATTCAAGAAAATGTGAGGGACAGAAGCATTGGAGATTCAGAGGAAAAAGGTAGGGTATATTTATTGAGTATGTCAGAGGTTGAAGATAAGCTTGTGAATACAGCAGTTGAAGCAACAGAAAATGATGCTGTGAAAGAGAGATCTGGTATAACGATGGAAGATTACAAAGATGAAGATGCATTTCAAGCTTTTGTCAGGACCTCAGAAACTGACACTAATTTTGAAAAGTCCTACAAGGAAAATCAAGGAACAGAGCAGGGTCAAAGCATTAGATCCAAAGCACAGCATCAAATTTCTGGGCTACAAAAAGAGAGTAAATTGAAAATAAACAGTTTAACTTTTAAAGAGGAAGTTGACAATGATGAATTCTTGAAATTGGCAGAAATGGATGACCAGAGCAGAAAAATTGAACTGCAAACTCTAAAACATCCTGGCACTGAAGATCAATCAGGAATTGGGAAGAATCAATGTTCACAGAACTTGGATCAGTTAGAACAAGAAACTGAAATAGTAAAATTGTCTGACTCTGAGTCGAGGTGGTCCAAAAATGTACCTACTGCGGTCTTAGATGCTGAAAATGAGGAGTTGGGATCACAAAACAAAACCCAAGCAATAATACATGAACAATTTTCTGTAGAAGACCTCAATGCCAAACAGTCGCAAGGTATAGATGAAACCAAGGAACATCTGATGAGCTTCAGTGAAGAAGTAGAGGGACATAAAATGGTAAAAAAATACGAAGGACTTAAAGAATTTGATTTGGTAAAGACTGACCAGAGAGATATAGGTGCATCTTTGGACAGTAATTCAAAAGTCACTCGAGTTGATATTTCAGACCAATTCCAGAAAAAATTGAATGACGAGGACTTTGAAATTCTGGAAGAGCTCTATGCTGCTGATCAGCCAGAAGAGTTGTTAGAAGATGAAAATGCTGCAGAGGCCAGAATGGCACAAAAAAGTGATTCTAATGTCACTGGTGATGATCACGAAGAAGCTTTAGATGATGAAGATTTAGATATTGAAGATGTGAACTTAAAAGAGGAAAGGAATACTATGGAGCTAGAGGATCTAGAAGACCGAGGGGAAGATTCTACAAATGGGCTAAAGGACAATGAAGTGGAAGAACACAGCGAGCTTGCTCAGAATGTTCAAGGGTCATCAAAAGAGACTGAAAGCCAAAGAAAACCAGAACAGCCCTACCTCAAGCCTGTGCATGAGAATGCTCTGGACATAGATGGTGAAGGCCAATCCCTGCATCTGAAATACCTTTCTGAGGTGTCGCAGAAGGAAGTGGGCAAATTCGATGAGGGCAAGGGTCATAAAACTGATGAGAGCAGGTGGTTTGAGACTTATTCAAGTAGTGAAAATACATCAAACCTGCCTGAAATTGAAGTAAATGAGACTGAAGAACCTGTCCATCAAAGAAAAGATAATGGGTTAGAAGACAGAAGGAAACTGTTTGCAGATCCAAAGTACAGTGAGGCAGTGGAACAACTTACTATTTTAAAAGGCTACTTTGATGAAAGTAACATTGAGCGCTTGCATAAATATCTTGGTTCACGGCAAGTTCTAGAACTGGAAGCTGTGCTCCATGATTTGGAAGAGGAACTAAGCCTTGGCAAGTCATCCAGAACCAATGAGGAGGATATTGAAAAAGCTCTTGATGATATATTGGAGGAGTCTGAGACGAGGATTCTTGATATGGTGGAGGATATGTTGGATAAAAGACCTGAAGAAAACCACAGGAAGATTGAGGAAAATTCACAAGTGGATGATGATGAAACAGTGCTCTTGAGTGGTCTCCAGGAACTTATATTTCAAATAAGGTTGAAGTACTCGGTCAGCAAAGGGACTGATACACATGCTCCTGGAATGAAAATACCAGAAGAAAGCAAATATTTATCTCACGGTGGGAGTTTAAGAATATTTTTTGTTGGTCTGTGTATTTAAAACAAAAATGTTGTTTGTCACCTCCCTCCTGCACTATCCAATAACAGGAAATGTGGCAACCTCAATCAGCAATGACACCCCCCTGAGCTTTACTTTTACCTTGTACCTCCCTAACTGAAATATGGGAAAGAATGTAGTTTCCTTTTGGCACCTTCCCCACACACACAGCTGGATTTAGGATTTCTGTTGCAGGGCAGATTGCAGGTGCAAGTTCACACTCCATTGTTTTGTTGCTGCCGTGTATATTTCTTTTGTAAAGTAACTCATTTCTAGATTGGCTTAATCCTCCTCCGATAGGACTCGCATGCTATGCACTATCTTTGCTTGAGAGTGATGAGAAGAATCCCCATTACCATCTCCGTGTCACTGTATAACTAAGTGCAGGCGTGACATGGTTAAAATAGCAAACTCACTAATCGTGGCAGTGATGATGTATAATTATACAGTCCAAGACAGTCCTGAACATTATTTATTTAGAGATACAGCACTGAAACAGGCCCTTTGGCCCACCTAGTCTGTGCCGACCAACAACCACCCATTTATACTAACCCTATAGTAATCCCATATTCCCTACCACCTACCTACACTAGGGGCAATTTACAACGGCCAATTTACCTATCACCTGCAAGTCTTTGGCTGTGGGAGGAAACCGGAGCACCTGGGGAAAACTCACGCGGTCACAGGGAGAACTTACAAACTCCGCACAGGCAGTACCCAGAATCGAACCTGGTCCCTGGAGCTGTGAGGCTGCGGTGCTAACCACTGCGCCACCCAAACATAGGGACTGGAGTAAGCCATTCAGTCCCTTGAACCTGTTCTGCCATTCAATTAGGTCATGGCTGATCAGTACATCAACTGCATTTTTGCTCCTTGATATCATTATCACTCAATCTCAGTTTTAATCATTTCAGTTGACCCAGCACCCACAGCTTTTTGTGGCAGCGAGTTCCATATTGCCATAGAATGATACAATACAGAAGGAGGCCATTCAGCCCGTTGTGTCTGTGCCAGCTTTCTACAAGAGCAACTTGCCTAGTCCCACTCTGCTGCCTTTTCCCCGTAGCACTGCAAATTTTTAAATTTCCTACAAAAACCCAGTTGTTTTTTGAAAGCCTTGAATGAATCTACCTCCACCACACTCCGGCAGAACACTGCAGATTCTAACCATGCACTGCATAAAAAAGTTTTTCCTCATGTTGCCGTTGCTTCTTTTGCCAATTGCCTTAAATCGATGCCCTCTGGTTCTTGAGCCTTCTGCCGACAGGAACAGTTTCTCCCTATGTACTCTATCCAGACCCCTCAGGATTTTGAAAACTTCTATCAAATCTCCTGTTAATCTTCTCTGCTCCAAGGAGAACAGCCCCAGCTTTCCCAACCTATCCATGTAACTGAAGTCCCTCATTGCTGGAATCCTAATCATAAATCTTTATTGTACCCTTTTTAATAGCCTTCACATCCTTCCTAAAATGTTGTGCCTAGAATACTCCAGTTGCAGCTGAACCAGGATTTTATACAGGTTTATCATAACTTCCGTGCTTTTGTACTCTCTGCCCCTATTTATAAAACCCAGAATTCTGTATGCTTTATTATCTGCTTTCTCAACCTGCCCTGCCACCTTCAATGATCTGTACACATGTACCCCCAAGTCCTTCTGCTCCTGCACTCCCTTTAGAATTGTATCCTTTATTTTGTATTGCCTCTTTTTCTTCCTCCCAAACTGTATCGCTTCACAGTTCCACTACCATTTGTGTGGAAAAAGTGCTTCCTGATTTCATTCCTGAATGGTATATCTCGAATTTAAAGATTATGTCCTCTTACTCTAGCTAGATATTAAAAAACGGATAGTAAGAGTTTCAACAGGTATTTAAAAAGGAAAAGAGTAAGTAAAGTGAGTGTTGGTCCTTTAAAGAGTGAGTTTGGGGAGTTAATAATGGAAAATAAGGAAATGGCAGAGGAATTGAACAGATTTTCTGCATCTGTTTTAACTGTAGAGGATACAAATAACATCTTAGAAATAATTATGAATCAATAGTTGAAAGGGAAGGATGAACTTGAATCAATTACCATCACCAGGGGAAAGGTACTGAGAAAATTATTAGAACTAAAAGCTGACAAGTCCCCAGGTCCTGATGAACTTCATCCTAGGCTCATAAAAGAAGTGGCTGCTGAGATAGTAGATGCCTTCATTTTAATTTTCCAAAATCCCCCAGATTCTGGAAAGGTCCCATCAGATTGGAAAATAGCAAATGTAACTCCACTGTTCAAGAAAGGAGGAAGACAGAAATCAGGAGACTACAGGCCAGTTAACTTAACATCTGTCTTAGGGAAAATGCTGGAATCTATTAAGGAGGTTATAGAAGGTCATTTAGAAAAGCTCAATGCAATCAGGCAGAGTCAACATGGTTTTGTGAAAGGGGAATCATGTTGGACTAATTTATTAGAGTTCTTTGAGGGAGTAACAAGCAAGATGGATAAAGGGGAACCTGTGGAGGTGGTGTACTTGGATTTCCAGAAGGCATTTGACAAGGTGCCACATCAAAGGTTACTAAACAAAATAAGAGCCCGTCTTATAGGGGGTAACCTATTAGCATGGATAGAGGATTGGTTAGCCAACAGGAAACAGAGAGCAGGCATAAGCGGGTCATTTTCAGGTTGGCAAGCTGGAACTAGTGGAGTGCCACAGGGATCAGTGCTGGGGCCTCAACTATTTACAATCTATATCAATGACTTGGATGAAGGGACAGAATGTATGGTTGCTAAATTGCTGATGACACAAAGATAGGTAGGAGAGTAAGTTGTGAAGAGGACATAAGGTATCTGCAAAGGGATATAGATAGGTTAAGTGAGTGGGCAAAGATTTGGCAAATAGAGTATAATGTGGGAAAGTGTGAACTTGTCCACTTTGTCTGGGAAAGTAGAAAAGCAACATCATGATTTTGTACAACTCAATCAGGTCCCCCCTCAACCTCCGTCTTTCTAATGAAAATAATCCTAATCTACTCAACCTCTCTTCATAGCTAGTGCCCTCCATACCAGGCAACATCCTGGTGAACCTCCTCTGCACCCTCTCCAAAGCATCCACATCCTTTTGGTAATGTGGCGACCAGAACTGCACGCAGTATTCCAAATGTGGCCGAACCAAAGTCCTATACAACTGTAACATGACCTGCCAACTCTTGTACTCAATACCCCGTCCGATGAAGGAAAGCATGCCGTATGCCTTCTTGACCACTCTATTTACCTGCGTTGCCACCTTCAGGGAACAATGGACCTGAACACCCAAATCTCTCTGTACATCAATTTTCCCCAGGACTCCATTTACTGTATAGTTCACTCTTGAATTGGATCTTCCAAAATGCATCACCTCGCATTTGCCCTGATTGAACTCCATCTGCCATTTCTCTGCCCAACTCTCCAGTCTATCTATATTCTGCTGTATTCTCTGACAGTCCCCTTCACTATCTGCTACCCCACCAATCTTAGTGTTGTCTGCAAACTTGCTAATCAGACCACCTATACTTTCCTCCAAATCATTTATGTATCTCACAAACAACAGTGGTCCCAGCACGGATCCCTGTGGAACACCACTGGTCACACGTCTCCATTTTGAGAAACTCCCTTCCACTGCTACTCTCTGTCTCCTGTTGCCCAGCCAGTTCTTTATCCATCTAGCTAGTACACCTTGGACCCCATGCACCTTCACTTT
Organism: Heterodontus francisci; assembly: GCF_036365525.1. Lineage (NCBI taxonomy): Eukaryota > Metazoa > Chordata > Chondrichthyes > Heterodontiformes > Heterodontidae > Heterodontus > Heterodontus francisci. The sequence continues at coordinate 196,806,569 of NC_090373.1, read as the reverse complement.
CTCCATCAGCCTGCCATGGGGAATCTTATCAAACGCCTTACTGAAGTCCATGTATATGACATCTACAGCCCTTCCCTCATCAATCAACTTTGTCACCTCCTCAAAGAATTCTATTAAGTTGGTAAGACATGACCTTCCCTGCACAAAACCATGTTGCCTATCACTGATAAGCCCATTTTCTTCCAGATGGGAATAGATCCTATCCCTCAGTATCTTCTCCAGCAGCTTCCCTACCACTGACGTCAGGCTCACCGGTCTATAATTACCTGGATTTTCCCTGCTACCCTTCTTAAGCAAGGGGACAACATTAGCAATTCTCCAGTCCTCCGGGACCTCTCCCGTGTTTAAGGATGTTGCAAAGATATCTGTTAAGGCCCCAACTATTTCCTCTCTCTCTTCCCTCAGTAACCTGGGATAGATCCCATCCGGACCTGGGGACTTGTCCACCTTAATGCCTTTTAGAATACCCAACACTTCCTCCCTCCTTATGCCGACTTGACCTAGAGTAATCAAACATCTGTCCCTAACCTCAACATCCGTCATGTCCCTCTCCTCGGTGAATACCGATGCAAAATACTCGTTTAGAATCTCACCCATTTTCTCTGACTCCACGCATAACTTTCCTCCTTTGTCCTTGAATGGGCCAATCCTTTCTCTAGTTACCCTCTTGCTCCTTATATATGAATAAAAGGCTTTGGGATTTTCCTTAACCCTGTTTACTAAAGATATTTCATGACCCCTTTTAGCCCTCTTAATTCCTCGTTTCAGATTGCGCCTACAATCCCGATATTCTTTCAAAGCTTCGTCTTTCTTCAGCCGCCTAGACCTTATGTGTGCTTCCTTTTTCCTCTTAGCTAGTCTCACAATTTCACCTGTCATCCATGGTTCCCTAATCTTGCCATTTCTACCCCTCATTTTCACAGGAACATGTCTCTCCTGCACGCTAATCAACCTCTCTTTAAAAGCCTCCCACATATTGGGCGGCACAGTGGCGCAGTGGTTAGCACCGCAGCCTCACAGCTCCAGCGACCCGGGTTCAATTCCGGGTACTGCCTGTGTGGAGTTTGCAAGTTCTCCCTGTGTCTGCGTGGGTTTCCTCCGGGTGCTCCGGTTTCCTCCCACATGCCAAAGACTTGCAGGTTGATAGGTAAATTGGCCATTAGAAATTGCCCCTAGTATAGGTAGGTGGTAGGGAAATATATAGGGACAGGTGGGGATGTGATAGGAATGTAGGATTAGTGTAAACGGGTGGTTGATGGTCGGCACAGACTCGGTGGGCCGAAGGGCCTGTTTCAGTGCTGTATGTCTAAACTAAACTAAACATCACATGTGGATTTACCTTCAAACAGCTGCTCCCAATCTACATTCCCCAGCTCCTGCCGAATTTTGGTATAGTTGGCCTTCCCCCAATTTAGCACTCTTCCTTTAGGACCACTCTCGTCTTTGTCCATGAAGAATAAAAAAGAAGCATATTATCTAAATGGTGAGAGATTGCAGAGCTCTGAGATACAGAGGGATCTGGGTGTCCTAGTGCATGAATCGCAAAAGGTTAGTATGCAGGTACAGCACGTAATTAGGAAAGCTAATTGAATGTTATCGTTTATCATGAGGGGAATTGAGTCCAAAAGTAGGGAGGTTATGCTTCAACTATACAGGGCATTGGTGAGACCACATCTGCAGTATTGTGTATGGTACTGGTCTCCTTATCTAAGGAAGGATGTAAATGCGTTGGAGGCAGTACAGAGAGGGTTTACTAGACTAATACCTGGAATGGGCAGGCTGTGTTATGAGGAAAGATTGGGCAGGCTAGGCTAGAATTCAGAAGGGTAAGAGGCGATTTGATTGAAACATGTAAGATCCTGAGGGGTCTTGACCGGGTGGATGTGGAAAGGATGTTTCCCCTTGTGGGAGAATCTTGAACTATGGGTCATTGTTCAAAAATAAAGGGTCGCCTATTTAAGACAGAGATGAGGAGAAATTTTTTCTCTGAGGGTCGTTAGTCTTTGGAATTCTCTTCCTAAAAAGGCGGTGGAAGCAGAGTCTTTGAATATTTTTAAGGCAGAGGTAGATGTATCTAGACAGACACATGAATGGGCAGGAAGAAAAGAGATACAGACCCTTAGAAAATAGGCGACATGTTTAGATAGAGGATCTGGATCGGCGCAGGCTTGGAGGGCTGAAGGGCCTGTTCCTGTGCTGTAATTTTCTTTGTTCTAGATAGATTCTTGATAAGCAAGGGGGTGGAAGGTTATTGGGGGTAGGTGGAAATGTGGAGTAATCAGTTCAGCCATGAACTTATTGAATGGCAGAGCAGGTTCAAAGAGCCAGGTGGCCTACTTCTGCTCCTAATTTGTATGTTCGTATGTAACTCGCATTAAGTCCTGTTCACCCGTCACCACTGTGCTTGCTGACCTACATTGGTTTCCGGTTACACAACGCCTTAATTTCAATGTTCTCATCCTTGTTTCCAAATACATTCATGCTTTCACCCCTCTCTATCTTTCTAACCTCTTCTAGCCCCACAACCCACAGATATATGCATTCCTCCAATTCTGGCTCCTTGAGCATCCCCAATTTTAATTGCTTCATCGTTGGCGGCCGTGTCTTCAGCTGCCAAGGTCCTAAGCTCTTCATTCACTCCCAGAACCTCTACTCCACTCTACCTCTCTTTTCTCCTGTAAGACACTCCTTAAAACCTTTAATTAAGCTTTTGGTTGTCTGCCCTAATGTAGGGGTCAGTGTCAAATGCCTTGGGATGAAGGTATGATTAAATAGCAAGTTGTTTGTCATTCTAGATTGTAGGGGAAAGGAAGCTTTAGCAAGTTAAACTACAGATTTGCTGTCCTGGGAGGGAAGTAAATAAAGTTATAGAGTCATTACGACACAGAAGGAGGCCATTTGGCCCATTGTTCTGCAGAGCAATCCAGTCAGTCCCATTCCCCTGCTGTATCCCTGTAGCCTGCAAGTTTATTTCCCTCAAGCATCTGTCCAATTTCCTTTTGAAATCATTCATTGTCTCTGCTTCCACCAGCCTCATACGCAGCGACCACTTGCTGTATCAAAAGAATAAAAAAGTTCTTCCTCACATCCCTCCTGCATTTCTTGCCCCAAACCTTCAATCTGTGTCCTCTACTCCTTGTAAAATCTACTAAAGGGAACAGCTTTTTGTCTATTTTATCTAAACCTGTTATAATCCCCTCAATCTCCTTCGCTCCAAGGAGAACAACTCCAGCTTCTCCAACTTTGTAGCTAAAACCCCTCATCCCTGGAACCATTCTGTTAAATCTCCTCTGCACTCTCTTGAGGAACTAGCATCCTTCCTAAAGTGTGGTGACCAGAACTGGATGCAATACTCTAGTTGTGGCCTAACTAGCACTTTATAAAGGTTCAGCATAACTGCTGCTTTTGTATTCAGTGCCTCTATTTATGAAGCCGAAAATCCCAGATGCTTTGCTGATTATTCTCAATATGTCTTGCCATCTTCAATGTACATGAATCCTCAGGTCCCTTTGCTCCTGCACACTCTTCAAAACTGCACCACTGCCGAAATGCATCACCTCACATTTTGTATAACATTCCATTTGCCACTTATCTGCCCATTCTACTGTTTATCTATGTCCTGTTGCAGTCGATTTGTATCCTCACAGTTTGCCATGCCTCCAGGTTTGGCATCAGCAAATTTTGAAATTTTACTTTGTATTCTGATATCCAAGTCATTTATATATATCAAAAGAAAAGTGGTCCCAGCACTGAACTTTAGGGAACACCACTGTCTACCATCCTCCAGTCTGAAAAACAACCATTTACCACTAATGAAAGTAGGACACAGCGATTACTCTCGATTTCAACATCATGAGGGTGCAGAAAGTTGGAAGAGTGTGCATGGTGTAAATTTGGACCATACAAGCAACACGAGTGGAAAACAGAAGAGCATCGATAGCAGTATCATCAGCATAGAGGAAGGCTTGAGGAGAGACAGTTGGCCATTGCCCATTGAGTGTAAGGGAAGGTGCTGGAGCAGTTGTCAGTTCCTGAGCAAAGTTATTGAGGGGTATCGAGTTTCCAAGAGGCCTCTCCAACAGCACGCCCTGAACACCAGTAAGGGTGGAGAGGAGCTGCAGAAGAAACCTCCTGCTGTGACTTTTGCAGCGAGTGGAGCACAGTCAGATGTAGATCTAAGAGTTAAATTTGACATCAGAATAGATTATAATGGCCTAAGCATTTCTGGGTTTGGAAAGGTGGGGGTGGGGGGTTGCGGGGGATGAATTGTGTGCTGGTGAGTAAAACATTGAGGTGGAAATGATCATTTGGTAAGGTAATGGAAGGCAACCAATGTTGCTTGAACTGTACAGCAATTATGGTTTCCTTCAGGGTAGAAAAATGTTACTGGTTAATTGAAAGAAAAGTTGCATTTTGCTAATTTTTTTTCTATAGGATTGCTGGATCACAGTGAACAGGAAGAGCAAGAAGCACAAAAACGAGAGGAGGAGGAAGAGAAAGATCAGCCAATGAGAAAATTGCCTTCTCCAGACTTTACTGAGGACACAGTACATTCAGACAGAAAGCGGGAGGAAGATGAAGGCAAAGAACCACAGGGAAAGACGCGATCTGGAAACCTTACAGAGGGTGCAGTATATCAAGAGAAAAAGGAAGTTGAAGAGACACTGAGAGGACTGGCTTCTCCAGAGAGTGTAAAAAAGACTCAGAAAGAGCATCCCATTTCAGAGAGCGCAGCAGATCAAGAGAGTGAGGAAGCTGCAATAGAACCACCTTCCCCAAATTTTATAGACATTACAAGACATCCAAAGAGAATGTGGGAGGAAGTGAAGGGCAATGAAGAAGCAACAGGAACACCATCTCCAAATGTTACAGGGAGAGCAGAAGAGGTTCAGAAAGAAACTCCTGTTCTGGTGAGTGAACCACTTAGAGAGGTGGGATGGACGAATGGCAAAGAGCACAGGAAAGAAGCACCTTCCTCAAATGCCGGAGAAAGATTGGAGGAGGAGTCTTGGAGAGAACTGCATATCCTGAACATCAGTGAGAGTGGAGAGGAGCCACAGAAGGAACCTCTTGTGACTTTTGCAGAGAACGTGGTAGAGTCTGATGGAAGAGACACTGCAGAGGAGAGTTCGCTGAATGAAAAGCAACAGGAGGCAGACGTTATAGTTGAGGAAGATGCTGAATTCAGCCATTTGGAGGCAGACATAGGTGAGTGAAAAGAAACTGATGATTGCATTGAGAAAAGCCTTGACATGACAGTCAAATAAATTGTATAAAGATCCTCTGTGTTTAGATCAGCTGATTTCATTGTTTGCCAGAGTCTCAAAACTGTGGAACTCCTTCCCTCCCTCTTGTAGTCTTCCTTCAAAAAGATCTAGCCTTTTAAACCCAAACTCATCACTACTTGGTTTAACTTGACTTCCACACATACTATGGTCATTGAATATATTCAAGGCTGAGTTAGTTAGATTCTTGATAGACAGGGGAGTCAAGTAATATGGGGGGCAGACAGGAAAGTAGAGTTGAGGCCACATTCAGATCAGCCATTATCTTATCAAATGGCAGAGCAGCTTCGAGGGACCGAGTAGCCTACTCCTGCTCCTAATTCGGATGTTCGTATGTTTTGTCCTTTTAAAGAAAAGGCTTTTTTTAATAATGGGAAGAGTGGGTGGAAGAAAATAATACCTGGCGTTATATAATATTATCATCTGGCATCAAGGGGCCCTAGCCAAATTGAAGTCAATGGGAATCAGGGAAAACTCTCTACTGGTTGGAGTCATAGCTGGCATAAAGGAAGATGGTTGTGATTGTTGGAGGTCAATCATCTCAGCCCCAGGACATCGCTGCAGGAATTCCTCAGGGTAGTGTCTTAGGCCCAACCATCTTCAGCTGCTTCATCAATGACCTTCCCTCCATCATAAGGTCAGAAGTGGGGATGTTTGCTGATGATTGTACATTGTTCAGCACCATTCGTAACTCCTCAAATACTGAAGCAGTCCATGTTCATAGGCAGCAAGACCTGGACTACATCCAGGCTTGGGCTGATGTGGCAAGTAACATTCGCACTACACGCGTGTCAGGAAATGACGATCTCCAACAAGAGAGAATCTAACCATCTCCCCTTGACATTAAACGGCATTACCATCACTGACTCCCCCACTATCAGAATCCTGGAAGTTATCATTGACCAACAACTGAACTGGAGTAGCCACAAAAATACTGTGGCTACAAGAGCAGGTCAGAGGCTGGGAATCTGTGGCGAGTAACTCACCTCCTGACTCCCTAAACCCTGCCACCATCTACAAAGCACAAGTCAGGAGTGTGATGCCTAGATGACTGTGGCTCCAACAACACTCAGGAGGCTCGACACCATCCAGGACAAAGCAGCCCGCTTGATCGGCACCCCATCCACCATCTTAAATATTCACTGCCTCCATCACTGATGCACAGTGGCAGCAGTGTGTACCATATACAAGATGCACTGCAGCAACTCGCCATTCCTCCTTCGGCACCTTCCAAACCCACGACCTCTTCCACCTAGAAGGACAAGGGCAGGAGGTTTAAAGGGGATTTGAGGAAAAATTGTTTTCACCCAGAGGGTGGTTGGAATCTGGAACACACTGCCTGAAGGAGTGGTAGAGGCAGGACCCCTCAGAACATTTAAGAAGTATTTAGATGAGCACTTGAAACGCCATAGCATACAAGGCTACAGGCCAACTGCTGGAAAATGGGATTAGAATAGATAGGTGCTTGATGGCTGGCACAGACACAATGGGCTGAAGGGCCTGTTTCTGTGCTGTATAACTCTGACTCTATGCAAGTTCCCCTCCAAGCCACACACCATTCTGACTTGGAACTGTATCATATTCCTTCACTGTTGCTGGATCAAAATCCTGGAACTCCTTCACCAACAGCACTGTTATTGTACCTGCACCAAATGGCCTGCAGTGGTTCAAGAAGGCAGCTCACCAGCACCTTCTCAAGGGCAGTTAGGGATGGGCAATAAATGCTGGCTTATCCAGCGACGCCTACATCCCGTGAACGAAAAAAAAGTTCTAGCATATCCACTGTACTTGGTGTGGTGTGGGTTCTCCTCTATCATTGCGACATGTTGTCTTCCCCCACTATCTCCTCAGTGTTGCTGTGTGAGGATCACCCCCACTTCCAATATGACTGGTCCTCTCATTGTAGCAAGTGAATGTACACAGTTGTTGCCAGAGGAATCCATAGGAACAAAGAGGTTTTAAGGATTGCAGGTGGTTCTGCATCTCCAAGTCAAAGGATGTTATGCATATGGACTTTCAAAAGGTCTTTGATAAGTACCATATATTAGCAAAATTTGAAGCTCAGAAGGGGTAATATCAGCATTGATAGAGGATTGGCTAAGGGATAGAAAACGAGTTCTGGAGAATGGCTGGCTGTTTTTCAGACTGGAGGGAGTTATACAATGGAGTTCCCCCAGGTTTAGCACCAGAACCACTGCTGTTTTGATACACATAATGACTTGGACTTGGGGGATACAGAGCACAATTTGCAGATGACATGAACCTTGGACGTGGGAACGATGAGGAAATTAGTAATAAACATCAAGAGGACATAAACAGGCTGGTGCAATGGGTGGACACATGATAAATGAAATTCAACCCAGACAAATGTGATACATTGTCTCTCCTCATTCTTCCCACCAAAATGTAACATAAGTGGTTCAATTTTAAAGAGAGTGCAAGAACAGAGAGATCTTTGAAGGTGGCAGGATGGGTTAATAAAGCAAGTGATAAAGCACTTGTTAAAGCGAATATCACAGCTGTACTGCGGGAGGACACCTCAGAGGGGTCATGCAGCAAGGCAATATGGGTGGAGCTCAGGAATAGGAAGGGTGCAGTCACGATGTTGGGGGTTTTCTACAGGCCTCCCAACAGCCAGCGGGAGGTAGAGGAGCAGATATGTAGACAGATTTTGGAAAGATGTAAAGGTAACAGGGTTGTAGTGGTGGGTGATTTTAACTTCCCCTATATTGACTGGGACTCACTGAGTGCTAGGGGCTTGGATGGGGCAGAATTTGTAAGGAGCATCCAGGAGGGCTTCTTGAAACAATATGTAGATAGTCCAACTAGGGACGGGGCCATACTGGACCTGGTGTTGGGGGATGAGCCCGGCCAGGTGGTCGAAGTTTCAGTCGGGGAGCATTTCGGGAACAGTGACCATAATTCCATAGGTTTTAAGGTACTTGTGGGTAAGGATAAGAGTAGTCCTCGGGTGAAGGTGCTAAATTGGGGGAAGGCTAATTATAACAATATTAGGCAGGAACTGAAGAATTTAGATTGGGGGCGGCTGTTTGAGGGTAAATCAACATCTGACATGTGGGAGTCTTTCAAATGTCAGTTGATTAGAATCCAGGACCAGCATGTTCCTGTGAGGAAGAAGGATAAGTTTGGCAAGTTTCGGGAACCATGGATAACGCGGGATATTGTGAGCCGAGTCAAAAAGAAAAAGGAAGCATTCGTAAGGGCTGGAAGGCGAGGAACAGACGAATCCCTTGAGGAATATAAAGACAGTAGGAAGGAACTTAAGCAAGGAGTCAGGAGGGCTAAAAGGGGTCATGAAAAGTCATTGGCAAACAGGATTAAGGAAAATCCCAAGGCTTTTTATACGTATATAAAGAGCAAGAGGGTAACTAGGGAAAGGGTTGGCCCACTCAAGGACAGAGAAGGGAATCTATGTGTGGAGCCAGAGGAAATGGGCGAGGTACTAAATGAGTACTTTGCATCAGTATTCACCAAAGAGAAGGACTTGGTGGATGATGAGCCTAGGGAAGGGAGTGTAGATAGTCATCTCATTATCAAAAAGGAGGAGGTGTTGGGTGTCTTACAAAGCATTAAGGTAGATAAGTCCCCAGGGCCTGATGGGATCTACCCCAGAATACTGAGGGAGGCAAGGGAAGAAATTGCTGGGGCCTTGACAGAAATCTTTGCATCCTCATTGGCTACAGGTGAGGTCCCAGAGGACTGGAGAATAGCCAATGTTGTTCCTTTGTTTAAGAAGGGTAGCAAGGATAATCCAGGAAATTATAGGCCGGTGTGCCTTACGTCAGTGGTAGGGAAACCATTAGAGAGGATTCTTCGGGACAGGATTTACTCCCATTTGGAAACAAACAAACTTATTAGCGAGAGGCAGCATGGTTTTGTGAAGGGGAGGTCGTGTCTCACTAATTTGATTGAGTTTTTTGAGGAAGTGACAAAGATGATTGATGAAGGAAGGGCAGTGGATGTTATCTACATGGACTTTAGTAAAGCCTTTGACAAGGTCCCTCATGGCAGACTGGTACAAAAGGTGAAGTCACATGGGATCAGAGGTGAGCTGGCAAGATGGATACAGAACTGGCTCAGTCATAGAAGACAGAGGGTAGCAGTGGAAGGGTGCTTTTCTGAATGGAGGGATGTGACTAGTGGTGTTCCGCAGGGATCAGTGCTGGGACCTTTGCTCTTTGTAGTATGAATAAATGATTTGGAGGAAAATGTAGCTGGTCTGATTAGTAAGTTTGCGGACGACACAAAGGTTGGTGGAGTTGCGGACAGTGATGAGGATTGTCAGAGGATACAGCAGGATATAGATCGGTTGGAGACTTGGGCGGAGAAATGGCAGATGGCGTTTAATCCGGACAAATGTGAGGTAATGCATTTTGGAAGGTCTAATGCAGGTGGGAAGTATACAGCAAATGGCAGAATCCTTAGGAGTATTGACAGGCAGAGAGATCTGGGCGTACAAGTCCACAGGTCACTGAAAGTGGCAACGCAGGTGGATAAGGAAGTCAAGAAGGCATACGGCATGCTTGCCTTCATCGGTCGGGGCGTAGAGTATAAAAATTGGCAAGTCATGTTGCAGCTGTACAGAACTTTAGTTAGGCCACACTTAGAATATTGCGTGCAATTCTGGTCGCCACACTACCAGAAGGACGTGGCGGCTTTGGAGAGGGTACAGAAGAGGTTTTACCAGGATGTTGCCTGGTCTGGAGGGCATTAGCTATGAGGAGAAGTTGGATAAACTCGGATTGTTTTCACTGGAACGACGGAGGTGGAGGGGCGACATGATAGAGGTTTACAAAGTTATAAGCGGCATGGACAGAGTGGATAGTCAGAAGCTTTTTCCCAGGGTGGAAGAGTCAGTTACTAGGGGACATAGGTTTAAGGTGCGAGGGGCAAAGTTTCGAGGGGATGTGCAAGGCAAGTTCTTTACACAGAGGGTGGTGAGTGCCTGGAACTTGCTGCTGGGGGAGGTGGTGGAAGCAGGTACGATAGCGACGTTTAAGAGGCATCTTGACAAATACATGAATAAGATGGGAATAGAGGGATACGGTCCCCGGAAGTACAGGCATCAAGATCGGCGCAGGCTTGGAGGGCTGAATGGCCTGTTCCTGTGCTGTCCTGTTCTTTGTTCTTTGTTCATTTTTCATATGGGACCCTGAGGCATAGAGTACAAAAGCTAAACCTATATAAAACACTAATTCAGTCCCAGATGGAGTATTCTGTCTAGTTTAGGGCACCACACTTTAGGAAGAACGCGAAGGCTTTGGAGGGGACGTAGAAGAGATTTACTCGAATGAGTACAGGGATGAGGGATAACAGTTACATGGACAGACTGGAGAAACTGGAGCCTTAGAACAGAGAAGGCTAAGAGGAGATTTGATAGTTGTTTAAAATCATGAAGAGTTTAAATAGCGTTTATAAAAAAAAGGCTTCCAATGGCTGAAGGGTTGATCACCAATTTAAGGTGATTGGCAAAAGAGGTGACATGAGGAAATACATTTTTATGCAGTGAGTGGTTAGGATTTGGAATGCACTGCCTGGTAGGGTGCGTGGATGCAGATTCAAAAGTAGCCTTCAAAAGGGAATTAGATAAAACACATGGAGAAAACATTACAGGGATGTGGGGAAAGGGTGGGGGAATGTGACTAACTGGATTGTTCTTCGAAAGACTGGGTGAAAACTCAATGGGCTGAATGTCCTCTTTGCTAGATTATTCTATGATTCTATGACGGTCAGACATACGAAGAAATGAATTCGGAGCAGGAGTAGGCCACTCGGCCCCTTGAGCCTGCTCCGCCATTCAGTAAATTCATGGCTGAACTAGATTACTTCACATTCCCGCCTACCCGGAAAACCATTCACCCCTTGCTTATCAAGAATCTATCTACCTCTTTAAAAATATTCAAAGACTCTGCTTCCACCGCCTTTTGAGGAATAGAATTCCAAAGACTCACGACCCTCAGAGAAAAAATTTCTCCTCATCTGTCTTAAATGGGTGGACAAGGTGAGTTCAGTCTCTTGGGCAATGAACGAAGGTGGTGACACTGAGCTGAGACTAGTAATCACAACAGCTTCTATTTATACAGCATCTTTAATGCAATGAAGTATCCTAAGGCACTTCACAGGAGCATTACAAAACAAAATGTGACACTGAGCCACATAAGGAGTTATTAGGTCAGATGATCAATAGCTTGGTCAAAGAGGTAGGTTTTAAGAAGTGTCTTAAATGGGGAGAATGAGACGGAGAGATGTAGGCAGGGAATTCCAGAGCTTAGGGCCTAGACAACTGAAGACACGGCCACTGATGGTGGAGTGATTAAAATCGGAGAATGCCAAGAGGCCAGAACTAGAGTCACCTAGATATCTTGGTAGTTGTGGGGTTGGAGGAGATCGGCAGGGGCAAGGCCACGGAGGGATTTTTTTTTAGCAACTTCAGCGGTCCAGTTACACCAGCCCAACTCCAGGAATTTCTAGCCATAGAAAAGCTCGAGGTCAGGAAAAGTGTGCAACTGGGAAATTTGAAGAATTTGATTTTTTTTTTAAAACAAAGTGACAGCTAGAAACTAGAATATTCTTCTGTCCTAACAGGAGTGAAATTCGGAAACACATTTACACACAAAGGATGGGGAAAAGTTTGGAAAACTCTTTGGACAAAGTCAGCATAGGTTTATGAAAGAGAAATCATGCTTAACAAATCTACTGGAGTTTTTTGAGGATGTAACTAGTAGAATAGATAAGGAAGAACCAGTGGATGTGGTGTATTTGGATTTTCAGAAGGCTTTTGATAAGGTCCCACATCACAGATTAGTGTGCAAAATTAAAGCATGTGGGATTGGGGGTAATATACTAGTATCAATTGAGAATTGGTTGACAAACAGGAAACCGAGTAGGAATAAATGGGTCTTTTTCCAGGTGGCTGGCAGTGACTAGTGGGGTACCGCAGGGATCAGTGCTTGGGCCCCAGCTATTCATAATATATATTACTGATTTGGGTGAGGGAACTAAATGTAATGTTTCCAAGTTTGCAGACGATACAAAGCTGGGGGGGAATGTGAGTTGTGAGGAGGATGCAAAGAGGCTTCAATGTGATTTGGACAAGTTGGGTGAGTGGGCAAATGTATGGCAGATGCAGTATAATGTGGATAAATGTAAGGTTATCCACTTTGGCTGTATAAACAGAAAGGCATATTATTATCTGAATCTGTGCACTGCCTGGGAGGGTGGTAGAGGCGGGTTGCCTCACATCCTTTAAAAAGTACCTGGATGAGCACTTGGCACGTCATAATATTCAAGGCTATGGGCCAAGTGCTGGCAAATGGGATTAGGTAGACAGGTCAGGTGACTTTAATGCATCGGTGCAGACTCAATGGGCCGAAGGGCCTCTTCTGCGCTCTATGATTCTGTGATAGATTGGGAAAGCAGGGGGTACAATGAGACCTGGGCGTCCTTGTACACAACTCGCAGAAAGCAAGCAGTTAGGAAGGTGAATGGTATGTTGGCCGCCTTTGCAAGAGGATTTGAGTACAGGAGCAAGGATGTCTTACTGCAGTTATACAGAGCCTTGGTGAGCCGACATTTGGAGTATTGTGAGAAGTTTTGGTCTCCTTATCTGAGGAAGGATGTTCTTGCCATGGAGGGAGTGCAAAGAAGATTTACTAGGCTGATTCCTCATACGTCAATCCTGCCATCCCAGGAGAGATTGGGTCGACTAGGCCTATAGAGTTTAGAAGGATGAGAGGGGATCTCATAGAAATCTATAAAATTCTAACAGGACTAGATAGGCTCAATGTAGGGAGGATTTTCCCGATGGCTGGGGAGTCCAGAACCAGGGGACAGAGTCTCAGGATACGGATATGCCATTTAGAACCGAGATGAGGAGAAATTTCTTCACTCGGGGTGGTGAACGTGTGGAATTCTCTGCCGCAGAAGGCAGTGGAGGCCAAGTCATTAAATATATTCAAGAAGGAGATCTTTCTTCTTTTGGGCCTCCTTATCTCGAGAGACAATGGATACGCGCCTGGAGGTGGTCAGTGGTTTGTGAAGCAGCGCCTGGAGTGGCTATAAAGGCCAATTCTGGAGTGACAGGCTCTTCCACAGGTGCTGCAGAGAAATTTGTTTGTCGGGGCTGTTGCACAGGAGATAGATATATAAATTTCAAAGGGATCAAGGGATATGGGGAGAAAGCGGGAACAGGGTACTGAATTAGATGAGCAGCCATGATCTTTTTTGAATGGCGGAGCAGGCCCAAAGGGTCGAATGTCCTACTTCTATTTTCTATGTTTCTATGCAAGTGGCAACTGATGCTAGATCAATTGTTAATTTTAAAACTGAGATTTTTGTTATCCAGAGGTATTGAAGGATATGGGGCAAAGGTGGGTATATGGAGTGAGGCCACAGATCAGGCATGATCTCATTGAATGGTGGAGCTAAATGGCCTACTCCTGTTCTATGTTCCATTGTTTGGGCAAATGTCTGACTGTAACATTCACTGGTAGCGATAAATTAATACTTCTACTGTTTGTGTTCTAAATGGAACCCCAGACACTTCTTCTGCCCCAGACAACAGTGTGATAATGGACAGAGGTGAACTCCAGGAGAAAGGCCTGTACCTGCCGTGGATTGTCACAGTGCTGGATGCTGTCATCCTGCTGATCCAGGATAATGTGTGGCCTGTTGCTCAGTCATTCTCAGAGTCTGTAAGTACTTTTGTTCTTTTCCCCAATTCAGCTTCTTTCCTCCCCTTCTTGAGGTGCTGTGGTTTTCTAGGCACCTGCGACCTTTCGATACTTTGATCAAGTGGGCAATTCTTAATTGAGAGGGACCTGGTCGTTTGTGAGGACAGCGTGAAACAGGCTGATATGCTCGAACAGGCTGATGATAAGAGGGTGGATGTGCTGGAAATTTTGAAAGACATGAGGACAGATAAGTCCCCGGGGCCAGACTGGATATACCCAAGGATATTACGGGAAGTGAGGGAAGAGATTGCTGCGCCTTTGGCGATGATCTTTGCGTCCTCACTGTCCACTGGAGTAGTACCAGATGATTGGAGGGTGGCAAATGTTATTCCCTTCTTCAAGAAAGGGAATAGGGATAACCCTGGGAATTACAGACCAGTCAGTCTTACGTCGGTAGTGGACAAATTATTGGAGAGGATTCTGAGAGACAGGATTTATGATTATTTGGAAAAGCATAGTTTGATTAGAGCCAGTCAGCATGGCTTTGTGAGGGGCAGGTCATGCCTCACAAGCCTTATTGAATTCTTTGAAGATGTGACAAAACATGTTGATGAAGGAAGAGCAGTGGATGTGGTGTATATGGATTTTAGCAAGGCGTTTGATAAGGTTCCCCATGGTAGGCTCATTCAGAAAGTAAGGAGGCATGGGATACAGGGAAAGTTGGCAGTCTGGATACAGAATTGGCTGGCCCATAGAAGACAGAGGGTAGTAGTAGATGGAAAGTATTCAGCCTGGAGCTCGGTGACCAGTGGTGTTCTGCAGGGATCTGTTCTGGGACCTCTGCTCTTTGTGATTTTTATAAATGACTTGGATGAGGAAGTGGAAGGCTGGGTTAGCAAGTTTGTCGATGACACGAAGGTTGCTGGAATTGTGGGTAGTGAGGAAGGCTGTTGTAGGTTGCAACGGGACATTGACAGGATGCAGAGCTGGGCTGAGAAGTGGCAGATGGAGTTCAACCTGGAAAAGTGTGGTGATTCATTTTGGAAGGTCGAATTTGAATGCAGAATACAGGCTTAAAGACAGGATTCTTGGTAGTGTGGAGGAACAGAGGGATCTTGGGGTCCATGTCCATAGATCGCTCAAAGTTGCCACCCAAGTTGATAGGGTTGTTAAGAAGGCGTATGGTGTGTTGGCTTTCATTAACAGGGGGATTGAGTTTAAGAGCCGCGAGGTTATGCTGCAGCTCTATAAAGCCCTGGTTCGACCACACTTGGAATATTGTGTTCAGTTCTGTTCGCCTCATTATAGGAAGGATGTGGAAGCTTTAGAGAGGGTGCAGAGGAGATTTACCAGGATGCTGCCTGGACTGGAGGGCATGTCTTACGAAGAAAGGTTGAGGGAGCTAGGGCTTTTCTCATTGGAGCGAAGAAGGATGAGAGGTGATTTGATAGAGGGGTACAAGATGATGAGAGGCATAGATAGAGTGGATAGCCAGAGACTTTTTCCCAGGGTGGAAAGGGCTATCACCAGGGGGCATAGTTTTAAGGTGATTGTAGGAAGGTTTAGGGGAGATGTCAGAGGTAGGTTCTTTACACAGAGAGTGGTGGGTGCGTGGAATGCACTGCCAGCGGTGGTAGTAGAAGCAGAGACATTAGGGACATTTAAGCGACTCTTGGATAGGTACATGGATGAAAGTAGAATGAAGGGTAGGTAGGTAGTTTGATCCTAGAGTAGGTTAAAGGTTCGGCACAACATCGTGGGCCGAAGGGCCTGTACCATGCTGTACTGTTCTATGTTCTATAAATGCTGGAAATACTCAGCAGGTCTGGCAGCATGTGGAGAGAGAAGCAGCGTTAACGTTTCAGGTCAGTAACCCTTCATCAGAACTCTGAAGAAGGGTCACTGACCTGAAATGTTAACTTTGCTTCTGTCTTCACAGATGCTGCCAGACCTGCTTAGTGTTTCCAGCAATTCTTGTTTTTATTTCAGATTTCCAGTATCTGCAGTATTTTGCTTTTATTTTAGGGCAATTATTAATGTTTGTGCGTGTTGACAGGCCATATCTGTGCAGTTGTACATTGCAGGCATGCAGCGGTTCCTTCTGATTTATTTATTTCTTCTCATGTAAGGAAGCACTCATTCTCTCCTCTACATCTTCCCACGATGTGTGACATGGTGACCCGGATCTCTCTGGTGGACAATTGTGGTTGTCATTTTGTGACCAACCACTTGGTGGCTCCACTGTGCTACATCAAATAAAAATAAATGTAAAACAATAATGGAAGAAGAGTTCTCTTGAGCATTGTATGTAGCTTTTTCTTTTAAGGTGAAACTAGTGGGTGCAGTGGGGATAGGCAGTATCTGGTGTGGTATAAATTGAGGAAAGTTGCAGATTCTTTGTTGTTAGTTGATCTCAATGGGCAACAACATTTTTAGATCATGGGCTAGGGTGTTAAAATCAGCCAGAGTTGCCACTCTGGATTTTTTTTTGTTCTTTCGTGGGATGTGAGCGTCGCTGGCAAGGCCAACATTTGTTGCTCATCCCTAATTGACCTTGAGAAAGTGGTGGTGAGCCGTCTTGAACTGTGACACTTGGTATAGCGACACTCATAGTTTTGTTTTTAGATTAGATTAGAGATACAGCACTGAAACAGGCCCTTCGGCCCACCGAGTCTGTGCCGAACATCAACCACCCATTTATACTAATCCTACACTAATCCCATATTCCCAACAAACATCCCCACCTGTCCCTATATTTCCCTACCACCGACCTATACTGGTGACAATTTATAATGGCCAATTTACCTGTCAACCTGCAAGTCTTTTGGCTTGTGGGAGGAAACCGGAGCACCCGGAGAAAACCCACGCAGACACAGGGAGAACTTACAAACTCCACACAGGCAGTACCCAGAATCGAACCCGGGTCCCTGGAGCTGTGAGGCTGCGGTGCTAACCACTGCGCCACCGTGCCGCCCTAGGAAGGGAGGAAGGGAGTTCCAGGATTTTGACCCAGTGACAGTGAAGTAACGGCGATATAGTTCCAAGTCAGTATGGTGTGTGTTTTGGAGGTGGTGGTGTTCTCTTGTGCTCTTGTGTCTTTGTCCTTCTAGGTGGTAGAGGTCACGGGTTTGGAAGGTGCTGTCAAAGGAGGCGTGGTGAGCTGCTGCAGTGCATCTTGTAGCTGGCACACTCTGCAGACACTGTGCACTGATATTGGAGGGAGTGAATGTTTAAGATGGTGGATGGGATGCTGATCAAGTGGACTACTTTGTCCTCAATGATGTTGAGCTGCTTGATTTTTGTTGGAGCTGCACTCATCCAGGCAAATGAAGAGTATTCCATCACATTCCTAACATGTGCCTTGTATATAATGGAGAATCAGGAGGGGAGTTATTTGCTATAGAATTCCCAGCCTCTGACCTGCCTTTGTGGCCACAGAATTTATGTGGCTAGTCCAGTTTAGTTTCTGGTCAATGGTCACCCAGGATGTTGTTAGTGGGGGGGAATTGATGGTAATGCGGTTGAATTTCAAGGGGAGATGGTTAGAATCTCTCTTGCTGGAGATGCTCATTGCCTGGCACTTATGTGGCACAAATATTACTTGCCACTTATCAGCCCAAGCCTGAATGTTGTCCTGGTCTTTCTGCATGTGGGCACAGACTGCTTCAGTATCTGAGGAGTTGTGAATGGTACTGAGCATTGCGCAATCATCAGCGAACATCCCCACTTCTGCTCTTTTGATGGAGGGAAGGTTATTGATGAAGCAGCTCAAGATGGTTGGGCCTAGGACACTACCCTGAGGAACTCCTGCAGTGATGTCTTGGGGCTTAGATGTTTGGCCTCTAACAACCATAACCATCTTCCTTGTGCTAGGTATGACTCCAACCAGTGGGGAGTTTTCCCCCTGATTCCCATTGACTTCAATTTTACTAGGGCTCCTTGCTGCCATACTCGGTCAAATGCTGCCTTTATGTCAAGGGCAGTCACTCACCTCACCATTGAATTCAGCTCTTTTGTCCATATCTGGACCAAGGCTATAATGAGGTCTTGGGTCGAGTGACTCTGGTGGAACCCAGACTGGTCAATGGTGAGCATGTTATTGCTGTGTAAATGCCGCTTGATGGCACTGTTGATGACACCTTCCATCTTTTTACTGATGATTGAGAGTAGACTGATGGGGTGGCAATTGGCCAGATTGGATTTGTCTTGCTTTTTGTGGATTGCTGTCCAGTGACCCTTTTAATATAGTTTGTGGATGTCAGACGAGGTTATGGTTTCAGTTGACTGTGATACCCTCTGGTTGGATAACCCACCCACACTTAATGTCATGTGAAGAATGACGACTTGGAAGAGATGCTGGAGAGTTGAGGGGAGGTGGGGCTGATGCTCATGAAGCCCCAACTCAGTATGTCCCCCTCTGAACTTGAGGCACTCCGTTCTCTTAGGTCTAACCCCGACATTGTTATCAAACCTGCAGACAAGGGTGGTGCTGTTGTTGTATGGCGTACCGACCTCTGCCTTGCAGAGGCTCAGCGCCAACTCTCAGACACTTCTTCCTACCTCCTTCTGGACCATGACCCCACCACCGAACATGAAGCTACTGTCCACAGGACAGTCACTGACCCCATCTCCTCTGGAGATCTTCCCTCTACAGCTTCCAACCTCATAGTCCCGCAACCCCGGACAGCCCGCTTCAACCTCCTTCCCAAAATCCACAAACAGGTCTGTCCCAGCAGACCCATTGTGTCAGCCTGCTCCTGCCCCACTGAACTTATTTCTTCCTATCTTGACTCTATCTTTTCTCCGCTGGTCCAGTCTCTTCCCACCTACATCGGTGACTCTTCTGACGCCCTACGTCATTTTGACAATTTTCAGTTTCCTGGCCCCAACCGCCGCCTCTTCACTATGGACGTCCAATTTCTCGACACCTCCATCCCTCACCAGGATGGTTTGAGGGCTGTCCGCTTCTTCCTTGAACAGAGGCCCAACCAGTCCCCATCCACCACCACCCTCCTCCGCCTGGCTGAACTTGTTCTCACATTGAACAACTTCTCCTTCAACTCACTCACTTCCTTCAAGTAAAAGGTGTTGCTATGGGTACCCACATGGGTCCTAGTTATGCCTGTCTTTTTGTGGGATATGTCGAACATTCCTTGTTCCAGTCCTACTTAGGCCCCCTCCCCCAACTGTTTTTCCGGTACATTGATGACTGTATTGGTGCCTTCTCCTGCTCCCGCCCCGAACTAGAAAACTTTATCAACTTTGCTTCTAATTTCCACCCTTCTCTCACCTTTACATGGTCCATCTCTGACACTTCCCTTCCTCGACTTTTCTATTGCCATCTCTGGGGATAGGCTGTCTACTAATATCCATTATAAGCCCACCGACTCCCACAGCTACCTCGACTACACTTCTTCACACCCTGCCTCCTGTAAGGACTCCATTCCATTCTCCCAGTTTCTCCGTCTCCGACTCATCATCTCTGATGTCTTCCTTTTTCCTCAACCGAGGATTCCCCCCCACTGTGGTTGACCGGGCCCTCAACTGTGTCCGGCCCATTTCCCGCACCTCTACCCTCACCCCTTCCCCTCCCTCCCAGAGCCGTGACAGGGTTCCCCTTGTCCTCACTTTCCACCCCATCAGCCTCCATATCCAAAGGATCATCCTCCGCCATTTCCGCCACCTCCAGTGTGATGCCATTACCAAACGCATCTTCCCCTGTCAGCATTCTGAAGGGATCATTCCCTCCGTGACACCCTGGTCCACTCCTCCATTACCCCCACCACCTCATCCCCTTCCCACGGCATCTTCCCCTGCAATCGCAGGAGGTGTAATACCAGCCCATTTACCTCCTCTCTCCTCACTATCCCAGGCCCTAAACACTCCTTTCAGGTGAAGCAGTGATTTTCTTGTACTACTTTCAATGTAGTATACTGTATTCGCTGCTCACAATGTGGTCTCCTCTACATTGGGGAGACCAAACGCAGACTAGGTGACCGCTTTGCGGAACACTGCCGCTCAGTCCGCAAGCAGGACCCCAAGCTTCCGGTTGCTTGCCATTTCAACACCCCCCCCCCCCCCCCACTGCTCACATCTCTGTTCTGGGATTGCTGCAGTGTTCCAGTGAACATCAACGCAAGCTTGAGGAACAGCATCTCATTTACTGATTGGGCACACTGCAGCCTGCCGGACTGAACATTGAGTTCAATAATTTCAGAGCATGACAGGGTTCCCCCCCCCCCCCCCCATTTTACTTTTTTTAAAAGTTTTTTTCTTTTTTTTATTTTGTTTTGTGTTTATTTTAATTTATTTCATCTTAGTTTGTTCAGTTTGCTTACCTACTGTTTTTTTCATGTTTGTACTTGCAGCTGTTCAATTTCAGTCCGTTAACACCCTTTCTGTACTAATGCTTCGTCTTTCAACACACCATTAACATATCTTTGCTGCATGACCTTCTGGTCGGTTATTCTGTGACCTCGTCTTATCTACACCTTCCCCTTTGTTATCTCTTGCCCCACCCCCACTTTACTTGCTTATAATCTTTTACATTTCTAATATTTGCCAGTTCCGAAGAAGCGTCACTGACCTGAAACGTTAACTCTGCTTCTCTCTCCACAGATGCTGCCAGACCTGCTGAGTATTTCCAGCATTTCTTGTTTTTATTTCTGTATGAGTTGGTGTTTTCAAAAGCGGAGGGAAAAGTGGCAGAGTGGTGTGAAATTTTTTGAAAGGTTGCAAGAGTAATTTTAAAAAAATACTTGAATCACTAGTAAAAACAGAAAATGCTGGAAATATTCAAGTCAGGCAGCATCTGTAGAGAAACGGACAAAAGGTGAGAGGTCAGTTCAGTTTTTTTTCTCCACATTTACTGTGTTTTTAATTTCAAATTTGCAAGCACCTGCTGTGTGCTGCTTTCTGTTTGAATCACTAGGTTGGTTTAAAATATAAGTTTAGAACAGCACACGACTGGGAGACCGTTCACGATTGGCAGATGAGTGAAGTGGATACAGTCGCCAATGCTGCTGCAAATTGTCCTCCAAAGCTGCGCTGCTGAGGGTGGCGCTGTTGGGGGGTGGGGGAAACGGTGGCGGTGGAGCAGGAAGTCGTCATTTGGTGTCCACTGGCTCCCGGCTGCGCGCCGCTTCCGGGTTGGCGCCGGTGTGCGCGCTCCTTGTGTTGACGTGTTTTAGCGACGTTGTTCGGGCGCCGGTTGTGACCGTCCTGGGCCCGGATTGACCGTCAATATGGGGCCGAGGCCCTGACACCGGCCTCCTTTTCTTACCCGAAATCCCGCTCTTGATTTAACTGCCGTCAGCACTGTTGGTGCTTCTCCTCTTCCTCCCCGCCCCCCACTTCCCCTTTTAAATATCGGTTAAAGTTTAACTGTCGTTCACCATGGGGATGGACGAGGAGTCGCCGCCCCGCCAGCCGCAGCCTCCACCGGCCGCACTCGCACCTGGGGCTGGCGCTGCTGCGCTCCTTTATTCGACGCTGGTGGGCCGGATCGGCCAGGTAAGCGTGAGATCCGCAGCGAATATTGTTAATCAGCGTGTTTGGCTGACTCTCCCGAGGCTCTGCCTGCCGGTCCTTGGCCAGTCTTCATCTTGTACCATTTACCCACAGTCAAGGGTATGTGACTGGTAATTGATCTCTTTAGAAAAGCCATTATTTGTGTAAGTTAGTATAGTGGTAATGTTACTGAACCAGTAATCCGGAGGCCTGGACTAATGATCTGGAGACATGAGTTCAAATCCTACCCTGGCAACTGGGGAATTTAAGTTCAGTTAGTTAGATCCGGAACTGTAATGGTGACCATGAAGCTATCAGGTTGTTGTAAAATCCCATCTAATCCCACTAATGTACTTTTAAGGAAGGAAATCTGCTGACCCACAGTAACATGATTGACTTTTAATTGTCTTGAAATAGCCTACCAAGCCTCTAAGTTGTATCGAACCACAAGGACTGCAGCAGTTCTAGAAGGTGGCTCACCACCACCTTTTCAAGGGTAGTTAGGAATGAGCAACAAATGCTGGCCTTGCCAGTGACATCTTTATAAATATAATGTTGATATAACCAAGTTGTGTGTGTAAATGTAGCCTAGGTAACTTTATACATGTAATGTTAATTTAGACCCATTCATGTGTGTGAGAAAATAGCATTGGTAACACTTCTGTAAATTCATCTGAAGACTAGTTTATAAATGCGGTGCACTACATTGACTCCTGGACTGGTATCTTAAGAATTTTAAAACACTCATCCTTGCTTTCAGATCCCACCATGGCCTCACTTCCCTATCTCTAACTCCCTACAACCGTCCGAGAGCTCTGTGTTCCTCTAACTCTGGTCTGTTGTGCATCCCCTACATTCTTCTTCCCACCATTGGTGACTGCCATTAAAGAGCCTCTTTAAAGCCTACTCTTTGACCAAGCATTTGATCACCTGTCCTAATGTCTCCTCCTTTGGCTTGGTGTCAGAGTTTTTAATAATTACATTCCTGTGCGGTGTTTTAAAGGTGCTATAAAGATGCAAGTTATGTTAAAGTAACCAAGTATTTGAGCACTGATTTTAACATTTACCATATAAATGTGCGACAGTAATGTTACGTTAATAACCATGCATGTGTGAATGTAATTTGGAAAATCATTTTTGATATATTTGTTCTTGGGTTATAGGTGAAGCTGGTAAAATCACATTGATTGCCAATGCCTAGTTACCCAGTGCAGATGGTGGTGGTGGGTGTTGAGTTGCAATTGTGTAACTGAGTAGCTTACTTGGTGACTTCAGAGGGTGTCAAATGTCAGCTATGTAGTGTGCTAGAATGATGTGTAGTCCAGACTGGGTAGGATGGGCAGGTTCCTGACCCAGAAAGAGTGATCCAGATTGCTTTCTTGATCTGACAGCTTTTATAAATGTGAGAGTCATGTTAATATCGCCATGTCTGTATGTGGTATATTGGTCAATTTTATAATTGTGGATCTCGTGTCTTGTATTTATGTACTAGTCAATCTCTTGTGGCATTGTATGCAGTGTTACAAGAGTGATTCTATTTCTTGTAAAATGTTTTTAAGGACTTACAATTGAATTATTCATCTGGAAACTTGAAGAGATGCTGAACTTTGTTTTTAAAAAAAAAGTCACCAAAAGGTTCCTGGACTTAGCTTGTAAAAAAGACCTTACTGAAAGGCACCTGTTTTTGGATAAAATACCAGTGAGGAGCTTGTTGTTTTGACTTGGGGAAATGTTTACAAAGAAATGACAGGTCAAGATTTATAGAGGTCAGGAGTCTTGACTTCTGGAATGTTTTTGGTTTCACTTCGAATTGTTACAAAAGACAGTTGGTTTTTGCCTGCCAAGAAAACCTACCTCATCTCTTTCTCTGTCTTGGAAAGAAACCCTGCATATGTGGTTTGCCAGTCTCCTCTTTCCTCCTGTATTTGAAGAAACCCTGCATTTCGAATGTGTCGGAACTGAAACCCCTGTTGCAGCATTTCTGCTGTAAAGCCTATTTGAAACCTCTGTTGATGCATTTCTGGGAAAGCCTACCCAAACTGATCTTCAACATCACCTGGAAAGAACTGTTCTAGGAAGAGAGACATGTTCCTGTGAAAATGAGGGATAGAAATGGCAAGATTAGGGAACCATGGATGACAGGTGAAATTGTGAGACTAGCTAAGAGGAAAAAGGAAGCACACATAAGGTCTAGGCGGCTGATGAAAGACGAAGCTTTGAAAGAATATCGGGAATGTAGGACCAATCTGAAACGAGGAATTAAGAGGGCTAAAAGGGGTCATGAAATATCTTTAGCAAACAGGGTTAAGGAAAATCCCAAAGCCTTTTATTCATATATAAGGAGAAAGAGGGTATCTAGAGAAAGGATTGGCCCACTAAAGGACAAAGGAGGAATGTTATGCTTGGACTCAGAGAAAATGGGTGAGATTCTAAACGAGTACTTTGCATCGGTATTCACCGAGGAGAGGGACATGACGGATGTTGAGGTTAGGAACAGATGTTTGATTACTCTAGGTCAAGTCGGCATAAGGAGGGAGGAAGTGTTGGGTATTCTAAAGGGCATTAAGGTGGACAAGTCCCCAGGTCCGGATGGGATCTATCCCAGGTTACTGAGGGAAGCGAGAGAGGAAATAGCTGGGGCCTTAACAGATATCTTTGCAGCATCCTTAAACACAGGTGAGGTCCCGGAGGACTGGAGAATTGCTAATGTTGTCCGCTTGTTTAAGAAGGGTAGCAGGGATAATCCAGGTAATTATAGACCGGTGAGCCTGACGTCAGTGGTAGGGAAGCTGCTGGAGAAGATACTGAGGGATAGGATCTATTCCCATTTGGAAGAAAATGGGCTCATCAGTGATAGGCAACATGGTTTTGTGCAGGGAAGGTCATGTCTTACCAACTTAATAGAATTCTTTGAGGAAGTGACAAAGTTGATTGATGAGGGAAGGGCTGTCGATGTCATATACATGGACTTCAGTAAGGCGTTTGATAAGGTTCCCCATGGCAGGCTGATGGAGAAAGTGAAGGCGCTTGGGGTCCAAGGTGTACTAGCTAGATGGATAAAGAACTGGCTGGGCAACAGGAGACAGAGAGTAGCAGTAGAAGGGAGTTTCTCAAAATGGAGACGTGTGACCAGTGGTGTTCCACAGGGATCCGTGCTGGGACCACTGTTGTTTGTGATATACATTAATGATTTGGAGGAAAGTATAGGTGGACTGATTAGCAAATTTGCAGACGACACTAAGATTGGTGGAGTAGCAGATAGTGAAGGGGACTGTCAGAGAATACAGCAGAATATAGATAGATTGGAGAGTTGGGCAGAGAAATGGCAGATGGAGTTCAATCAGGGCAAATGCGAGGTGATGCATTTTGGAAGATCCAATTCAAGAGTGAACTATACAGTAAATGGGAAAGTCCTGGGGAAAATTGATGTCCAGAGAGATTTGGGTGTTCAGGTCCACTGTTCCCTGAAGGTGGCAACGCAGGTAAATAGAGTGGTCAAGAAGGCATACGGCATGCTTTCCTTCATCGGACGGGGCATTGAGTACAAGAGTTGGCAGGTCATGTTACAGTTGTATAGGACTTTGGTTCGGCCACATTTGGAATACTGCGTACAGTTCTGGTCGCCACATTATCAAAAGGATGTGGATGCTTTGGAGAGGGTGCAGAGGAGGTTCACCAGGATGTTGCCTGGTATGGAGGGCGCTAGCTATGAAGAGAGGTTGAGTAGATTAGGATTATTTTCATTAGAAAGACGGAGGTTGAGGGGGGACCTGATTGAGGTGTACAAAATCATGAGAGGTATAGACAGGGTGGATAGCAAGAAGCTTTTTCCCAGAGTGGGGGTTTCAATTACTAGAGGACACGAGTTCAAAGTGAAAGGGGAAAAGTTTAGGGGGGATATGCGTGGAAAGTTCTTTACGCAGAGGGTGGTGGGCACCTGGAACGCATTACCAGCGGAGGTGGTAGATGCGGGCACGATGGAGTCTTTTAAGATGTATCTAGACAGATACATGAATGGGCAGGAAGAAAAGAGATACAGAAGCTTAGAAAATAGGCGACATGTTTAGAGAGAGGCTCTGGATCGGCGCAGGCTTGGAGGGCCGAAGGGCCTGTTCCTGTGCTGTAATTATCTTTGTTCTTTGTTCTTTGTTCTATCCCAGTGACAGCCGTCTATATGCATTTGGGATGCCAAAACAAAGGACATCTTTCCATATCTTCTCTTTCCTCTTCAAGAATTAGAAAGTATTTGACCCAAGTCTCTTTTGTTTTTTTTATAATAGTGCTCTAAAACACAAATCTCTATATTTCCGGTTAACTAGTATATATTTGTTTGTGAGGGGCTAAGGTAAAACGGGAACTTTAATATTTCAATCTGTGTTTATGCTTTACTTCATTACTGGTTAAGACTTGTTTCATAATATTTGTTGTTTATTAAAGAAACCTGTATGATGTGTTTTATTGTGGGATAAAAATAGAGTCTATGATTGACCATATCGGTAAGTGGGAAAATAATTAAATAAATGTTGTGATCTGTGGAAAAGTGGAACTAGAATAAACAGTGCACTCCTCCTGCCTCGGTCGTAACAGCAGGGAGACGAGGGCATGTATGGTCTTCAGGTGAAGTAGGCTTAGATGATGAGAAATCTTTGGGCCTGTGTGCTTAGGCATAATTCAATTCCTGTTATCATTTAAAATGCTATTCTGTCTCTTTTTATACTTCCATTATAAATTTCTTTGTCCTTATTTATGATGGAAAATACCTGTGTAAACTGGGCATGCTTCACAAATATGAATGTGTAGTGGTTATGTTGCTGGTCCAGTAATCTAGCACCTTGCATCCCAACCTGAATACACCAGTTTTTGAAAGAAATCCTGTTCAGAAATCTATTCTAAGTTAAATCTTGCTAACTTGATCACTTCCAGAGGTTGAACAGTACTTTTAAATATTGTATAAATGATGCCAAACATTGTGGTTAAACAAATAATATAAATTTAAACCACTGCCTTAGCTGATTCCTAGCCTGTCATCGTTCCACTGACCTGTTGGTTGTTGGTCATTTTCAGCTCTATTATAAATGCTGCCACATTGAGATTTGTTCTTTCCAGTAAAAGTTGAGAAACAAAAGAGTTTTTAATCAAACTATTTATCTTGTCTGAAAGCAAAATACTGGAAATATTCAGATCAGGTAGCATCTGCGGAGAGAAAAGCAGAGTTAATGTTTCAGGTGGATGTCCTTTCATACCTTTTCTCATCCCTTGCTTGACTGCCAAGATCAGCTCTATTGTGCTGATTGAGGTAGTACAATTAAAAAAAAAAAGTTTTCTACTTTATCCAGGTGATAGTCACTGAGCTGCACGGACAAGGTGACCTTTGTCAAAAAGGTAGATTTTAAGGAGCGTCATAAAAGAGATGGAAAAGTTTAGGGAGGGAATTCCACAGTTTAAGGCCTTGGTAGTTTAGAGATACAGCACTGAAACAGGCCCTTCGGCCCACCGAGTCTGTGCCGACCATCAACCACCCATTTTATACTAATCCTACACTAATCCCCATATTCCTACCACATCCCCACCTGTCCCTATATTTCCCTACCACCTACCTATACTAGGGGCAATTTATAATGGCCAATTTACCTACCAACCTGCAAGTCTTTTGGCTTGTGGGAGGAAGCCGGAGCACCCGGAGAAAACCCACGCAGACACAGGGAGAACTTGCAAACTCCACACAGGCAGTACCCAGAATTGAACCCGGGTTGCTGGAGCTGTGAGGCTGCGGTGCTAACCACTGTGCCGCCCATTGAAAGCATAGCTGCCGTTGGTAGAGCAATTAAAATCAGGGATGCTCAAGAGGGCAGAATTGGAGGAGTGCAAATCTCACGGTTAATAGGCCTGGAGAAGGTTACAGAAATGGGGAGGGGTGAGACTGTGGAGGGATTTGAAAATGAGGATGAGAATTTTAAAATTGACGTTGCTTACCAGACACCAGTGATAGATACAAGTGTAGATTTGTATCTGTTTATGCCTGTATACATTACATATGGCTGTGTATACACAGGAAATATGTGCATCACATTTATATGCAGCTATATGTAGACAATACATTCATAATTAATTTGCATTATGTTTGTTTATTATATCTCACCAGTTCATGCATATCTGTGTTATAGATTATAACAATGCTAATTTGTTTTCCCATTAGAATGGTTTGGTAGGTGGTGTCTCATGATCAGCCACCGTGCAGTAGGACATGGTAACAACTTGTATGTGGGTGAATTGCATAATGTGTACAGATTAGTGTTAATTTAGAAGACATCAGAACCCACAACAAGGCCCCTGTTCATTTTTCCCCTCCACAACATCGTAAATTGTGTGACTTGGTCTTGATTTGAATACCTAATGTTTGAGATAAGGTGAGGAAATAAACTGAATTTTTAGGAAGCAGTTGGGGTGAAGTGGAATGGGACTTTGTAGCTGAGTTTCAGTCTTGAAGCTAATGCAGCAAATGTGGCTTCGACATTCAAAACTAGAGGGGTGAATCTTCAATTTATAGGCCTTACTTCCACTTTTGGGAAAGTGTTTGAAAGTATTCCGGGTAAATCCACTGTGGATTGTTCCTCATCAGAGTTTGCAAAAGTACTCATTTAAACAGTAACTCTTAAATTAATAGGGAGTTGGTTACTGGAAGTCGAGACGGTTTAGATGTGATCATAAATTGCAACGGTGGAGCTCAAATGGTTTCAAAATCTCTTCTGAGTCTGGTGATTAGATTTTCAGCTTTTAGTTGCTTTCCACCATCTAGTTTTGCAAAGATTGAAGGAGTGTGCAGTAATGAGAGGAGGTGGAAAGTTTTCCAAGTAGCTTCTTAGAATCTTTCTGGCACGTTAGTTTCCATGTAGTTCACTGCGAGAAAAGCGCTCTGCTAAATTGTGTGTTGTCTTTAGGGTTCATATTGGCTCTCTGGTACACCTGTACTGTGTGAAATGGAAAGTTTTATATCTGTTTTTCACAGAATAAATCAGGCCAACTTAGATAAGTCTGGAAGCATGTTGTTTAAAGCTGACAATAGCGACCCATACATGGGGGACATGGAGGCAAGTGAGAAAATAAGTATGTTTTAGAATAGACTGTCATAGATGTGTTGTAGAATCTGGTGGTGTGAGCCATCGCATGATATAGAGGCACCCAGAGTTCTAAGATTGAATGTTCTATATTATGAAACAGTAATGTGGTCCAAGTATTCTGTTCAGCTTTTATAAATAGACTGAGCTGGTTTACGAATGTTCCCCCAACCGGTTGGTCTGGGTCCCAAGTTTGTAACCTACTCCAAGGTAGCCATTATTCTATGTTTAGTTGAGCCAACCTTAAGATTGGTTGACTTGTTAGTAAGCCAGTTGGCAGGAGAATGGTACAGAACTTGGTACACTCTTTGGATCTGCTTATTCAGATCCTGTTCCTGTTAATTACAAACAATCTGCTTTTGGTTTGCTCTATGTGATCTAAACAATGGCTGCATTAAATAAACTATATATACGCATAATGTGTGTGTGGGTGCTGAACTAGCATTTAGCTGGACTCCGAGTTCTCTCTTTATCTGTTGCTTGATAGTACAACAGACAATGTGTACAACAGCAGGGCCAGTCCTGTCTGGAGTCAACAATCCTACTCAATACACAATCCTAGTAGGTTTTTATGTGGGATTGCTACATTGCACTTGATTAATTCCTGGGAAACCGATGCCTCTTGTTTCAGGTCAGTATTCACAGGATCCGTCCGGTTGGTGCTAATTCGATTTTAGTAAAGCATAATGGTAGTTGTGTGAAATGTGAACACCATGCCCACATCCTGTCTTGCAATCTCAGTGATGCTTGATCATTTTTAATATGAAATTCTGTGATTTCCAGGATCCTTCCTGTTATGGGGGTTCATTCTGTGATTCTATCCATTTACCTGTGAAAAATGCTTTGATCCTAGAGTTTGCTCCAGAACTGGAGAACGGTATTTGGAGTTTGGTGAAGAACCAGTTGTTGTAGCTCTGTCAGTGGAGAGTCATACAGCACAAAGAGCCTTTTCTGGCACTTTGGAAGAGTTATCCAATTAGTCCTGCTCTCCTGCTCTTGTTGTTTGCCTGACGCTTTTTTCTTTTTTTCCTTTTCAAATAAATGACCAATTCCTTTTTGCACAGGAAGCATGTTGGGACCACATTGAAGGCTTAAGTCTGTTTCCCCCCCCCCCCCCAGCCAAATTCTATTGTTATGGTCAGACAATTTGAGAAGTGTGGCTATGGGAAGTTATTAAAGTGCTGTGCAGAGTCCAGTTTCTTTTTGTCAGGGTCGCATTACTGACTCTGTGTGTAGCATTTTAGGAGTTTCAGTTCTCTTTGCTGAAGTTGCAATCCCTGCTTGGATTTTGCACAAGATCTTCATTACTGCCTTGTTTGCTTGAAACACTAATATTTGGGTGTCTCAGTTGTGTGTCTTAGTGAATTTATCATGAAGGCATCCTTTCCTGTACATCTGCCACAGGTCTGATGTGGGAGTTGCAAGTGTTCACAGGGCAGCCTTCCATGTATGCACGATTCTGACTGCTTTATTCCCAGCATAGTACCTGGCTATTTGAGAGGGACACCATGGCTTATCTAATGTAATTTTAAATATTTTGGACTTGATGGGCCGAATAGCCGCCTCCTTGCTGTAACGACTTTACTTTTGTATATGACTTGAGAATTATAAGGTTAAGAAGTTTGCCCTGTAGACTGAAAAAATTCTGTTGAACATGAAATGAGTTAGTGACTGCATTATCAGTAATCAAATGCTATACTGTGACTTGATTCTAGTTATACGAGTGAACTTCATTTATGCCTGTCTCTTTCTAGTGATCTCCCAAATTGACCCAGGTCATCTACTTATGATTCATGATTTTGTCAACATTTTTTTCAAGTTATACCAAGTTTGATTCCCACAATCTGAATTTGCGAGTACCTTGCAGGAAATTCATCTGTTAGCAACCCCTCTTTCCTTTCTTTTATTAGCTGGTTGAAAGTTTGAAAAGAATTTAGCTGAAGTGGAATGGTTGCTAATTCTCACTATTTGTGTCAGTGCAGCTAGTTTCACTTAATTTAGTTGCACCCTTCAGCACCAGTCGGAATTTCCATTCCAAAATGGCAACCTTCTTGTGAGATTGAGTCAATTCTTTCTTTTTAAAAAAATACGATAAATCAATTTTTAAACAAGATTTTAAGTGTAATGTCCTATTATTCGGTTTCTAAATAGCTTTGACTCTTGAGATTGGGCAGAAGTGAATCGTGCATTAACCACTTCCTGTGTTCACTGAATTGCAAGGGTACATATTTGCAAGTACCGTGAATCTATGCCAGTGTTCCACTGAGGCATTTGCCCATAGGCGAGTTGGCATTCCATTAACTGCGCTGTAAAAAGGATCTAAGTTATCAGCCTGTTGAAAACCTCAGGATGCCTTGGCGCACTAATTGCGTGTAGATATCACTGGTGTATATTCGGTTTAAAAAAAAGTCCATTTCACTCACCAACCAGTATTTTGTTCTGAAAATTGGTGAGTATAGTGGTTCCTCTGCATGTGCAGTCAGTCTAGTCCCTGGCACAGTTGCTGGCTCAGCTGTATTGAGGGTTGGGGGAAGATAGGAAAAGCAATAAAAGGGAATTCAGAAGTTGTCTTTAGGCATAGAAATAGTAAAAAGATGGTAAAAGGATAATTGGGGCTGATTAGGGACTTAAAAGGGGATTTGCGCATGGAGGCAGGGAACTTGGCTGAGGTACTAAATGAGTACTTTGCATCTCTCTTTACTAAGGAAGAAGATGCCGCCCAAGTCATGGTGAAAGAAGAGGTTGTTGAGACACTGGGTGGGCTAAAAAATGATAACGTGAAAGTATTAGATCGACTGGCTGTAGTTAAAAGTTGATAAGTCACCCAGGGGTGGAGGGGTGGAAATTGCAGAGGCACTGGCCTTAATCATCCAATCCTCTTTAGATACAGGGGTGGTGCTGGAGGACTGGAGAATTGCAAATATTTACACCCTTGTTCAAAAAAGGATGCAAGGACTTGCCCATCAACTACAGGCCAGTCAGTTTAACCTCGGTGGTTAAAGCCTTTAGAAACAATAATTTGGGGCAAAATTAATAGTCATTTGGACAAATTTGGATTAATTAAGGAAAGCCAGCATGGATTTGTTAAGGGCAAATTAACTAACTTGCAAGAGTTTTTTGATGAGGTAACAGAGAAGGTTAATGAGGGTAACGTGGTTGTGTACCTGGGCTTCCAAAAGGCATTTGATTAAGTGCCAATTCATGGGTTTGTCAGCAAAGTTAGAGCCCATGGAATAAGGGACAGTAGCAGCATGGATATGAAATTGGCTGCGTGACAGGAAAAAGTGGTGTTCCCCAGGGGTCAGTGTTGGGACCCCTGCTGCGCTTGCTACATATTAATGACATTCACTCCCTCCACCACTGACGCATAGCGGCAGCAGTGTGTACCATCTACAAGATGCACTGCAGCAACGCACGTTAAACGTTACCTTTCAAACCCACAACCTCTCCCACCTAGAAGGACAAGGACAGCATATGCGTGGGTACATCACCACCTGCAAGCTCCCCTCCAAGCCATGCACCATCCTGACTTGGAACTATATCGTCGTTCCTTCACTGTCGCTGTGTCAAAATCCTGGAACTGCCTTCCGAACAGCACTATGTGTGTACCTACCTCACGTGGACTGCAGCAGTTCAAGAAGTCACCAACTTCTCAAGGGCAATTAGGGATGGGCAATAAATGCTGGCATAGCCAGCGATGCCCACATCCCATGAATGAATAAAAAAAACTGTGAGGGAGTAGTGATAAACTTCGAGGACATATACATACTGGAATAGGCAGACAAGTGGCAGATGAAATTTAATGCAGAAGAATGTGAAGTGATTAATTTTGGTAGGAAGAATGAGGAGAGGCAACATAAAATGAAGGGTACAATTCTAAAAGGGGTGAAGGAGCAGAGGGACCTGGGGGTTTATGTGCACAAATGGTTGAAGATTGCAGGACAGGTTGAGAAAGTGGTTAATAAAGCATATGGGATCCTGGGCTTTATAAATAGGGGCAGAGAGTACAAAAACAAGGAAGTTATGATAAGCCTGTATAAAACACTGGAGTATTGTCCAGTTCTGGGGACCACACTTCAGGAAGGATGTGAAGGCATTAGAGAGGGTGCAGACAAGATTCAGGAGAATGGTTCCAGGGTGAGGAACTTCAGTTACTTGGATAGGTTGGAGAAGCTGGGTCTGTCCCCCTTGGAGAAGAGAAGATTAAGAGGAGATTTGATAGAGGTGTTCAAAATCATGAGGGATCTGGACAGAGTATATAGGGAGAAACTGTTTCCATTGACAGAAGGTCCAGACCTGGCCGATACTGATTTAAGATGATTGACAAAAGAATCAATGGTGACATTTAAAAAACTTACTTACACAGGATCCGGAATGCACTTCCCATGAGTGGTGAAGGCAGTTACAATCAAGGCCTTCAAAAGAATTGGACAATAATCTGAAGAGAAAAAAATTTGCAGGGTTTTTGGAAAAAAGTGGGGGAGTGGACCTAGCTGAGTTGCTCTTGTGGAGTGCTGATTTGGGTACGACTGGCTGAATGGCCTCCTTCTGTGCAGTAACCATTCTGTGATTCTATCCTCTGATTATATGTTTACAAGTGTTTGTAAAATATTGAGAAAAGCATTATTTCAGCATGGTTTCCCAACTGTTAGCTCCTTTGGTCCGTACTGTACTGTCTGCACTTGGTGGTTGAATGTGAACTCCCCATTTCACAATGCTGGATAAAACTATGATAAACATAGTAATTTATGGCACAGATGGAGGCCATTCAGCCCATGGAGTCCATGACGTCTCTCCACAGAACTATCTAGTCAGTCCCGATCCTCGTAGCCCAGCAAGTTTATTTCCTTCAAGTGATCATCCAATTTCCTTTTGAAGACATTGACTCTGTTTTCACCATCCTCGTGGGCAGCAAGCACCAAGTCATTACCTCGCTGAGTAAATAATTTCTTGCTCATATTCTCCATGCATCTGTTGCCCAAAACCTTCAATGTGTCCCCTGGTCCTTGTGCCATTAGTTAATGGGAGCAGTTTTTCCTTGTCTTACTTAGCTGAGTCTGGCATAATCTTGTACACCTCTGTTAAGTCTCCTTTGTTCTCAGGAGAACCCCAGCATTTCCAACCTAACCTTGTAACAAAAATCCCCCATCCCTGGAACCATTTTGGTAAATCTCCTCTGCTCCCTCTCAAGGACCCTCACATTCTTCCTGAAGTGTGGTGACTAGAACTAGACGCAGTACTCCAGTTGGGGACTAACCAGAGCTTTATAAAGATTCAGACTAGCTTCCCTGCTTTTGTATTCGATGCCACTATTTATGAAACTCAAGATCCCATATGCTTTACTAATGACTCTCTCAATATGTCCTGTCACCTTCAAAGATCGAAGCACATGTGCCCCAGGTTCCTCTGTTCCTGCACACCCTTTAGAACTGTGCCATTGAGTCTGTTATGGCTTTCTGTATTCCTTCTGCCAAAATCCATCACCTCACACTTACCAGTATTAAATATCATCTGCCACCTGTGTGCCCATTCTGCTAGCCTATCCATGCCCTGTTGCAGGTGGTTCATATCATCTTCACTATTTACCACACCTCCAAATTTGATATCATCGGCAAATTTTGAGATTCTACTTTATTGAAAATCCAAGTCATTTTTTAATATGTATATAAATCAAAAAGGCAGTGGTCCCAGCAGTGACCCTTTGGGAACACCACTGTCTCCCATCCACCAGTCTGAAAAACAAGCATTTACTACGACTCGCTGTTTTCTGTCCTTAAGCCAATCTAGTTGGACACTATTCCTCCTATCCCATGAATCTCAATTTTGTTAACCAGCCTTTTATGTGGTACCTCATCAAATGCTTTTTTAAAATCCATATGAACATCCACCGCATTCCCTTCATCAACCTTCTCTGTTCGTCGAAAAATTCAATTAGATTAGTCAAGCATGATCTGCCTTTTACTAATCTGTGCTCGCTATCCTTAATTAACTCACACCTCTCCAAGTGTATGTTGACCTTTTCGCTGATTACTGTTTCTAAAACCTTACCCACCACTGAAACTAACTGGCCTGTAGTTGCTCGGACTGTCCTTACACCCTTTCTTGAATAAGGGTGTCACATTTGCCACTCTCCAATCCTCTGGCGCCTTCGCCGTATCCAGGGAAGATTGGAAGATTATGGCAAACCCTTCCGCTATTTCCATCCCCATTTGCTTTAGCAACCTGGGATGCAAATCATTCCGACCAGGTGACCTATCTACCCTAAGCAGAGCTGGCCTTTTTAGTACCTCTCCCCTCTCACTTTTTACCCTATCCATTGCCTCTACTCTCTACTTTTACCGATATTTTGTCAGATTCCACTTTTTTTATTTGTTCATGGGATGTGGGCGTCGCTGGCTAGGCCAGCATTTATTGCCCATCCCTAATTGCCCTTGAGAAGGTGGTGGTGAGCTGCTGCCTTGAACTGCTGCATTCCTTGGGTGGGGGGGGGGGGGTAGACCAACAGGTAGACCAACAGTGCTGTTAAGGAGTTCCAGGATTTTGACCCGGCAACAGTGAGGGAACGGCGATATATTTCCAAGTCAGGATGGTATGTGGCTTGAATGGGAACTTGCAGGTGGTGGCGTTCCCATGCATCTGCTGCCTTTGTCCTTCTAGGTGGTAGAGGTCACGGGTTTGGAAGATACTGTCGAAGGAGCCTTGGTGAGTTGCTGCATTGCATCTTGTAGATGGTACACACTGCTGCCACTGTGTATCGGTGGTGAAGGGAGCAAATGTTGAAGGTGATGGATGGAGTGCCAGTCAAGCGGGCTGCTTTATCCTGGCTGGTGTCGAGCTTCTTGAGTGTTTGGAGCTGCACCCATCCCGGCAAGTGGAGAGTATTCCATCACATACTTGACTTGTGCCTTGTAGATGGTGGACAGGCATTGGGGAGTCAGGAGGCGAGTTACTCGCTGCAGAAGTCCCAGCTTCTGACCTCTTGTAGCCACAGTATTTATGTGGCTGGTCCAGTTCAGTTTCTGGTCAATGGTAACCCCCAGGATGTTGATAGTGGGGGAATTCAGTGATGGTTGAACATGAAGGGCAGATGGCTCGGTGTTCTCTTGTTTGAGATGGTCATTGCCTGGCACGTGTGTGATGCGAATGTTACTTGCCACTTATCAGCCCAAGCCTGGATGTTGTCACGGTCTTGTTGCATCTGGGCACCGATTGCTTCAGTACCTGAGGAGTTGCGAATGGTGCTGAACATTGTGCAATCATTAGCGAACATCCCCACTTCTGACCTTATGATGGAGGGAAGGTCATTGATGAAGCAACTGAAGATGGTTGGGCCTAGGACATTACCCTGAGGAACTCCTTAGTGAACAGCGATACAAAGTAGTCCTTAAGTATATTAGCCTTGCCCTGCTCTCAACACGTTATCCCCATTGTCCCTCATAGGCCCCACTCCATCATTTAATGTTGAAAATCACTGTAAGGTACTTTATAGCTGGGTGAAGAAAGAAACTGGAAAAATGACACTCGTCCTTTTTTTAAAGTTCAAGTAATTAGTAATCCCTTTTTAAAAAATGTTCTTTTCCTCATTCCCAGCTTGTATCCTGCTTGCCTGAAGAAATGAGACCAGGTCCTGATTTTCGTGGGGTCCCCTGGGAGCCCGTCTTGATAACTGCTGTTTTGGGAATCATTACTTTTGTTGTCTTTTTATGGAGAACCTGCCTTTCAGTAAGTAAAATTGCTTCACTTTTCCATTAATGCAAATTGCATTTTTCATCAATTGGCTTAATACCAAAGAAGGGTTATCTGGTGCTGACTGCTGAGCGGTAAAATGTGTGTTTATTTTTTGGATCGTAGGTGATACATTTTGCTGCAAGGTTTTAAGCCCCATGTAGTGGTTTGTGGGAATGTGGTTGGAGCAGTGGTGGCTGTTAGTGGTCGTGAGTAGGAATACGACAGCCAATTGCAGCAAGCTCTGCCTGTAGTGCAGTCTCCAGATCTTGCGTGGCTGCAAGTGCAAGGTTCAGGTACCTTGTTACAGCCCTGGTTTATTTGTGTTGATTCAGAGGGGCTTGCAATTACTAATTGCATTTCAATTTGTTTTTCAGGTGAAGAGCAAAAGATATCAAAGTAAGTTTGCAACCTAATACACAGGCTATGTCTTAATGTGGCTTTTTCTAATGTTATGGAGTCATTTATGGTACAAAAGGAGGCCATTTAGTCCATTGAGTCCATGTTGGCGCTCTGCGGAGCAATCCAATCAGTCCCACTCCCCCTCTCAGTTCCTGTAGCCCTGCAAGTTTATTTCCTTCAAGTGTCCATCTAATTTCCTTTTGAAATCATTGATTGTTTCTGCTTCTACCACCCTTGTGGGCAGAGTTCCAGATCATTGCGACTTGCCTGCGGAGGGATAAAAGCCCTTCCTCACATCCCCCCTGCATCTCTTGCCAAAAGCTTACAATCTGTGTCCCCTATTCCTTGTGCCATTAATTAATGGGAAAAGTTTTCCTTGTTTAACTTATCTAAGCCTGTCATAATCTTGTACACCTCTTAAAACTCCCCCCCGTCTCCTTTGCTCCAAGGACGCCTTGCAAATTTTTTCCAAAAAAGTATAGCTTGATGCCTTCCCTGTCCATGATAATGGTAGTCTGCCCCTGAGTTATTCACAGAATCACAGAATTGTTACAGCCAGAAGGAGGCCATTCGGCCTGTCGTGTCTGTACAGGCTCTCGGAAGGAGCAGTTTATCTAGTGCCACTCCCCAGCCTCCTCCCCATAGCCCCTGCACATTCTTCCTTTTCCAGTAACAACCCAATTCTCCCTCAAATGTCTCTATTAAATCTGCCTCCACCACACCCTCACGCAGGGCATTCCAGATCCTAACCGCTCACTGCGTGAAAAAGGTTTTCGTCATGTTGCTTTTGCTTCTTTTGCCAATTACCTTAAATCTGTGCCGCCTTGTTTTCGATCCCTCTACCAATGGGAACAGTTATTCCCTATCTACCCTGTCCAAACCCCTCATTATTTTGAATACCTCCATCAAATCTCCTCTCAACCTTCTCTTCTCCAAGAAAACTGTCCCAACTTCTCCAATCTAACCACGTAACTGGGATGAGGAACTTCATTCTTGTGAGCCTTATCTACATTCTCTCCAATGTCTTCACATCTCTGCTAAAGTATGAAGCCCAGGACTGGACACAATACTCGATCACAGAATCATTACAATGCAGAAGGAGTCCATTTAGCGCATCGTGTCCTCACTGGCTCTCTGAAAGAGCAATTCCCTCACTGCCATTCCCCTGTCTTCTCCCCATAACCCTGCACATTCTTCCTTTTCATATAACTGGCTAATTCCGTTTTGAATGCTTCAATTGAACTTGCCTCCACTACGTTCTCAGGAAGCGCATTCCAGACCTTAATCACTCACTGCGTGAAAAAGTTTTTCTTCATGTCACTTTTGTTTCACTTACCAAATACTTTAAATCTGTACCATCTCGATCCTTTCATGAGTGGGAACAGTTACTGTCTATCTACTCTGTCCAGACCCCTCATGATTTTGAATACCTCAAATCACCTTTTAGCCTTCTCTTCTCCGTGGAAAACAGTCCTAACTTCTCCAATCTATCTTCATAACTGAAATTCCTCATCCCTCGAACCATTCTCGTGTATCTTTTCTGTACTTTCTCCAATGCCCTCACGTCTTTCCTAAAGCATGGTTCCTGGAACTGGACGGAATACTCCAGCTGAGGCCGAACTAATGTCTTCTACAACTTCAACATAACTTCCTTGCTCTTCTACTCTATGCTCCTCTTAATAAAGCCCAGGATATTGTATGCTTTATTAACCGCAACTCTCAAAGCCACCTTCATTGACTTCTGCACATATACACCCAGGTCCCTCTGCTGCTGCACACCCTTTAGAATTGTACCCTTTATTTTCTATTGTCTCTCCATGTTCTTCCTATCAAAATGAATCACTTCACATTACTCTGCATTGAACTTCGTCTGCGACCTGTCTGCCCATTCTACCAACTTTTCTATGTCCTTTTGAAGTTTGACACTATCCTTCTCACCGTTCACAATGCTTCCAAGTTTTGTACCATCTGCAAACTTTGAAATTGTGCCCTGTACACCAAGGTCTAGAACATTCATATATATCTGGAAAAACAAGGGCCACAATACTGACCCCTGGGGAACTCCACTATAAACCTTCCTCCAGCCCGAAAAACATCCATTAACCACTACTTTGTTTCCTGTCACTCAACCAATTCTGTGTCCACGTTGCTACCGTGCCTTTTATTCCATGAGCTACAAGTTTGCTCACAAGTCTGTTGTATGGCACTGTATCCGACGTCTTTTGAAAGTTGGTGTGCACTACATCAACAGCGTTGCCCTTATCGACCCTCTCTGTTACCACCTCAAAAAATTCCAGCAAGTTAGTTAAACATTATTTTCCCTTAAGAAATCCATGCTGGCTTTAATTAACTTGCATTTGTCCATGTGACTATTGATTTTGTCCTGCATCATTTTTTCTAGAAGTTTTCCCACCACTGAAGTTAAACTGACTGGCTTGTAGTTGCTGGGCTTATCTTCACACACTTTTTCAACAAGGGTGTAACATTTGCAATTCTCCAGTCCTCTGGCACCACCCCCAAGTCTAAGGAAGACTGAAAAATTATCGCCAGTGCCTCTGCGATTTCCACCCTCACTTCCCTCAGTAATTATGGATGCATCTCATCCAACCCTGGTGCTTTATTCACTTTAAGTACAGACACCTTCTTGAATACATCCTCTTGATCAATTTTAAAGCTCTCTAGACTGACCTCTTTCAGCATTGCATGGGTTGCGTCTTCTTGTTTGGTAAAGACAGCTGCAAAGTAATCATTTAATACCTCAGCTATGCCCTCTGCCTCCTGTTTCTGGTCCCTAATTGGCCCCACTCTTTTATCACCCTTTTACTATCTATATGCCTATACAACATTTTGGGATTTCCTTTGATGCTAGCTGACGGTCTTTTTTCATGCTCTCTCTTTGCTTCTCTTATTTGCTTTTTCACTTCCCCTCTGACCTCCTTATATTCAACCTGATTCTCAATAATAATTTCTACCTGGCATCTATCATAAGCACGCTTTTTCTTCTTTATCTTAATCTCTACCTCTTTTGTCATCCAAGGAGCTTTGGGTTTGTTTGTCCTACTTTTCCCCTTTGAGGGGACATACCTCGAACTATCTCTTCTTTGAAGATAACCCATTGTTCAACAGCCAGTTTCGCTGCCAGCTTTTGACTCCAATTTATTCGCCCCATTCTTACCTCATTGAAGTTGGTCTGCTTCGAGTTAATTGTTCTTAACCTGGATTGCTCTTTGTCCTTTTCCAGTCAGCCTAAACCTTATGATACAATGATCACTATCCCCTAAATGCTCTCCTACTGATATTTGATCCACTTGGCCCATCTCATTCCCAAGAACCAGGTCTAGCAGTGCCTCCTTTCTCATTGGACTAGCAACATACTGTTGTTGAAAATTTTCCCGAACACACTGTAAGAACTCTTGCCCCTCACAGCCCTTTACACTGCTATTATCCCAGTCTATGTTTGGATAATTAAAGTCCCCCGTTATAACTACCCTATCATTTATGCACCTTTCCTTGCACATTTGTTCCTCCACGTCCTTCCCATAGCTGGTGGCCTATAGACAACACCGAGCAATTGAACTGCACCTTTTTTGTTCCTTAGATCGAGCCTAATTGATTCTGACCTCGGCCCCTCTGGGACACCCTTTTTCTCCAACACTGCAATGCTCTCCTTAATCAATACTGCCACCCCTCCCCCTTTTTTCCATTTCCTATCTTTCCTGAACATCTTGTATCCAGGAATATTTAACACCTGGTCCTGCCCTTCTTTGAGCCAGGTCTCTGTTATAGTCGCAACATCATATTTTCACATGGCAATCTTCCCCTGTACCTCACCAGTCTTATTAACCGCACTCTCTGCATTCACATGCACGTTAACCCTGATTCAGACTTTATTACTTTCTCCTTTACTCTGACCCCACCTAATAACTTACTGTTCCTTACTCTCGTGCTATCTATCTCCCCCAGTATTCTGTGCACCTTGGTATTCCTCTCTGATACTTTGTGCTGGTTCCCACATCCCTCACAAATTCCCAGTTTTGCTTCCTTCCAACCTGAGCTCCCTCTCAGGTTCCCATCCCCCTGACAATTTAGTTTAAACCCTCCCCTGGCAGCACTAGCAAGTCGGCCTTTGAGGATATTCGTCCCAGTCCTGCTATGATGCATCCCATCCATCTTGTATAGGTCCCACCTGCCCCAGAACGTGTCCCAATGTCTAAGAAACCTGATGTCTTCCCTCCTATACCAGTTATCCAGCCACGTGTTCAATCGCTGAATTTTCCTATTTGTCCCACTTGCACGTGGGACTGGGAGTAATCTTGAGATTACTTTGTTTGAGGTCCTGCTTTTTAATCTT
This sequence comes from Heterodontus francisci, assembly GCF_036365525.1. NCBI lineage: Eukaryota > Metazoa > Chordata > Chondrichthyes > Heterodontiformes > Heterodontidae > Heterodontus > Heterodontus francisci. The sequence continues at coordinate 196,765,489 of NC_090373.1, read as the reverse complement.
CCTAGCTCCCTAAAATCTGCTTTCAGGACCTTATTCCCCTTACCTATGTCATTGGTACCAATGTGGACCACAACCTCTGGCTGTTCAACCTCCCCCAGAACAATGTTCTGCAGCCTCTCCGTGACATCCTTGACCCTGGCACCAGAGAGGCAACACACCATCCTGGAGTCACGTTTACTGCCACAGAAACGCCTGTCTGTTCCCCTAACTAATGAATCCCCATCACTGCTGTTCTTTCACTCTTCTTTCTCCACTCCTGTGCAGCTGAGCCACCTGTTGTGCCACACACTTGGTTGTGACTGCACTCCAAAATGGAAAACTGATTAAAGAGTGAGATCATATTAGGGGACTGGTTCTCTTAGACTGCCTGACGGTCGCCCATTCCTTATCTGCCTGCATGCTCCTAACCTGTGGTGTGACCATAGCGTGTAAACGTGCTATCCACTTAGTCCTCTGCCTCACGGATGCTCAACAGTGGCTCCAGCTGCCGCTCGAGTTCCGAAACCCGGAGCTCAGCTTTCTACAGCCGGTGACACTTTCTGCAGATGTGTTTGTCTAGGACACATGGTGCGTCCATGACTTCCCACATGCCACAGGCTGTACATTCCACTTGGCAGAGCTGCCCTGCTATATCTCAACTTTACACTCCAGCATTGTATATCATATACAAGATGCAGTGCAGCAACTCACCATGTCTCGACAGCACCTTCCAAACTTGCGACCTCTTCCACCTAGAAGGACAAGGACAGCAGTCGCATGGGAACACCACCATCTGCAAGTTCCCCTCGAAGTCACACACCATCCTGGAAATATATCACTCTTCCTTCACTGTCGCTGGATCAAAATCCTGGAACTCTGTCCCTCATAGCACTTTTGTCATCCAGGGGCTCTGGATTTCCCCTTGGTGGAATGTACCTTGACTGTGCCTGAACTATCTCTTCTTTAATGGCAGCTCATTGTTCAGTTACTGTTTTGCCTGCCAACCTTTGTATCCATCTTATTTGGGCCAGATCCATTCTTACCCCATTAGATTTGGCTTTCCCCCAGTTCATCATTCTTACTCTGGAATGTTCCTTTCCCTTTTTCATAGCCAACCTAAACCTTGTGATGCAATGATCACTGTTCCCTAAATGTTCCCCCTACTGATTCTTTATCTTCTTAGTCCACCTCCTTCCTAAGAACCAGGTCTAGCAGTGCCTCCTTTCTCATTGGACTGGAAACATACTGCTGTGGAAAATTCTCCTGAACACACTCGGAATTCTTGCCCCTCTCTGCCACAAAGGTGCCATGTTTGACTCCTGGCCTGCATTGTTTGTTGATCTCAGTTGCTGTAATTGACTTGGTGCTACTGGGATTCTGTCGGCACCCCTCCAATGCCTTGTCCTGGTTGCCATACACCATTTATGAACAGACTACTCAGCTTTAAAGGTGAACGATCCACAGTGTACCACAATGGGTACATTTCACCAGTGGTCAGGAGCAGGAAATCTGGCTCTGCTCCCTTTCCCAGCAACACCAATGAAATCAATTTAAGCTCCTCAATAAGTTGCGAACTGTTAACTCAGCAGAGCCTGGGGGTTAGACTTGAGTTTTGCTGGCCTTTTGTCACTCAGTACACCACAGGATAATGCCTTTATCCACTGTATCAACATGGAGGGAGGATCCTTCAATTTTGGAGGAGAGCATCTGTGTTATGGCCCAAACACTTACCTGTTAATTAGTACCATGTAATATGTTGCTGTAAAGATTATTTCAATCTAAGTTGGCTATGAAAATATTGAAAATTACAGATTTTGAAATGTTTGCCTGTTCCCAGTGACTGAAAAACAGCTATCTGAGAAAATTGAACAGCTTATTCAGGAGAAGACTGAGGTTTTGGAGAAAGTATCCACTTATGAAAAGAAGGTACAAATCTAATATTTGCTGCTAGGCTTTATTGAGGGTTATAATATGCAAGGGGAATGTATCGAGAGGCTTTCATTAAAAACAATAAGCAGCTCACAGCTTGTCTCTTGTTTACCCCTCCAGAGTCAGTGAAGCCTAAAATACCTAGAGAGTTTCCTTTATTTTTTTTTTTAGAGTGCAGATAAACAATTCTGAGAGGTCAATGAGAGGAAAATGGAAAAAGCCTCCGCCCAAGCATAATTTTTGAAAGAACTGTTTACAAATAGAGAATTCAGAACTTTGTGTTTAGTTGACCTTTATGAATGCCTAAACGGTGCTGTACACTGTCTTGGGTGGCAGATGGTTATTGAGTTTTTGACATGTTGATCCTCTTTCTCAGATGGCTATTCAGTACTCCCGCACCACCACCATTCTTTATCTGGTTACCCAGTGGATTTAGGAGGCCACCTTCCCAATAGCTATTTTCTTCCTTCAAGAAGGTGGGACAGCAGGTGTGGTTGTCACATGGCCTGTGATCAGAGAACCCTTCTGTAATCCGTGTTTTGTTGCCTTCTCTTGTTGAGTTGAGGTGAAGAGCCAAGACACTCAAGGCAGGGCACCAATGTTGCAATCAGTAGGGGGAGGTGATTAATTAAATAGCAATGAGGTGCTGCCCAGCATGGTTTTTAAAAGCTGGAATACTGAAGGGAGCTAGGGATTTCCATAACTTGAAGTTCTGGGAAAGAATGAGCTAGATTTGGAATTTGTTATGGATTTTGATTTCAGCAATTGAGGATGTAAATATGACATAAGGGCTCTGTATTTAGAACTTAGGAATGTGAGGAAAGTTTAAAGTAGCATTGACTATAGTATCAATTAAGTAAAGGTGAAAAAGTTTGTGATGGAAAAGAGTTGTGAAGCTGGAGGTGAGAGGAAAGGCTGCTTAGACAGCAACCACTTCCTTGTATCTTGTTCAGGAGTGCAAGAGAAGTGATCAAAGAGGGTCCATAGATGGAGGAATGGACTTGGGCTACTTAGGCCTCGTATCATAGTGGCAAACAATTATTAATGGAAGTGCGTTTGAAATGTACTCTTTCTTTCTCTTCCCTCTCCCTCCTCACCATCCCTGAACCTCTTAGCTGGAAGAAGCCAAGACTGTCATTGATGAAACACAGAATGTGAAATCAACTATGTCTGATGAAGCTAAAGAACTTAAGGTGAGAGAGTACAGTATACTGACATGTTTATTAATAGTTGATTGAAACTTTATATGCAAATTTTACAAGTTATCTGTTCCCAAAGGAGTCCTGTAGGGAGCTTGGACAGGTGAACCTTCATCTGGAGACGCGTGTGAAAAATCTCCAGGCATTGTTAGAAAATGAGAAGAAGGAGACGACTAAACAGCAGAATCAGGTAAGGAAGTAGTGAGTAGTTTTGAAAAGGTAAACCTAGGTTTATTACCCTAATATAGACTGTATAAAACAGAAAATGGAAGGATAGGATATCTGATATTGATCATGAAAGTTCTGCTGTACATGCGTGTCCCCAGTTCAACAAAGGAAAAAGCAGCGTTTGATCTGGTTCTTGAAATGAAGTAGAGCAAGTGGAATGTGTGAGAATAGGAGATCATCTAGCTAATAGTGATTGCAACAATTTGGTTTAAGGTAATTATAGAAAGACCAAAAAAAATTGAAAGTAAAAATGCTCGACTGAGGAAGAGCTAATTTCAGTGATTTTGTGAAGGGATGTAGCACAGGTAGATTGGAAAAGGCACTTGCAAAGTTGAGCAGTAACAGAGCAATAGCGGGCATTCAGGGAAGAAATAATTCAGGTACAAACTAGGCATATTCCTTTGAAGGGAAAAGGGAGAACATTCAAAGCTAATGTGCCCTGAATGACAAAGAAAATAAAACAGAAAAAGGAGGCTTATGACAAATGTCAGGAGCAAGATTCAGTCACCAGGCACCGGACAGAATTTTATAAGTTGATACGGGAGGCAAGGAGAGGTTACGAGTAAAGATTAGCAGGCAACGTTAAATTGAACCCCAAAACATTTGCTAAATATGTAAAGTGAGAGTGGGTAAAAAGCTGGATCTGTTAAGGACCCAAAGGGAAACCTTTATATAGAAGCAGAGGACATAGCAAAAGTGTTAAATGAGTTCTTCACCTGTCTTTACAAAGGATGTGAAGGTTATACTAAAAGAGAGGGATGCTATGGGCAGGATAGTAATAGATAGAGAACGTGTACTAAAAATGTTAGCATTACTGAAAGTCGGTAAGTCACCGGGTCCAGATGGAATGCATCCTAGCTTTCTGATGGAAGAAAATTCTCATTGGATACAGGAGTAGCACCAGAGGGATGGAAGGTTGCAAATGTTATACCACTATTCAAGGGAAGGGAGAGGGTTAAACCAGGAAACTGCAGACCTGTCAGCCTAACATCAGTGATGTGAAGTTATTGGAAACCATTATCAGGGACAAAATATATTTTCATTTGAAAAATCACCGGGTTAATCAAGGAGAGCCAGAATAGATTTGATGAAGGCAAATCGTGTCTGACTAACTTGATTGAATTCTTTGATGAGGTAATGGAGAAGGTTGATCAAGGTAGTTTATACATGTATATATGGACTTTCGAAAGGCATTTGATAGCGTGCCACATGGGAGGCTTACTAAGGTGATGGAAGCCCATGGAATTGAGGGGAAAGTGACTGACAGTATGGATATGAAATTGGCTCAGTTACAGAAAGTAAAATGTCATGGTGGATGAATGTTTTTCAGACTGGGACATGGTTGCTGAGGTATTGTCCAAGCTTCACTTTTGGGTCCATTACTGTTCCATCTTTACAAGCGACTTAGACTCTGGTGTAGGGTGCAGCATTATAAAATTTGCAGCTGTTATCTACAACATTGTCAAGTTTCATGAGGATAGTTATAAACTTCAGGATGACCTAGACAAGTTGGTGAAATGGACGGAAGCATGGATGATGGAGTTTAAAATAGAGAAATGTGAAATGCTGATGTTTGGGAGGAATATGAAAAGACAGTGTCATTTATAGTATACTAATTTGAAAAGTGTAGGTGAGCAGGGAGACCTTGGTGTCCGTATGCACAAATACTTAAAGGTGGCATGGCAAGTTGATCATGGAAAGTTTAGAAACATGAAATGTTTAAGGCAAAAAAAGGCCATTTGGCCCATAGTGTCTGCTGACCGAAAAACGATCCACCCATTTTAATCCCACCTTCCAGCATTTGGTCCATAGCCCTACAGATTACTGCACTTGAGGTGCATATCCAGACTCCTTTTGAATGAGTTGAGGGTTTTGCCTCAACTACCCTTTCAGGTAGTGAGTTCCAGACCCCCACCACCCACATCTCTGCTCTAATTTTTCTACCAATCACTTTAAATCTATGTCCCCTAGTCACTGACCTCTTTGCTAAGGTGAATTGACCCTTCACCTCTCCTCTATCCAGGCCCCTCAAAATTTTGTACATTTTAATCAGATCTCCCCTCAGCCTTCTCTGTCCAAAGAGAACAGCCTTTCCCATCTTTCTTCATAGCTGCATTTTTCCAGTCCTGGCAACATCCTCATAAATCTCCTCTCTACCCTCTCTAGTGCAATTACATCCTTTCTGTAATGAGGTGACCAGAACTGCACACAGTACTCAAGTTGTGGACTAACCACTGAGTTATACAGTTCCAGCATAACCTCCCTGCTCTTGTATTCTATACCTTGGCTAATAAAGGAAAGGATTCCATTTGCCTTCTTAACCACCTTACTGACCTGTCCTGCTACCTTCAGGGATTTGTGGACATTCACTTCGTCTACACTTCTCAGTATTTTCCCATTAATGGTGTATTTATTTGCCTTGCTTGACCACCTCAAATGCATCACCTCACACTTCTGCGGGTTGAATTCCATTTGCCGCTTTTCTGTCCATCTGACCAGACCATCAATATCTTCCTGCAGCCTACAGCTGCTATTCTCGCTATCTACCACATGACCAATCTTTGTGTTTGCAAACTTCTCAATCATGCCCCCTACATTTATATCCAAATCGTTAATATATACCACAAAAAGCAGGGGACCCAGTACTGAGCCCTGCGGAATGCCACTGGGAACGGCCCTCCAGTTGCAAAAACGCCCATCTACAATTACCCTTTGTTTCTTGCCACTGAGCCAATTTTGTATCCATCTTGCTGCAGTTTCCTGTATCCCATGGGATTTGATTTGTTTTTTTAACCAGTCTGCCATATGGACCTTGTCAGATGCCTTGCTAAAATCCATGTATACTGCATCAACTGCACTACCCTCATCTATCTTCCTTGTTACTTCAAAAAATTTGATCAAACAAGATCTTCCCTTAAAAAAAAATCCATGTTGACTAACCTTGATTAACCTGTGCCTTTCTAAGTGACAGTTTATCTTGTCTCTCAGAATTGGTTCCAATAATTTGCCCACTACTGAGGTTAGACCGACTGGCCTGTAATTATTCAGTCTATCCCTCGTTCTCTTTTTAAAAAGAGGTACAACCTTAGCAGTTCTCGAATCCTCCGGCACTACGCCTGTATCCAGTGAGGACTGGAAAATAATGGTCAGACATTCTGCTATTTCCTCTCTTGCCTCTTTTAACAGCCTGGGCTATATATCATCCGGCCCTGGTGATTTATCAACTTACAAAGGCGCTAATCCCATTAATACTTCCTCTCTCCCTATGTTTGTCACATCAGATACTTCACGCTCCTCCTCCTTAACTACAATATCTGCAATGTTCCCCTCTTTTGTGAAGACAGATGCTAAGTATTCAGTAAGAACCATACCAACATCTTACGCCCCTACACCCAGGTTACCTTTTTGGTCTTTTATGGGCCCTACTCTCTCCTTGGTTATCCTCTTAGTCTTAATGTATTGATTAAACATCTTTGGGTTCATCTTGATTTTGCTTGCCAATATTCTTTCATGCCCTCTCTGATTTTCTAATTTCCTTTTTGATTTCACCCCTCCACTTTCTATACTTCTCTCTGCTTTCTGTCGTATTGCGTTCTCGGTGTCAGACATAAGCTTTCCTTTTCTGCCTTATCTTACCCTGTAGGCTCCTTGGCATCAATCAGGCTCTAGATTTGTCCAACTCGCCCTTTTTCTTTGTGGGAACATCTTTAATCTGAATCCCTTGAATCTCCCCTTTGAATGCCTCCCACTGCTCTGACACTGATTGACCTTCAAGTAGCTGTTTCCCGTCCACTTGCGCTAAATCATCCCTCAGTTTAGTAAAATTGGCCTTGCCCCATTTGAGAACTCTAACTCCTGTTCTATCTCTGTCCTTTTCCATAATTGTTAAAACTGACTGAATTATGATCTCTACCACCAAAATACTCTCCCACTGCCACTCCTTCCACCTGCCCATCTTCATTACCTAAAACTAAGTCTAAAACTGCACCCTTTCTTGTTGGACTTGCTACATACTGGGCAAAAAAGTTCTCCTGAATGCACCTCAAGAATTCTGCTCCCTCAGTTCCTTTCACACTAAAACTATCCCAGTTAATATTGAGATAGTTAAAATCCTTCTTAAGACTTGAACGCATTCAAGTCTTCAGAAGAAGGAATTTTCCTCCCACACAAGATCAGGGGGCAGGTTGTTCAACCTTGCCCGTCTAAGAACGAAGACCAAAGTACGGAAAGTCCTCATCAGGGAACTCCTCTTTGCTGACGATGCTGCTTTAACATCTCACACTGAAGAGTGTCTGCAGAGTCTCATCGACAGGTTTGCGGCTGCCTGCAACGAATTTGGCCTAACCACCAGCCTCAAGAAAACGAACATCATGGGCCAGGACGTCAGAAATGCTCCATCCATCACTATCGGCGACCACGCTCTGGAACTGGTTCAAGAGTTCACCTACCTAGGCTCAACTATCACCAGTAACCTGTCTCTCGATGCAGAAATCAACAAGCGCTTGGGAAAGGCTTCCACTGCTATGTCCAGACTGGCCAAGAGAGTGTGGGAAAATGGCGCACTGACATGGAACACAAAAGTCCGAGCCTATCAAGCCTGTGTCCTCAGTACCTTGCTCTATGGCAGCGAGGCCTGGACAACGTATGTCAGCCAAGAGCGACGTCTCAATTCATTCCATCTTCGCTGCCTCCGGAGAATCCTTGGCATCAGGTGGCAGGACCGTATCTCCAACACAGAAGTCCTCGAGGCGGCCAACATCCCCAGCTTATACACACTACTGAGCCAGTGGCGCTTGAGATGGCTTGGCCATGTGAGCCGCATGGAAGATGGCAGGATCCCCAAAGACACATTGTACAGCGAGCTCGCCACTGGTATCCGACCCACCGGCCGTCCATGTCTCTGCTTTAAAGACGTCTGCAAACGTGACATGAAGTCCTGTGACATTGATCACAAGTCATGGGAGTCAGTTGCCAGTGATCGCCAGAGCTGGCGGGCAGCCATAAAGGCAGGGCTAAAGTGTGGCGAGTCGAAGAGGCTTAGCAGTTGGCAGGAAAAAAGACAAGTGCAATGGGAGAGCCAACTGTGTAACAGCCCCGACAAACAATTTCTTCTGCTGCACCTGTGGAAGAGTTTGTCACTCTAATATTGGCTTTTATAGCCACTCCAGGCGCTGCTCCACAAACCACTGACCACCTCCAAGCGCTTACCCATTGTCTCTCGAGACAAGGAGGCCAAAGAGGAAGTTAAAATCCCCTACTATTACTGCTCTATTCTTGCACTACTCAGAGATTTGCCTACATATCTGCTCTTCTATCTCCCTCTGACTGGGGTCTATAGTACACTCCCAGCAGTGTGATTACTCCTTTTTTGTTCCTTAGCTCAATCCATATGGTCTCATTTGATGAACCTTCCAACATATCATCCCTCCTCACAGCTGTAATAGTTTCCTTGACCAAAATTGCCACTCCCCCTCCTTTCTCATCTCCCTCCCTATCACGTCTGAAAACCCTGTAACCAGGAATGTTGAGCTGCCATTCCTGTCCCTCCTTAAGCCATGTTTCTGTAATAGCTATGATATACTGCCACGTGTCTATCTGTGCCCTCAGCTCATCTTTATTTGCTATGCTCCTTGTATTGAAATAGATACCCTTGAGCACTGCCAAAATCCTTATTTTCTAACCTTTGTTTTCTCTGTATTCCAGACTCATCCATCAATTTTCTGCTTTCCATTTTAATTTCTGATTTTGTCCCAACTGAGTCTACCCTCAGGTCCCCAACCCCCTGCTAAACTAGTTTAAAGTCTCCCCAACAGCAAAACGTCCCGCAAGGAATTCAGTTCTGGCTCTGTTCAGGTGCAACCCGTTCGGCCTGCACAGGTCCCATCTTCCCCCAGAGCTGGTCCCAATGCCCCAGGAATCTAAAGACCTCCCTTCTGTACCATCTTTCCAGCCATGCATTCATCTGACTTATCTTTCTATTTCTATACTCACTTGTGCGTGACACTGGGAGTAATCCGGAGATGACTACTTTTGAGGTCCTGTTTGCTAATTTCTTACCAAGCTCCCTAAATTCTGACTGCAGGACCACATCCCTCTTTCTGCCTATGTCATTGATTCCGATGTGGACAACGACTGCTGGCTGTTCACCCTCCCTCTTCGTGATGCTCTGCAGCTGCTCACTGACATGCTTGATCCTGGCACCAGGGAAGCAACACACCATCCTGGATTCAGGTCCCCGGCCACAGAAACGCCTATCCATTCCCCTGACTATTTAATCACCTATCACTATGGCTCTTCCAGTCTTCCCTATACCCCCCTGTGCAGCTGAGCCACCCATGGTGCCACGGACTTGGCTCTGGCTGCACTCCCCAGGTGAAGCATCACTTTCCTCAGTATTCAGAACTGAATACCTGTTGGAGAGTGAGATGCAGTCAGGGGTCTCCTGCACTACCTGCCTGATTCTTTTGATAAGGTGGTTAAGAAAAGCATATGGGTTATTTGAGTTTATAAGTAGAGGAATAGAAATATAAAAGCAGGGAGATCATGTTAAACTTAAGCTCAGCTGGAGTACTGTGGACTATTTTGGGCACCACACTTAAGGGTACAGAGGTGGTTTACGAGGGAGTTATCGGATTAGGGACTTCAGTTATGAGGAGGTTGGAAAGGTTAGCCCTTGGAACAGGGAAGGTTAAGGGGTGACCTAATAGAGATTTTCAAGGTTTTTATAATAAAGAAAAACTTTTGTTTGGCAAATGGGTCCACAGCACCTTTGGAACCATGTTACAATTTTAAAGGGGGTGCTGGAACACAGACACCTGGGGAGTCATGTACATAAATCTTGGAGGCTGGATAAGTTTAGAAGGCTTTTTTTAAAAAAAGCATATAGGATCCTTGATTTTATAAATGGAGTCAGAGAGAACAAAACCAAGGACATTTTGCTAAATCTTTATCAAAGAAAAACACTGGTTAAGCCTTAGCCGGCACATTTTGTTGAATTATGGGCACAGCATTTCAGGAAAAATGTCAAGGCCATGAATGGTTGCAGAGGGGTAAATGGTAAATCAGTTCTGTGGTGAGATTAGAGAAGCTGGAGTTGTTCTCCTATGGGCAGAGAAGGGTAAGGGGAGATTTAATAGAGGTGTTCCAACTCATGAGTTTTGGTAGAGTAAAAGTGACAGGAGGGTTGGTAACCAGAGGATATAATTTTAAGGTAACTGTTTTAAGATAACTAGCAAACGAATCAAGGTTCTCTGGTTCAGAGGGAGAAATTATTTTACACTGCGTTGTTTGATCTGGAATGCAGCACCTGAAAGTGTGGTAGAAGTAGTTTCAGGAGTAACTTTTGAAAGAGGGTTGGGTGTAAATTTGAAGGGCTATGAGGAAAGAGTGAGACAGTCAGACTGATTTGTTTGGATATCTCTTTCAAAGAGCCGGCACAGCCACGTTGGGCAAAGGTGTTGTATGATTCTGTGATGTCGGAAGACTCTTGAGGTTTCAACAAGGTTTTGCACGAAAATAAATGTTGTGTGTTTGTGCAGTGGGACAGACCAATGTTCTTTATTTTTAAACTCAGATTGCTGACACTCAGAAGTCTGTGAAAAAATTGCAAAAAGTTATTTCAACGCAGTCGGCAGAACTCTCACGGGTAAGTAAGTGTAATTGGATAAACGTAGTCTAATTGTGTTGTGTACAGAGCATGTTGTAGCAGTGTAATGTGGGGTAATGTCACTATATTAGAGAACGTTGGAGTAGTCTAGACTAGTTTTCTTAAGTTTTCTCAACCTTCAATGTGAACTTTGGTGAAACCCCTTATTTAAATGCTTTCGAAATGGCTCCCTGGTGGCTATAATTAAACAGACCCTGTGATTTTTTAACAAATGACTTGCGGTGAGTGTGGTTGTGGAAAATAATTGCTGAGGTTTTTTGAAGTGATATTGGAGAAAATGTAATTACATATTAAACGTTGAGCTAATTATGAGGGAGCGGAATTTCTTGGGATGTACCGTTTATAAAAAAAGGTGAAAAACTGCAAATGCTGGACATCTAAAATAAAATTCTGGAATGCAGGAGCAACTTTTCTGTCCTTTATCGCTAAGCATTTTATGTATAACTTCTGATGTGCTGTCGCTGTCATGTAGCCAAGTAAAGCAGCCAGTTTGCGCATGCCAAATTCTCAAACAAGTGAGATGAATGACTAGTGAGTCTGTTTTTGCTAATCATCGAATCTTACAAAGTTTATGGTACAGAAAGAGGCCACTTGGTCCATTGTGCTGTGTTTTTTTGAAAAGTGCCTTCGGCTCTTCTATATCCACCAGAGCAGGCAGAAGGGACTCATGTTTAACTGTTAATTCAAAAGGTGGCACCCCTGAAACTGCAGCACTGCCTCAGTCCTGTACTGAAATGTCAGCCTAGATAAAGTCCTGGAGTGGAGCTAAAGCTCATAACCTGACGGAGGAAATACATAGGGCAATTCGAGCCTGTAAAGAGGAAGGCCACCTATGTATCTGTTCTGTACCTCAATGTAGGTCACTCCTCCTAGAAGAGAAACTGATGAGTTTGTAGTGAACCTGAGGTGGAGATGGGCATTACCTTATGCAGATGTGTATCTCTTAGGTCAAGGAAGCCCTTTCTGGTGCCAAAGGAAATGAAGAAAAACTGCAAGCAGATGTCCAGTCTATGCAAGAAGAAAGCGCCAGGCTTAAGCAGAGCAAAAGTCAGGTGAATATTCTCTTTGCTGGAACTAGAATCCAGGGACCCACATGAAATACTCTGAGGTTATTAACAATGGTTTTATTTTGTGGGTTTGCAGCTTCTGCAAGAGGCGGAAGGCTGGAGTGAGCGACACAGTGAGCTTAATGAGCAGATCAAACTCTGCCAGAAAGCTCAGAGAGACCTGGAGGAAATGCTGGCTTACAAGGACAATGAAATTGAGGTATGTAGAGACAGATACCATAACTGGTCTTTTTAATGCACTCAGTGCATCAATGCATGTAATCTTGTGTTTTTACTTAATGGGGAAATGAGTCAAAGACTGCAGAGCAGGTTGAAAAGTAATGATTAGCTGGCACAAGCTTGAATATTAAAAAGCTGCAGATTTTAATAGGAAGGACTAGATGAGGGGGGCAAGGAGGTTTTGTAATGAGATAAAAGCAAAATACTGCCGATGTTGGAAATACTCAGATCTGGCAGCATCTGTGGAGAGAGAAGCAGAGTTAACGTTTCAGGTCAGTGATCATTCATCAGAAATTTCAGTTCTTCTCTTTCCACAGATGCTGCCAGACCTGCTGAGTATTTCCAGCATTTCTTGTTTTTATTTATAGTATTGAGGTTCTGGGAAAAAGCTGAGGGGTGAGGACTGCAATGGGTCATGATTTCAGTGCATATTTTTGTGTGTTCAAATAGAAACATCTAGATGTTCACTCCTTTTTGCCCCCCCTCAGCTGTGGCTCAGTGGGTAGTACTGTTAAAGAAGGTTGTGGGTTCAAGTCACACTCCAGGGCTTGAGCACAAAGCTCAAGGGTGACACTCCAGTGCACTAAGGGAGCGCTGCATTGTCGGAATAGGATAGCTGGTTCAGCCTGCAATAGTGGCCAGAGAGGGGGATGGAATTAGTGGTGAGCTAATGCAGTTGAACTGCATTACTGGTGCCCTGTTGAAGGCGACCAGCCATTGCTGGATGTACTTCCATTGAGTGTATTTTAAAAAAAATCAGTTTGAAATGAGTTTTTTAAACCCTTATTTGCATGTAATGAGAATTTTAAAATTGCATTTCCAGAAGGAAATTAATGTGTTCATCCAGTGCTTTATTTATTCTTAATTGTTCTTCGCAGCTACTTTGCTCCCAATATTTTCAAATGGTTTTGATTTATTAGACAAAGTTTTGAGAGATTTTCATCTTCACATCTGGATTGACCAAAAAGGATTGCTTCCCCTCCCCCAAGAGTATTGGCACTCTTAAATATTTTTTGAAACTTCTGCTTTTATGAATTTTCTGGTTAATCAAGATGGTGCTGAAGTATGGAATATTTTCCATCATTTCTGGTGCCCAGTATCTGTCTCGAGGTCCAGGACAGTTGCAATATAATTAGGTGCAGAGTATTGCTCCCCCTTCTAGCAATGTGCTGCAACATCCAACCTTAGTTGAGAACCCTCCCCTTCTCCCATTGCAGCAGTGTGATTTCATCCATTTCCGATGTGTGGAGCATAAATAGTTTGGTCATCCTCTTTTTGCTTCTCAACTCTAACCAAATAGATTCTGTCCTTGTCCCCTCAAAAACATTCTCTCTTTCCAACACTAAAATGTCTTCCCTAAGCAGTACTGCCACCCCACCTTCCTTCCCCACCTTTTGTGAACACTTTGTAGTCCTGAATCTTAATCCTCAATCCTCAACATTTTAAAGCCACGTTTCTGTTATTGCCACTACATCATATTTCACATGGCTATTTGTGCTTCTAACTCACCAACCTTACTCACCACACCTTGTACATTTACATACATGCATTCTAAACTTGCCATTGTATTCCTCGTATTCCTTCTTACTCTGCTCCTAACTAATATGGTAGTTCTTCCTTCTCGGGTACTATTCAACACTCTCAGTTCATGCACCACATTCCTCTTTTCTAATTCCAAATGCTGATGCCCATCCTCCTGCCAATTTGGATTAAAACCGTCTCTTTTGAATAGGTGCCTCCAACCCCAGAACTGGTCCCAATGCCCCAAGAATCTGACACCATCCCTCCATGCCATGAAAGATCAAGCATTGATCTTTCCTATCCTATTTCGACTCTCGTTAGTGCACGGCACTGGGAGTAATACAGAGACTGCTACCTTCAAGATTGTACTTTTTAATTTCCTCCCTACCTCCTGAAAATCTGACCATAGGACCTTGATACCTATTGTTTCTATGTTGGTACTGACATCTACCACAACTTCTGGCTTAGTCCCTTCCTGCTGCAAAATATTTTGCACCTTCTCCATGATGTCCTTTACCCTGGCACCAGGAAGGCAACGCACCATGCAGGGCTCACGATGAAGATTACAGAAACGCCTGTCTGTCCCCCTAACTATGGAATCTCCTATAACGACTGCATTTCTGCTCTTTGCTGTTATCTCCTGTGCGGTCCCTTGAACATTGGTGTCATAAGGACACAAGAAATAGGAGCAGGAGTAGGCCATTCAGCCCCTCAAGCCTGTCTCGCCATTCAATAAGATCATGGCTGATCTGTCCCAGGCCTCAACTCCTTTCGGGCCTGCTCCGCCTAACTCTCGACTCACTGAGATTTCAAAAATCTGTCTACCTCCTCCTTAAATACATTTATGACCTAGCCTCCACAACTGTCTCAGGTGGAGAATTCCAGAGATTCACCACCCTCTGAGAGAAGAAGTTCCTTCGCATTTTAGTTTTAAATGTGTGCCCCCTTATTCTGTAATTATGTCCCCTAGTTTGAGATACCCCCACTAGTGGAAACATCATCTCAACATCTACCCTGTCAAGCCCCCTTAAAATGTTATATGTTTCTGTAAGATCACCTCTCATTGTTCTAAACTCCAATAAATCAAGGCCTAACCTGTTCAGCTGTTCTTGATAAGACAGCCCCTTCATCCCAGGAATCAGCCTAGTGAACCTTTCCTGAATTGGCTCCAATGCTAGTATATCCTTCTTTAAATACGGGGACCAAAACTGTACACAGTACTCCAGGTGTGGCCTCACCAACACCCTGTACAGTTGTAACAAGACTTCCCTAATGTTAAACTTTAACCCCCTAGCTATAAAGGCCAAAATTCCATTGCCTTCCTAATTACTTGCCGTACCTGCATGCTAACCTTTTGTGTTTCATGTACAAGAACACCCAGATCCCTCTGTACTGCAGTATTTTGTAGTCTTTCTCCATCTAAATAATCTGCTTTTTTATTCTTCCTCCCAAAGTGGATGACCTCACACTTTCCCACATTGAACACCATCTGCCAAGTTTTTTCCCACTCACTTAACCTATCTATATCCCCTTGCAGATTCTTTGTCTCCTCATCACAGCATAACTTCCCACCTATTTTGTATCGTCAGCAAATCTGGATACACTACACTCTGTCCCTTCCTCCAAGTCATTAATATAGATAGTAAATAGTTGAAGCCCTAGGACCGATCCTTGTGGCACCCCACTAGTTACAGCTTTCCAACCTGAGAAAGACTCGTTGATCCCGACTCTCCCTTCTGTGTGTTAGCCAATCCTCAAACCATGCCAACACATTACCCCCAATACCCTGAGCTCTTATTTTGTACAATAACCTTTTATGTGACACCTTATCAAGCGCCTTCTGAAAATCCAAATACACAACATCTACCGGTTCCCCTTTATCCATGCTGCTTGTTATATCCTCAAAGAACTCTAACAAATTTGTCAAACATGATTTCCCTTTCATATATCCATGCTGACTCTGTTTGATTGCATTATGTTTTTCTAAATGTCCTGCTATTTCTTCCTTAATAATGGACTCTAGCATTTTGCCAATGACTGATGAGCTAACTGGTCTATAGTTTCCTGCTTTCTGTCTCCCTCCTTTCTTGAATAGGGGTGTCACATTAGCGGTTCTCCAATCCGCTGATACCCTACTGGAATCCAGTGAGTTTTGGTGTATTATGACCAATGCCTCCACTATCCCTGCAGCCACTTCTTTTAAACCCCTTGGATGCAGGCCGTCAGGTCCTGGAGACTTGTCTGCCTTTAGTCCCATCAGTTTGTCCAGCATCTTTTCCCTCATGATAGAGCTTGTTACATGTTCCTCCCTCCCATTTACACCTTGCTCATCTATTATTGTTGGGATGTTTATAGCGTCCTCCACTGTGAAGACCGATGCAAAATATTGGTTTAAATTTACTGCCATTTCCCTGTTCCCTGTTATTAACTCCCCAGTCTCATCCTCCAAGGGTCCCACACTCACTTTAGCTACTCTCTTCCTTTTAATTTACCCGTAGAAGCTCTTATTGTTTGTTTTTATATTTCTTGCCAATTTACTCTCATAATCAATTTTCTCTCTCTTTATTAGTTTTTTGGCATGCGCTGCTGGTTTCTAAAAAAAAATTCCCAATCCTCTGGCCTACCACTCGTTTTCGCTGCATTGTATGCCTTTGATTTTGATTTGATACTCTCCTTAACTTCCTTTGTTATCCACGGGTGGTTCATCATTTTCTTTGCGTTCTTCCTTCTGACTGGAATAAATGTTTGCTGAGTGTTATGAAATATCTGCTTAAAAGGCTGCCACTGACTTCCCCTGCAGTCTATCTTCCCAGCTCGCTTTAGACAACTCTTTCTTCATACTTCTGTAATTGCCCTTGTTTAAGTTGAAGACACTGGTTTGAGACCCGAGTTGCTCACCTTCAAATTGAATTTGAAATTCTGCCATGTTATGATCGCTTCCCCGTAAAGGATCCATAACTACGAGATCTCTTATTAATCGTACCTTATTACACAATACCAAATCTAAAATAGCCTGTTCCTTGGTAGGTTCTGCAATGTATTGCTGTAAGTAACAGTCCCTGAGGCACTCTACAAATTTGTCTTCCATGCTACCCGTGCCAGTTTGATTTGTCCAGTCTATATGCAGATTAAAATCACCCATGATAATTGCAGTGCCCTTCTTACACGCCTCCGTTATTTCCTGATTAATATCTTGTCCTACAGAGAGGCTGCTCTTTGGAGGCCTATAGACCACTCCCACTCGTGATTTCTTTCCCTTGCTATTCCTTATTTCCGCCCAAACTGATTCTGCATCACGATCTGTTCCACCTATATCATTACTCACAACTGCACTGATCCCTTCCTTTAATAACAACGTTACCCCACCTCTTTTTCCTTTCTGCCTATTCTTCCAGAATGTCGAATATCATTGAACATTAAGATTCCAGTCCTGGTCATCCTGCGACCACATCTCTGTGATAGCTATCAAATCATATTCATTTATTTCTTTGTACTGTCAGCTCATCTATCTTGTTAGAAATGCTAAGTGCATTCAGATAAAGAGCCTTAAGCTTTGACTTTTTACCATTTTTACCTACTCTGGTTCTAATTTCTGCTGTACTCTTGTGTTTGTATTCTCTGGCCCTTCCTGTCACACTCTGATTAAAGTATGCTCCTTCACTATCCTGCACCTCTGTTCTCTTGTTACTTTTGGACTTTATAAACTTACTTTCAATTGAACCCCCCACTATTTAGTTTAAAGCCTTATCGACAACCCTAGTTGTACGATTCGCCAGGACATAGGTTAAGCCCATCACAACAGAGCAGCTTTCTCTTTCTCCAGTACTGGTGCCAGTGTCCCATGAATCGGAACTCATTTCTCCCACGCCAGTCTTTGAGCTACAGATTTACCTCTCTAATCTTATTTACCCTATGCCAATTTGCAAGTTCGTCAGGTAGTAATCCGGAGATTATTACCTTTGTGGTTCTGCTTTTTAATTTGGCCCCGAGCTGCTCATAGTTCCTCAACAGAACCTCTTTCCTAGTCCTACCTATGTCGTTGGTATCTACATGGACCACGACAACTGGATCTTTTCCCTCCCACTCCAAATTCCTCTCCAGCCCAGAAGAGATGTCCTTAACCTTGGCACCAGGTAGGCGACAGAGCCTTTGGGACTCTCTATCTTTGCTGCAGAGAACAGTGTCTACTCCCCTAACTATGCTATCCCCTACTACAACTACATATCTCTTTTCAAGGACTGGACTGCATTCCTTCAAGGTGTCGTCACTCCTACAGTCTCCATTGCTGATTGTCAGTTTGAGAAGGGCACACTCCCCAAAGACCCCTGCACTTCCTACCTGTTCCAACTCACCCATAATCACCCATCTACTATCTGGAACACTGTCTGCCTGTGGTGTGGCCACCTCCTGGAATATATGATCCAGGAAACTCTCAGCCATCCTGATGCTTTGCAGTGACTCCTACTGTCCCTCGAGTTGGGAACTCCTGAGTCTGAGCTCAAGCAGCTGGAGACAAGAACAAATCTGGAATTGAAAGCTAGTCTCCGTTTCATGGCACCATTGCTATCATCAATTGTGTAAAAACCCATCTGGTTCACTAATGTCCGTTAGGGAAGGAAATCTGCTCTCCTGACTTGGTCTGGCCTACATGTGACTGCAGACCCACAGCAATATGGTTGACTCTCAAATTCCCTCTGAAATGGCCTAGCAAGCCATTCAGTTGTCAAGGACAATTAGGGATGGGCAACAAATGCTGGTCTTGCCAGTGATGCCCACATCCCATGAAAGAATAAAAAAAACTTCTGCGTACTTAGTTCCCCCAAGACACATGGTGTCCTGAAGTTCCCACTTGGCACAAGGATTGCAAGCAACAGCCCTCAGCTCCCCATCCATGATCTTAAAAAAAAAAACCACAATTCCCTCTTTTAGAATCTAGTTAGTATCATGTTTAAACTATTAATTTCAATTAATGCTTCTGTGATGTGCTAATACTCATTATTAATCCACTTACTGTTATATTTGCTCCGTTTGTGCTGACAATACTTTAGTTTTTTTTTTAAACCTTGCTCTCTGATGCTCAAGCTCGCTTTGCTCTGCCCTGAACTCCTTCAGCTACGAGCCCCTCATCTCGGAACAACCAATCACCGACCTGCTGTCCTGTGATGTCACTGATTTTTCTTTTGCTGATTTTGTGCTTGCTGCTCACATGCTTTCCTGCTGGCTCGTGCGCTCTACCGCTGACTCCCACCTGCTTTTACCTGATGGTCTCCGTCCCAGTTTCCCCTCAGGCTTGCTCTCTCTAACCTTTCTCAATCTTCTCCAATATCCAGGTGTTGACAGACTGTGTAATGCAGCTTAGGCAGCTTGACACTGAGTCTGACAATGAAGATAATGGGTGGGATAAAGAAGTGGATGGTGAAGTGGCTAATGGAGAGCTGCCAGGTAAAACCAGTACAACAAAATCTAATCACTGTTAACTCTATTCCAGCACAGCGATTTACTTTCATTCAAGTGTCCTGATGAAGGGTGGTGTGAATTTTAATGCCTTTACGAAATGGTCTGCTACCATAGAATTTGAAAACTAGAAGTTTAAGCAAGCCAACTCTTTTCTGTTGCTTTGTGGATAAATGCACCAGACAAAGGAGGCCTGGGCTTCAATTCTCAGTATCTACTGACTTTGCAGATCTCATTGACAATATGCACTTAAATAGCACCTTTAACATAGTAAAACGTTCCCAGGTACTTCACAAGAGTGTTAGCAGACAAAATTTGATACCAAGCCCCAGAAGGACATATTCGGGCAGTTGACCAAAAGCTTGGCCAGAGATGTGTTTCAAGGAGTCGAAAGGCGTTGAGGTTCAGGGAGGGATTTCCAGAGTGTAGTGTCTAGATGGCAAATGGCATGGCCATTGATGAAGTAAAGGAAATTGAGGATGCTCCATAGGCCAGAATCTGAGAGTTTCCAGGGTTGTAAGGGTGGAGGAGTTTGGAGATGGGGAGGGGGTAAGGCCATGGAGGCATTTGAACTCCAAATTGAGAATGTTAAGTCAAGGTGTTGCCAGACTGGAAGCCATTGTAGGTTGATGAGCACAGGGGCGATGGGTGAACGGGACTTAGTGCAGTAGGATGCGGAAAGTTGAGGCACTACAATTGGGCTAGCAAGGAGAATTGGCTAAAATTCCGACTGTTCCAACCATTGTTCGGCAAGACCTGATGGCGTGCGTGTGTTTAGGGATGTGAGGATTGCATGAATGGGTTGATCATCCTGTCGACGTTATCTGTTTGGGCCTTCCAGCAGAGGGCTATCAGTGTCATGGAACTGTTGCTGATATCAGTTAACCATTTTAAGATCGGTGCCACAGTGTAGTGCTGTTGATGCTTGACTAGTAACCTTTGAATTCAAGTCCTATTCTTCCAGGTTTTGAGATTGAATTCAATAAATCCAGTAATTTGTGGTTAGCACTGGAGAAAATGACTATGAAAGCTGCCAGATTGTCGCAAAAACCAATTGGGTCACCAGTGTTCTTTTGGGAAGGGACCTGCAATCTTTACAGTGATCTTGGGCTATATGTCACTCCAGTCTTACACTGTGCTTATTCTTGACATCCTCTGAAGTGACCAGGCAAGATACTATGAAGCACAAAGAAGGCTTCGCTACCGTCTCAGTGTAACTTGGGTGAACAAAAAATATGGCCTTGCCAATGTTGCCCACGTCCTGAGAACACTTTTAACGCTTTTGGGAAAGAAAATGAACTCTTCCATTCTCTCTCTTTCCCCCCCCCCCCCCCCACCACCCCATGTGCTTTGTCCTTCAGATAGCTTTATTTTCCTTTTTAAGCTGCCTACCCTGTTTTTCCCCCACATATAAGGTATGAGTAAAATATAACCTGGATTTTATTTTATTTAGAGATACAGCACTGAAACAGGCCTTTCGGCCCACCGAGTCTGTGCCAACCAAGAACCACCCATTTATACTAACCCTACAGTAATCCCATATTCCCTACCACCTACCTACACTAGGGGCAATTTACAATGGCCAATTTACCTATCACCTGCAAGTCTTAGGCAGTGGGAGGAAACTGGAGCACCCGGCGAAAACCCACGCGGTCACAGGGAGAACTTGCAAACTCCGCACAGGCAGTACCCGGAACTGAACCCGGGTCCCTGGAGCTGTGAGGCTGCGGTGCTAACCACTGTGCCACTGTGCCGCCCAATTGTGACAGCATTAAAATTCTACAGCTAAATTAGTGAGGTTATCACTTGTAATTAATGAATGTACTAACTGTCCGTCTCTCGTTTACCCATAGCTTGGTCAGTGTGACTTTAGTATTGTGGGACTCTGTTCTTCTGATATCTGTATAAAGCCAGGAACAATAGCACAAAATAATGTCCATTTTCAATAGCTAATTCCCATCACTGGGTGCAATTCTATTGATGTGAAATCTGTATATCAAAAAATCTTGTGTAAGGCACACACTTATTGCCCAAAATCTACTTCCTGTTATGATATTCGTTTACACTTTTGCATCAGCATTTAACACTGAAATCACTGTGTCAACTGTCATGAAGTTGCAGGCTCTGGCCACTAGGTAACTCTGGAACAAGGTAGTGCAGCCCCACCTTGAATGAAAAAGCCTTGCATTTACCAATGACTGAGGCAATTTGTTAATATATTTTTTAAAAACCCACAAATTTCAGGGATTGTGTGGCAGACTGTTGGTACCTGAAAAGAGAATTGATAAGTTAGTATTTTAGTTAGAAACCCTTTGGTAGAACTGTCAGTTTGATGCTGTTAAGAAGCATATTTGCCTCTCAATCAGAAAGTTGTGGGTCCAAGCACCTCTCCAGGGACTTGAGTCCACAATCAAAAGGCTGATAGTGCAGTTCAGTTCTGAGGGAGTGCTACATTGTCACAGGTGCCATCCCTCTAGCTAGCCTTTGAAACTGAAATGTTTTCTGTCTGTTCTGATGGACCCGGTGAACAGTTAAAGATCCAGTGGTACAATGGGAAGAAGAGTAGAGAATTCTCTCAGTGCCTGGACTATCATTTGTCAATCAGTGACATCCAAAAAAACATGAAATAGTTGTTGATCTCATTGCTTTTTGAGGGATCTTTCAAGATGGTATTGGATTGCTCAGCTAATAACTCTGCACTTCAAAGTAATTCATTGCATGCAAGGTGCAGTGAGAAGTTTCACATAGATGAGTTATTCAATAAGCACAATTCGTTTCAATATTTTAAGGCACTTCCAGTTTTACTGTCTGAAATATATTTGTTCTTTAGACAAAAGCAAAAGGATAAAAATGAAGATTCAGCAAATGATGGATGTTTCAAGGGTGAGTTGTTGAATCCTGTATGCGCGTGTTCATTTAGAATGACATTATTTTGTTGCTGGATGTATAGGAGTGTCATTCTCACTTCGATCTTCCTCTCAAGGTACAAACCACCTTAAAGATTATTGAAGAGGAAAAAGACCATTTCCAAGCGAAACTGACAGATGAAATAAAAGCTAGGCATGAACTGGAGGGTAAGCTATTGTTTTCATGTATGTGAATGAAAGTTTGACCTACAAATAATGAAAAACCAAATGCTGAATTTATGTAATATTTTCTACCTCATCAGGGGTGCTGAGGCTAGTTGTAACCCCTCTCTGCTGCCTCCCCAGATGAGATAAGCTAACTCAACACGGGGATCAAATCTGGGATCTTCCTGTTTTGCAGAACCATTTCTTTCTCATGTTTGTTTTTCCTTTCCTTGTCTTTTCTTTCCCATTAACTCTGGACTCTTTACTATTATCTCTATCTATTACCTGTTTGCTATCGTGTTTTTATGTGCACTAATTTTTATGTAACTAGACCTGTGTAACTTTGAGCTCTTCCTGAGTCCATTTGCGTGTGCATTTTGGCTGCTGCTCCGGACCCATGCCCATCAATCTGTTTTCACTTTTGCTCTTCCTCTAACTTTTCTCTTTAATTCTCCAAGACTGTCTTCTATTGTCATGCTTCCTTTCATTTCTCCACTCTCAAGTACTCTGCCGCCTGTTCCTTACCACAACCCTTCAAACCTTGTCAACCTTGCTATTTTCTCACCTTTCCAGACTTGACTCCCTATTAGATAAGCCTACAGCTTCCCTCTGTGCCTCTTTTTGCATCCTCCGATGGGCTCATTGAGGCACTCGGTGCTGGCTCATCATGAGCAGCAACCCCAATTGCCCCATCCTCTTGTCAACCTTTCCGTCCAGGGTGCCCGCAGGGGGCTAATCTTGCCAGTCGTCTTCCTGACCAACTCACCCCTCCCACTGTTGACTGAATTCTATCAGTGGATCAGCTCTCATCGCCCCTCTGCACATCTCCTCCAGAATGTCCGCTCACTTGTGAACAAGACCCTTGCCATGCATGGACTTATTGTGGATGATTGCATTGACATCATGACAGAATCACAGAATAATACCGTGCAGAAGATGCCCTTCGGCCCATCGAGTCTGCACCGATGCATTAAAGACACCTGACCTGTCTACCTAATCCCATTTGCCAGCACTTGGCCCATAGCCTTGAATGTTATGACGTGCCAAGTGCTCATCCAGGTACTTTTTAAAGGATGTGAGGCAACCCGCCTCTACCACCCTCCCAGGCAGGGCATTCCAGACTGTCACCACCCTCTGGGTAAAAAAGTTTGTCCTCAAATCCCCCTTAAACCTCCCGCCCCTCACCTTAAACTTGTGACCCCTCGTAACTGACCCTTCAACTAAAGGGAACAGCTGCTCCTTATCCACCACGTCCATGCCTCTCATAATCTTGTACACCCCTATCAGGTCACCCCTAAGTCTTCTCTGCTACTGCAAAAACAACCCAAGCCTATCCAACCTCTCTTCATAGCTTAAATGTTCCATCCCAGGCAACATCCTGGTGAATCGCCTCTGCACCCCCTCCAGTGCAATCACATCCTTCCTATAATGTGGCAATCAGAATTGCACACAGTATTCCAGCTGTGGCCTTACCAAAGTTCTGTACAACTCCAACATGACCTCCCTGCTTTTGTAATCTATGCCTCGATTGATAAAGGCAAGTGTCCCATATGCCTTTTTCACCACCCTATTAACCTGCCCATCTGCCTTCAGAGATATATGGACAAACACACCAAGGTCACTTTGTTCCTCGGAACTTCCCAGTGTCAGGCCATTCATTGAATACTTACGTGTCACATTACTCCTTCCAAAGTGTATCACCTCACACTTTTCAGGGTTAAATTCTATCTGCCACTTTTCTGCCCATTTGACCATCCCGTCTATATCTTCCTGTAACCTAAGACACTCCACTTCACTGTTAACCACTCGGCCAATCTTTGAGTCATCCGTGAAGTTACTGATCCTACCCCCCACATAGTTATCTATGTCGTTGATATAAATGACAAACAATAGGGGACCCAGCACAGATCCCTGTGGTACGCCACTGGGCGTTGACTTCCAGTCACTAAAACAGCCGTCTGTCATCACTCTCTGTCTCCTACAGCTAAGCCAATTTTGAATCCACCTTATCAAGTTATCCTGTATCCCATGTGCATTTGCTTTCTTGATAAGTCTCCCATGTGGGACCTTGTCAAAGGCTTTGCCGAAATCCATGTAAGCTAGATCAACTGCACTACCCTCATCTACACACCTGGTCACATGCTCAAAAAATTCAATCAAATTTGTTAGGCATGACCTTCCTCTGACAAAGCCATGCTCACTATTCCTAATCAAATTTTGCCCCTCCAAGTGGAGATAGATTCTCTCCTTCAGAATTTTCTCCAATAGTTTCCCTACCACTGACGTGAGACTCACTGGTCTGTAGTTCCCTGGCTTATCTCTACAACCTTTCTTCAATAGTGGGACCGCACTAGTTGTTCTCCAGTCCTCTGACACCTCCCCCGTGGCCAGAGAGGAATTAAAAATTAGGGTCAGAGCCCCTACAATCTCCACCCTCGCCTCCCACAGCATCCTGGGACACAAATCATCTGGACCTGGAGATTTGTCCACTTTTAAGCCTTCCAAAACCTCCCTATGACAATTTGCTCAAGAACCTCACAGTCTCTCTCTCTAAGTTCCATATCTACATCCTCATTCTCTTGGGTGAAGACAGATGTGAAGTATTCATTCAACACCCTACCAATGTCCTCTGGCTCCACCCACAAACTTCCCCCTTGGTCCCTAATGGGTCCTACTCTTTCCCTGGTTATCCTCTTCCCATTGATATACTTATGGAATATCTTGGGATTTTCCCTACTTTTACCAGCCAGAGCTTTCTCATATCCCCTCTTTGCTCTCCTAATTGCTTTCTTAAGCTCCATCCTACACTTTCTGTACTCCACTATTGCTTCCATTGATTTGCTCTCCTTGTATTTGCTGAAAGCCTCTTTTCCTTCTCATCGTACCCTGAATGTTTCTGGTCATCCATGGTTCTCTGGGCTTGTTGCTCCTACCTATTACCCTAGAGGGAACATGTTGGGCCTGTACCCTCCCCATTTCCTTTTTAAATGCCCCCCACTGGTCTTCTGTAGATTTCCCGACAAGTAACACTTTCCAGTCTACTTTGGCCAGATACTACCTTATTTTACTAAAATTCGCTCCCCCCCCAATCTAAAACTTTTTTTGCAACTTGTTTATTTCTTTCTCCATAACAAGCTTAAATTGTACCATGTTATGGTCACTATCACCAAAATGCACCCCCACCAACACATCAACCACCTGTCCGGCTTCATTCCCCAGAATTAGGTCCTGCACTGCACCCTCCCTTGTTGGATCCTGTACATATTGAGCTAAAAAGTTCTCCTGTATACATTTTAAGAACTCCACTCCATCTAAGCCCTTAACACGATGACTATCCCAATTAATGTTGGGAAAGTTGAAATCACCCAATATAATTACCCTGTTATTTTTACACACCTCTGCAAATTGCACATATATTTGCTCCTCAATTTCCCACTCACTATCTGGGGGTCTATAATAAACACCTAGCAATGTGGCTGTCCCTTTTTTATTCCTAAACTCTACCCAAAAAGCTTCATTTGATGCCCCCTCCAAGATATCATCTCCTTACTGCAGTAACTGATTCCTTAACTAATAGTGCAATGTCCCCTCCTCTTTTACCCCCTCCTCTGTCTCGCCTGAAGATTCTATATCCCGGGACATTGAGCTGCTAATCCTGCCCCTCCCTCAACCATGTCTCCGTGATGGCTACTATATCACAATTCCACGTGTCAATCCTTGCCTTTAACTCATCCGTTTTACCTGCAATACTCCTGGCATTAAAGTAGAGGCCTTCCATCCTGGTCTTACTCCCTTGAAACTTACTTCCGCTGTATTCCCTCTGACCTGTTCGCTTTCCAGTGTTTAGATGTGTCCCTATTCTGCTCGGAGTCTGCATCTCCTCCCCTGCTAAATTAGTTTAAAGTCCTCCCAACAGCACTAGCAAACCCACCAGCAAGGATGCTAGTCCCCCTCTGGTTCAGATGTAGACCGTCCCGCTTGTACAGGTCCCACCTTCCCCAGAAACAGTCCCAGTGCTCCAGGAATCTAAAACCCTCCATCCTGCACCAACTCTTAAGCCACGCGTTCATCTGTGCTATTCTCCTATTTCTATACTCACTAACACATGGCACTGGGAGTAATCCAGAGATTACAACCTGAGAGGTCCTGCTTTTTACTCTACTGCCTAAATCCCAGAATTCTTGATGCAAGACCTCATCCCTCTTTCTACCTATGTCATTGGTGCCAACATGTACCATGACCTCTGCCTCATCACCCTCCACATTCAGGATGCCCTGCAGACGTTCAGTGACATCCCGGACCCTGGCACCAGGGAGGCAACACACCATCCTGGAGTCACGTTGACGGCCACAGTAGCGCCTATCTGTTCCCCTGACTATAGAATCCCCTATTACTATTGCTCTTCCTCTCTTTCCCCTTTCCTGTACAAACAGGCTGCTTGCGGTGCCAGAAGCTTGGCTCTGTCCGCACTCTCTGGAGGAACCAGCCTCATCAGCCTCCAAAATGGAATACCGATTTGCAAACTGGACCCCAGGGGACTCCTGAACTACCTGCCTGATTCTCTTGGACTGCCTGGTGGTCACCCATTCCCTTCCTTCCTCAAGTCCCTTCAGCTGCGGTGTGACCACCTCTCTATACGTGTTATCCACAATGCTCTCAGACTCACGGATGCTCCACAGTGTTTCCAGCCGCAATTCCAGCTCTGAAACCCGAGCTTCCAGGAGCTGCAGCTGTACGCACTTCCTGCACACATGCTGGTCCTGGGGACTGGAAATGTTCCCGGATTCCCACATGCAGCAAGAGGAGCAAACCACGGCTTTAAGCTCTCCTGCCATGACTAAACCCTTTAAATTTAAAACTTTAGAAGATTATAATTTCATAAAAACAACTAAGTCTTACTAAAACAATGACTTACAATTCAATCCCGTTTGAAAAATACCCACCAGGACTTACTCACCAGTCAGCTGTGCTCTTTGGAAACTTTCAGCCTTAATGGAAACCTGGCTGAGGAGTGATAAAACCTTCACACTAAATGAAGCATCCTTGCCTGGCTATATCTTCTACCACTTGCTCCACAGAGACTGTGGCCGTGGCAGTATGGCGCTTATCACCAGGTCATACCTTGGTCTAAGCCCCTACTCCTCTGGCACTTTCTCCTCCTTTTAGCATCTCGCCTTGTTCCACCCCTCTCACCTCTCTTTCAAAATCAGCATTCCCAAGTATGGTTTAAAACAAAAATTCTCACAGGTATCTTCAGTGCCTTCCTCCCTCCCTCAGCCTCTGCATTGAACAACTTCTCATCCTTGGTGATTTCAGTCTCTGTCTCAACTCATCATGCTGCCTCTCCTCTGAGTTCCTCTTATCCTCCCTAAATCTCTTCCTCCATGTAAACTACCCAACCCATATTCACGGCCTTGCCATCTCACGTGGTCTTGCTAGTCCCATCATATTAAATACAGATAAGGCCATCTCTGATCACTCCTTGTAGCACTGTTCATTCACATTCCCCTTCCATGCCCCAATCCTACCTACCTCTGTATCTGTCCCTGGAAAAAAATATTCCCCAATTCACTTAAAACTGCACTTTCAAAATCCCAACTAGAGCCTTTGGCCCTCTGTTCACCGCAGCAATTTTTGCAGCTACTGATTTTAATCAAGCGTACCCTCACCTCCACCTTTGATGCCCTAGTCCCAATAAAAAAAATCAGTCTCTCTCATCCTGGCCGTTCCCCCGGTATGGCCCTCATCTCCGCTTCCTTAAGTCCAAGAGACAGAATTGAAAGGATATGGCATACAACTGGTTAACTATCCACCGACAGATCTGGCTGGACCACTTAAAACGCTATCAGGTCCTGCTCTTGTCTGCTAAACCTGCTCGCTATTCCAGCATCATCCTAGAATTCAAAAATAATGCCCGGCTTCTTTTCTCTAGTGCAAACCGTCACCTTAAATCCCTCTCCCCTGTCCCCTCCACCCTTCCTTCCAACAGTAAGTGCAAGGACCTCTTGAACTTCTTTGTCACTAAGATCGAGAACATCTAATCAGCTGCCTCTGCGTCCCTCCCTTCTGCTAGCTCACTTGGCCAAACTTCCTCTAATGCTTCCCTCTGCCCTAGCCCTGAACTCGCATTTTTCTCTCTCTCCAATTTTCCCTCATGCCCTGTCTGAGCTCATATTGTCCATGAGAGCTACCTCCTGCTGCCTCGATCCTGTTCCCACTAAACTGCTGATCATCCAACTTCCCCTCCTGGTCCCCATGTTAACTGATATTGTAAACGGTTTTCTCTCTCTCCAGGTGTTCACAGAATCTCAGAATCGTTACAGTGCAGAGGAGGCCATTCGGCCCATCGTGTCTGCATTGGCTTTCTGAAAGAGCAGTTCCCTCAGTTCCATTCCCCTGCCTTCTCCCCATAACCCTGCACATTCTTCCTTTCCATATAACTGTCTAATTCCCTTTTGAATGCTTCAATTGAACCTGCCTCCACCACGTTCTCGAGCAGTGCATTCCAGACCTTAACCACTGGCTGCGTGAAAAAGTTTTTCCTCATGTCACTTTTGTTTCACTTGTCAAATACTTTAAATCTGCACTCTATCGTTCTTGATCCTTTCACGAGTGGGAACAGTTTCTCTCTACTCTGTCCAGACCCCTCATGATTTGGCACACCTCTATCAAATCACCTCTCGGCCTTTTCTTCTCCAAAGAAGACAGTCCTAACGTCTCCAATCTATCGTCATAACTGAAATTCTTCATCCCTCAAACCATTCTCGTGAATCTTTTCTGTACTCTCTCCAATACCCTCACATCTTTCCTAAAGTGCGGTGCCCAGAACTGGACGCAATTCTCCAGCTGAGGCCAAACTAGTGTCTTATACAAGTTCAACATAATTTCCTTGTTCTTGTACTCTGTGCCTCTCTTAATAAAGTCTAGGGGATACTGTAGGTTTTATTAACTGCTCTCTCAACCTGTCCTGCCACATTCAATGACTTATGCATATATGCACTCTGGTCCTTCTGCTCCTGCACCCCCTTTAGAATTGTACCCTTTATTCTATATTGTGTCTCCATGTTCTTTATACCAGAATGAATCACTTCACATTTCTCTGCATTGAACCTCATCTGCTTGACTGGCATTCCACCAACTTGTCTATGTCCTTTTGAAGTTCTACACTATCCTCCTCACAGTTCACAATGCTTCCAAGTTTTGTATCGTCTGCAAACTTTGAAATTATGCCCTGTACACCAAGGTCTAGGTCATTAATATATATCAGGAAAAGCAAGGGTCCCAACACTGACCCCTTAGAACTCCACTACAAACCTTCCTCCAGCCCAAAAAACATCCATTAGCCACTACTCTTTGTTTCCTGTCACTCAGCCAATTCCGTATCCACGTTGCTACCATCCCTTTTATTTGTTGAGCTCTAAGTTTGCTCACAAGTCTGTTGTGTGGCACTGTATCAATTGCCTTTTGAAAGTCCATGTACCTCACATCAGCAGCATTGCCCTCATCAACCCTCTCTGTTACCACCTCAAAAAACTCCAGCAAGTTAGTTAAACATGATTTTCCCTTAAGAAATTCATGCTGACTTTCCTTAATTAACTTGCATTTGTCCATGTGATTATTAGAACATAAGAAATAGGAGCAGGAGTAGGCCATTTAGCCCCTCAAGCCTGCCCCGCCATTCAATAAGATCATGGTTGATCTGTCCCAATCCTCAACTTCTCTTTCGGGCCTGCTCGGCATAACCCTCGACTCCCCAAGATTTCAAAAATCTATCTACCTCCTCCTTCAATACATTTAGTGACCTAGCCTCCACAACTCTCTAAGGCAGAGAATTCCAGAGACTCACCACCCTCTGAGAGAAGAAATTACTTCGCATCTCAGTTTTACATGTGTGCCCCTTTATTCTGTAATTATGTCCCCTAGTTCGAGATTCCCCCACTAGTGGAAACATCTTCTCAACCTTTACCCTGTCAAGCCCCCTTAAAATCTTATATGTTTCTATATGATTACCTCTCATTCTTCTAAACTCCAGTGAATAAAGGCCTAACCTGTTTAGCCACTCTTGATAAGACAGCCCCTTCATCCCAGGAATCAGCCTAGTGAACCTTTTCTGAACTGCCTCCAATGCTAGTACATCCTTCTTTAAATACAGGGACCAAAACTGTCAGCAGTACTCCAGGTGTGGCCTCACCAACGTCCTGTACAGTTGTAACAGGACTTCCCTATTTTTAAGCTCTAATCCCCTAGCTATAAAGGCTAAAATTCCATTTGCTTTCCTAATTACTTGTTGCACCTGCATGCTAACCTTTTGTGTTCCATGCACAAGAATGCCCTCTGTACTGCTGTATTTTGTAGTCTTTCTCCATCTAAATAATAATCTGCCTTTTTATTCTTCCTACGAAAGTGGATGACCTCACACTTTCCCACATTGAACACCATCTGCCAAATTTTTGCCCACTCACTTAACCTATCTATGTCCCTTTGCAGATTCTTTGTGTCCTCATCACAACATGCCTTCCCACCTATTTTTGTATCGTCAGCAAATTTGGATACTCTACACTTTGTCCCTTCCTCCAAGTCATTAATGTAGATAGTAAATAGATGAGGCCCTAGGACCGATCCTTGTGGCACCCCAGTAGTTACGGCTTTCCAACCTGAAAAAGACCCATTGATTCCGACACTCTCCCTTCTGTGTGTTAGCCAATCCTCAATCCATGCCAACACATTACCCCTAATACCGTGAGCTCCTATTTTGTGCAATAACCTTTTATGTGACACCTTATCAAACGCCTTCTGAAAATCCAAATACACAACATCTACCGGTTCCCTTTTATCCATGCTGCTTGTTATATCCTCAAAGAACTCTAACAAATTTGTCAAACATGATTTCCCTTTCATATATCCATGCTGACTCTGTTTGATTGCATTATGTTTTTCTAAATGTCCTGCTATTTCTTAATAATGGACTCTAGCATTTTCCCAATGACTGATGTTAAGCTAACTGGTCTATAGTTTCCTGCTTTCTGTCTCCCTCCTTTCTTGAATAGGGCTGTCACATTAGCGGTTTTCCAATCCGCTGGTACCCAGTGAGTTTTGGTGTATTATGACCAATGCCTGTACTATTTCTGCAGCCACTTTTAAAACCCTTGGATGCAGGCCATCAGGTCCTGGTGACTTGTCTGCCTTTAGTCCCATCAGTTTGTCCAGCACCTTTTCCCTCGTGATTGAGATTGTTACAAGTTCCTCCCTCCCGTTTACACCTTGTTCTATTATTGTTGGGATGTTTATAGTGTCCTCCACGGTGGAGACTGATGCAAAATATTGGTTTAAATTATCTGCCATTTCCCTGTTCTCATTGATTTTTTATTTTAGAGATACAGCACTGAAACAGGCCCTTCGGCCCACCGAGTCTGTGCCGACCAACAACCACCCATTTATACTAACCCTACAGTAATCCCATATTCCCTACCACCTACCTACACTAGGGGCAATTTACAACGGCCAATTTACCTATCACCTGCAAGTCTTTGGCTGTGGGCGGAAACCGGAGCACCCAGCAAAAACCCACGCAGTCACAGGGAGAACTTGCAAACTCCGCACAGGCAGTACCCAGAATCGAACCCGGGTCCCTGGAGCTGTGAGGCTGCGGTGCTAACCACTGCGCCACTGTGCATCCCGAGTTATTTTTTCTAGAAGTTTTCCCACTGCCAAAGTTAAACTGACAGGCATGTAGGTGCTGGGCTTATCTTTACATCCGTTTTTAAACATGGGTGTAACATTCTCCAGTCCTCTGGCACCATCCCAGTGTCTAAGGAAGACTGAAAAATTATGGCCAGTGCCTCTGCGATTTCCACCCTCACTTCCCTCAGTTTCCTTGGATGCATCTCATCCTGCCCTGGTGCTTTATCCACTTTAAGTACAGACAGCCTATCTAATACTTACTCTTTATCAATTTTAAACCCCTCTAGTGTCTGAATTATCTCCTCTTTCAACATTGCCTGGGTTGCTGCATCTTCCTTGGTAAAGACAGATGCAAAGTATTCATTTTATATTTCAGCTGTGCCCTCTGTCTCCGTGTAAATCCCCTTTCTGGTCCCTAATCGGCCTCACTCCTCCTTTTACCACCCTTTTACTATTTATATGCCTATAGAAAACGTTGGGATTTCCCTTTAATGTTAGCTGCCAGTCTCTTTTCATGCTCCCTTTGCTTCTCTTATTTGTTTTTTCACTTCCCCTCTGGATCTTCTATATTCAGCCTGGTTCTCAGTAGTATTTTCTAGCTAGCATCTGTCATAAGCACACTTTTTCTTAATCATACTCTCTACCTCTTTTGTCATCCAGGGAGCTCTGGATTTGTTTGCCTAACATTTCCCCTTTGAGGGAACATACTTCAACTGTGCCCAACTGTGTCCTCTTTGAAGGTAGCCCATTGTTCATCTACTGGTTTTGACTCCAATTTATTCGCCCCAGCTCCATTCTTACCCCATTGAAGTTGCCTTCCCCCAGTTAATTATTCTTACCCTGGATTGCTCTTTGTCCTTTTCAATAGTCAGCCTAACCCTATGATACAATGATCACTATACCCTAAATGCTCTCCTACTGATATTTGATCCATTTGGCCCACTTCATTTCCACGAACCAGGTCTAGCAGTGCCTCCATTCTCATTGGACTAGCAACATACTGTTGTAGAAAAGTTTCCTGATCGCACACTAGGAACTCTTGCCTTTCACTGCCCTTTACACTACTACTATCCCAGTCTATGTTTGGATAATTGAAGTCCTCCATTATAAACTATCCTATAATTTTTGCACCTTTCTGTAATTTCCTTGCAAATTTGTTCCTCCATGTTCTTCCCACTAGCTGGTGGCCTATAGACAACACTTGGCAATGTAACAGCACCCTTTTTTGTTCCTTAGCTTGAGCCAAATTGATTCTGACCTCGACCCCTCTGGGACATCCTTTTTCTCCAACACTGCAATGCTCTCCTTAATCAATACCGTCACCCCTCACACTTTTTTTCCTTTCCTATCTTTCCTCAACACCTTGTATCCAGGAATATTTAACACCCAGTCCTGCCCTTCTTTGAGCCAGGTCTCTGTTATAGCCACAACATAGTTTCACATGGCATTCTGCGCCTGTACCCCACCAGTCATCTTAACCACACTCCGTGTATTCACATACATGCATATTAACCCTGATTCAGACTTTATTACTTTCTCCCTTACTCCTACACCACTTAATAACTTCTTATTCCCTACTCTCATGCTATCTATCTCCCCCAGTATTCTATGCTGCTTGGTATTCCTCTCTGATACTTGCTCCCGGTTCCCACACCCCAGACAAGTTACCAGTTTGTCTTCCCTCCAATCTGAGCTTCCTCTCAGGTTCCCATTCCCCTGACAATTTAGTTTAAACCCTCCCCGGCAGCACTAGCAAATCTCCCTTCGAGGATATTTGTCCCAGTCCTGCTATGATGCAACCCGTCCATCTTTTGCAGGTCCCAATGCCTCAGAAATCTGATGC
This sequence comes from Heterodontus francisci, assembly GCF_036365525.1. NCBI lineage: Eukaryota > Metazoa > Chordata > Chondrichthyes > Heterodontiformes > Heterodontidae > Heterodontus > Heterodontus francisci. The sequence continues at coordinate 196,731,632 of NC_090373.1, read as the reverse complement.
CCTCCCTGCTACACCAGTTCTCCAGCCATGTGTTCAATCGCTCAGTTCTCCTATTCCTATGTTCACTTGCACGTGGGAATGGGAGGAATCCTGAGATTACTGCTTTTGAGGCCCTGCTTTTTAATCTAAACTGCCTAAAATCTGCTTTCAGGATCTCACCACCTTACCTAGGTCATTGGTACCAATGTGGACCACGAGCTCTGGCTGTTCACCCTCCCCCAGAAGAATGTCGGGTGTTGTCCCTCCTTTTAAATCTGATGTCATCATCGCCCTCCTCAAAAAACCAACTCATAACCCCACTGCCCTTGCAAACTACTACTCCATCTCCAACCTCCCTTTCCTCTCAAGTCCTTGAACATATTGTCACCTCCCAAATCTGTTCCCATCTTTCCCAGAACTCCACATTTGAATCCTTCCAATCAGGTTTCTGCCCCTGCCACAGTAATGAAACAGCTCTTCCTTTTTTTGTATGTTAGGCGGGATGTTGACTAGCTTTTGACCCACAAGGTACAGACCCTGTTCTTAAATCAAGATAGAGAGTTTATTAAGCACAGCAGGAATACACGCGCAATATTGAAGCAACGGCAGTAGTTTTACGGCAGAGTGCAGAGTATCCTCGGTTCTTGCTTCCTGAGCTGCTGTAGCGCAGTCTTCTCTTTTGAGGTGTTCTGTCGATTGTCAGGTGGTCTCTTCTTCGAATTGGTGCATGCCGATATGTCTCAGCACCTTTTATTTATGCCCCCCTCCGAGGGTTCCTTCATTCCATACTAGGATACATTCCACCTTAGCCCTTTCAATTTGTCAGGTATGATCTCACCTTGTATACGTTGTCTCCTCTTGGTTCGTTTGTAAATAGTTAGATTGGCCAGTTATGACCTGACCTTCCATACATTATCTCTGCAGGTAGCTTGATGGCCTAAATCATTGTCAGACAATGGGGAATGTTTGCTGTCCCCATCAACGCCCTCGGCTGTCCCTTGATTCGAGGATGTTGTCAACCCAAGATCGCAGGTTTCTGCCATGGGTCTTCAGGGGACTGTACAGGCTGATTCTTAACCCACAGATCTTTGGGCACGTGGGGTAGAAAGTCCCACGAGGCAGTGGGATCCAGAGTGCAGGATTTGCTTCCTTCTCTGCCATTGCTGTGCCTCATCATTAAGGCGTCATGATGCAGCTTGATGGACAAGTTGTTGCCATTTTGAACGATTGGTAGCAAGTTCCTCCAAGTAGCAAGTCATCAATTTCAATGCTGCCATACTTCAAAGAGAGCTGCAGAGTGTCTTTGAAGCGTTTTCTTTGTCCTCCTCCGGAGCGCTGGCCATTTGTGAGTTGAGAGAACAGGACCTGGCGGGGAGGCGATTTTTGGCCATCCGGACACTGTCCAGTCCATCCAAGTTGGTTTTGCAGGAGTTTTGCCTGAGTGCTCGTGGAGCTGGCTTCAAGCAGGACACGAGCGTTTGTTCAGTCCTCCCATGGACTCCAGAGGATACGGCAGAGGCAATGCTGATGGAATTTCTCTTGCGCTGTTATGTGTCACTGATGCACAGTCCAGGTCTTGCTGCAGTACAGGAATGTGGTGACAACAACTGCTCTTGTACACTAGGGCTTTTGTTGACTTGCAGAGGTCTCTCTTGTCAAACACTCGCTGCTGTAGTTTGTAGAGGGCTGAGCTGGTGCAGCCGATCTGGTGTTGGATCTCCTCGTCAATTGTGGCCCGTGGAGAGAGGTAACTGCCAAGGTATGGGAAGTGTTCAATATATTCCAAAGTGTCTCCTTTAACATATATGGGAGGTGGAATATTTGGCTGACCAGGTGTGGGTTGATATTAGTTTCGCTTTGGCAACGTTCAAGGACAGGCTGAGTCTCTCGTATGCAGAATTGAAGAGATTGAGAGTGGCTTGCAGATCTGATGTCGAGTGGGTAATGGCACCGCAGTCATCTGCAAACTGTAGATCATGTATGTCTATGGTGGTCAGTTTAGTTTTGGCACGGAGGCGACAAAGGTTAGAGATTTCCATTTAGGCAGTCTTTAATACTCACACCAGAGGGCGGCTGATCTTTGATCAGAATAGCCACTGTTGGGTAGATTATAAATCATATGGGGGCTATCACACAGCCTTGCTTGACCCTGGTCTGGATTTTGAAGGTGTCTGTGTCAGATTTCCCACTCAAGACAGTTTCAGTCATATCATCATGGAGCAATTGCAGGATTGTGATGAGGTTTCTTGGACATCCAAATCTTTGGAGCACAATCCACAGAGCCTCGCGATTTACTGAGTCAAATGCTTCGGTCAGGCCGATGAATGCAATGAAGAATTCCTCATGGTGGTCTAGACATTTTTCCTAAACTTTTCGGGCAACAAAGACCATGTTGGAGGTTCCTCTGGAGTGTCTAAAGCCACACTGTGTCTCTCGGAGGATTTTGTCTACCACAGGAAGTAGGCAATTCAGGGGAATGCATGTCAGGATTTTCCCTGGTTTGGACAAGAGGGGAACGTGATGTCCCTCTATGACTGGTTTTGCACAACATAAATTGGCCAAATGGTTGAGTGAATTGTTACAACCAGTTTTGAGCAAGTTCTTCACATACACAGTGAAGGATTCTGTCACGTTTGCGAAGACCATACAGGACATGCAAATTGATAGCAAGGTTGTGTCCATGTGCTCATTTGACATTGCTAGCCTGTTCACCAACGTACCAATTAAGGAAGCCATAAATATTTGTGCTGCAGCACTATATCCGGGTGGTCTAGACCTGCCACCATTGTGTGAATCAGTATTCATTGAACTCATGAACACGGCAACTCACGCAGTTGAGTTCAGTTTTAACGACACCATGTATGCCCAAATAGATGGTGTTGCCATGGGATCCCCTCTAGGCCTAGCTCTCGCAAACATCTTTGTTAGATTCCATGAGAAACGTGTCTTTGATGTAATGACATCTAACCATTACATTTTCGGCCCTGAAAAGTGCTCAGTCAACCTCAGATTACCCTGGAAGGGTAATGTGTCCCAAAAATTTGAACAACAGGTGAGGCCAGCTGTTTGAAGCTGCTACGATGCAGTGGCAACATGTGTGGTGTTCGTCACTACAGGATGCTGCTGTCAAGCCAAAAAAAGTTCTGCTCATCACACAAATGAGTAATGTGATGTATGAATTTCAATTCCAGTGTGATGCTAGGTATATAGGCTGTCTGTCCCAAAGACTGGCGGATCATATCAAACAACATTTCCCTTCTGCTGTTCGCAATGGGCAAGGTACAGGCCGTGCCCAGCAAGCCCATGCTTGCAAAACTCAAAACCATGGCCAACGTTAGATGTGATTCCGTCATTCGACAACGTTTGCTAAATAATCCTCAGTGTGCTAAGAATTATGCTGACAACCAATTTAAGATTGCCAGTCGGGCTCACAGTGTGGCGCATTTGTGCATACTGGAAGCTGCATTTATTAATACACAGGGCCTTGTTCTTTGCGGACAGAAAGAACATGTACACTCATTGCGCCTGTTTCAGCTGAACAAAATAAGTGACAGCCATTCGCTGGTTCATTCCTCAGGGAAATGCCTTGACTAATCAGAGTCAAGCTGCCTGGTTTAAATTTTCAAACAAAGCTTGGCAATTAACTGTCAGTCACCGTAAACTAGTGCATTCTCCATGGCAATGCCTCTAGTGATCAGAGTCCACTTGCCAAACAATCAGCACTCTCTTATACTGGATAAATTTGTTGTTTCCCTTACATTGGTATTCTTGCGAGTTGTCCTGATGAGTGCAAGATGAAAAGCTTCGACAAAATGTCTCTATTTTCAGCAATACCCAAGTTCTGTACTATCAAACGACTATAATTACAATTGTTGCATTCCTGAAGTTGGGGGTGGTGGGGAAAGTGCTTTTTCCTTGCAGATCCGTAGGATGAGTGCATGGAATCTTGATGTGAGCAAAGGCACACCAGTTTTGAAGACCTCAGCTGGAATACCATCGGGGCTGCAGGCTTTGATTTTCATTTGATTGCTTATTGCAGCTCTTCTATTGATGGTGGTTCATCCATGGATTCTACCACAGGGTACTGGGAGATAGCCTGAAGAGTTATTTGCTGCCACTGTGGATTCGAGTTGTTGAAAATGTTCTTTCCAGCGTTGACATGGTATTGTCAGCCTTAAGAGAGATACCATCCTGTGAGTTCAGCTCTTTTGTCCATTTGACCTTGTTCTATAGATGGTCCTTGTGGCTTCAGAAAAGTTTCATATATTATGATGGATCTCTCAGGCTTTCTCCTTCCACCACTTTTATCTTCCAGATTTGTTGTTGGGTGTCAGCCTTGAGCTATTGGAATGTTGCCTTTTTTTCTTGCCGCCTAGGGTTGTTCTGCTAGGCAGTGAAGGCAGCTCGTTTTTGTTCCAGGAGGTCACATTTCAGTATCCCTTTCGTTGAACCAGTCTTGGTGACGACGTTGCTTGAACCCGATGGTCTGGACACAAACATTGACAAATAAACTGAACTCATGAGGTGAGAGTGACTGCCCTTGACATCAAGGCAACATTTGACCAAGTGTGGCATCGAGGAGCCTGAGCAAAACTGAAGTCAATGGGAATCGGGGAAAACTCTTCGGTTGGTGTCATACCTAGCGCAAAGGAAGATGGTTGTGGTTCTTGGAGGTCAATCATCTGAGCTCCAGGACATCACTGCAGGAGTTCCTCAGGGTAGTGTCCTCGGCCCAACCATCTTCAGCTGCTTCATCAATGATCTTCCTTCAATCATAAGGTCAGAAGTGGGGATGATCGCTGATGATTGCACAATGTTCACCATTCGTGGCTCCTCAGATACTGAAGCAGTCCGTGATGAAATGCAGCAAGACTTGGACAATATCCAGGCTTGGGCTGATGAGTGGCAAGTAACATTCGCGCCACACAAGTGTCAGGCAATGACCATCTCCAACAAGAGAGAATCTAACCATCTCCTCTTGACATTCAGTGGCATTACCATCGCTGAATCCCCCACTATCAACATCCTCGGGGCTGCCATTGACCAGAAACTGAACTGGAGTAGCCATATAAATACCATGGCTACAAGAGCAGGTCAGAGGCTAGGAATCCTGTGGCGAGTAACTCACCTCCTGTCTCCCCAAACCTGTCCACCATCTACTAGGCACAAGTCAGGAGTGTGATGGAATGCTCTCCACTTGTCTGGATGGGTGCAGCTCCAACAACACTCAAGAAGTTCGACACCATCCAGGACAAAGCAGCCCCCTTGATTGGCACCCCATCCGCAATCATTCACACCCTCCACCACCAACGCATAGTGGCAGCAATGTGCACCATCTACACGATGCACTGCCGCAACGCACCAAGGGTCCTTAGACAGCAGCTTCCAAACCCGCGACCTCTACCATATAGAAGGACAAGGGCAACAAATGCATGGGAACCACCACAAGTTCCCCTCCAAGTCACACACCATCCTGATTTGGAACTATATCGCTGCTCCCTTACTGTCGCTGGGTCAAAATCCTGGAACTCCCTTCCTAACAGCACTGTGGGGTATACCTATCCCACATGGACTGCAGTGGTTCAAGAAGGCAGTTCACCACCACCTTCTCAAGGGCAATTAAGGATGGGCAATAAATGCTGGCCTAGCCAGCGATGCCCACATCCCATGAATTAAAAAAAGAACACCAGAGTCTCGTACAGCTGACTTTTATTTGTTCCCCCGTTCTGAAATTGAGTTGGATGCATGAAGATTTTCCAGATTGGTTTTGAGCTATACTTGGAATTCCTCTCTTTGGTCGGGCTGCTTTAGGGCTGAGACATTGATCATCTTCCTCTTGGACTTTTGAGTCTTGCGATGTCTTGGAACTAGGTGGATGTTCATCGCCGATGGAACAAGTCGATCTGTCCTGCATGGATCGAGTGATGCAGACATCACTTAGCTCTTTGATTCGAACTATGACATAACCTAGGAGATGCCAGTGCTTTGATCTAGGATGCTTCCATGTGAATTTGTATTTGTCCTTCTGGCAGAAGAGGATGTTTGTTATAATGAGGCCATGCTGGGCACACTTTGTCAGCAGGAGGACACCATTTGTATTGGCTTTTCCCACCTCATTTTTCTCAGTGCTTCCTCTCCAGACATCGGAGTCACGTCTACCCTGGCATTAATGTCCCCCAGAAGAATGATCTCTTTTGGGATGGCAGTTAGCACTTCAAGGTCAGAATAGCATTTTTCCTTAAACTCTTCATCGAAGTTCCGAGTCAGGGTATAAGGGCTGATGACAGTGGCATATTGATTACAGCTGAGCTGTAGATGAAGTGCCACGAGTCTTGTTGGGGAGTTCTGGTGGTGCATCCAAGATCCTATTCTGGATGGCAAAACCAACTCCGTGGACACGAGGATCACTGTCAGCCTTTCCTGTAGAAGGTATATCACCCGGCTTGTTCCTTCAGCTGCCCCTCTTCAGGAAGGCAGATTTCACCTTGGGCGGCGATGTCAATTTTGTGTCTTGATGGCTCGTGTGATGTGACTGCAGTTCTTCTTTCTGGATGGTCACTCTTGAGATTGTCCAGTGTTCTAACATTCCAGGTTGCAAAATTTAAAGTTTTCTTCCTTTGACCATGAAGATGATGATCCCGCAGGATGTGGTTCCTCAGCCAGGAGAAAGTGAGACAGCCTATTTTTAGGGCACCTTTTCTAGCCCCCTCCCCATTGGGTTGAGCAGAGGGTATCCTGAAGAGAACTGCGCAGTCACTGATGCTGCTGCCCCAAGACAATACTGTCCCAGCACAGGTGTCCAATGACCTTCATGAATCTATTTGCAGATTCTTGACTAGGGACTCCCAGTTTCACAACCCTGTTACCGTTGCCAATTCTCCATCACCACAGGACTTGGCAAATGGACCCTGGTAGAAGTCTGTGCGTGACTTTGTTTGACGTGGGGAGCTCGGGGCGCCATCATTGTCCACACGATCTTGACTGGTCATATTTCGGTGATGTGTCGAACCACGATGACTGGAACCACCTTGCCGCTACAGCCTCCTTCCCCCTTCGCAGCCGGTGAGACGCATAGTCTTCCTTTGCCTGTTCTGCCGTTCAGGACTTTTTGGACCACACTTTGTTTGGCACTTCCCTGAGACCTTGCCGCCATATGTGGCCTGACTCGGAGCAAGGAGCTCCTGACTGCATCACTCAAGATTGTCGGAGTGCACAAGCCTCTCCACCATGCCAAGGTGGTGATCCACTGAGGGATCTCCGTCATCCAGACATGAATGGTCTCTCAATACCTTTACTTGCATTTCCATCCTCATGAGGCCCACAAGTCTCACTTATTGTGATTGAGTCTGTCCTAAATGAAATGCAGTAAGTTAGTTTCAAGATATCCTGTCTCATAGCAAATCCATTTCTGCTATTGTGAAACACTATCTCCCACCATCTCTCCAATACAGCACACAAATATACATTTCACACATGATTCCAAACACAAGGTCCATAACTTAATTCTGAGATAATACATTGATACATATGTAACGCATAACTATTCCCGAGCATAACCGCAACATCACTTAAAATCATTCTACCTGAAAACATAGTGCCTCATGTGAATTGTATCAGGCCATAACTTGCATTGATTCATCCAACAGATTAAACATGGCATTTGTTAACCCCTTAGTTCCTATGTTATCAAAGTCACAAATGACATCCTATGTGACTGTGGTGATGGTAAACTTTCCCTCCTCGTCCTCCTTGACTTGTTTGACACATTTGATCACACCATCCTATTCCAATGCCTCTCCACTGTCATCCAGTTGGGTGGGACAGCTCTCACCTGGTTCCATTCGTACCTATCTAAACTTAGCCAGAGAATCACTTGCATGACTTCTCTTCCTGCTGCTGACCTGTTACCTTCTGGTGTCCCCAAGGATCTACCCTTGGCCCTCTCCTATTTCTCCCTCAACAACATTATCCAAGATCATAGTGTTAATTTCACATGTATGCTGATGACACCCAGCTTTACTGCACCACTTCTATCGACACCTCTGCTGTTGCTGAATTATCAGACTGCATATCTCACATTCAGTACTGGGTGAGTGGAAATTTCCTGCAATAAATATTGGGAAGACTGAAGCCATTGTTTTCGGTGCCCATTCCAAACTCCGTTCCCTAGCTGCTGACTCCATTGCTCTCCCTGTCAACAGTCTGAGATTAAGCCATTCTGTTTGCAACCTTGCTGTGACATTTGACCCCGAGATGAGCTTCCGACCTCATATTCGTGCCATCTCCAAGACTGCCAATTTCCAGCTCCATAACATGGCCTGATTTCACCCCTTCCTTAGCTGATCTGATGAAACCTTCATTCATGACTTCGTTACCTCTAGACTTGACTATTCCAATGGACTGTTGGCTGTTCTCCCACATGCTATTTTCTGTAAACTTGAGGTCATCTAAAACTCGACTGCCTGTGTCTTAACTTGCGCCAAGGCCTGTGTCTCTATCACTTCTGTGCTCGTTGACCTACATTGGTTCCTGGTCAAGCAGTGTCTTGATTTTAAAATTCTCATCCTTGTTTTCAAATCTCTCTATGTCCTCGCCCCTCCCTATCTCTATAATCTTCTCGAGTCCACAACCCTCCAAGATATCTGCGCTCCTCTAATTCTGGCCTCTTGTGCATCCCTAATTTTAATCTCTGCACTGTTGGTGGCTATGCCATCAGTTGCCTAGGCCCCAAGCTCTGGAATAGCCTCTTTACATCTTTCTGCCTCGCTTTCCTCCTTTAAGATACTCCTTAAAACCTACCTCTATGACCTGTGAAGCACCTTGGGACATATTATTACATTAAAGGTGCGAGGTAAATATAAGTTGTTGCATTAGTTCTATGGATCAAAAGAGAGTTTGTTTCGTACAGATGGAAGGAGAGTTTGCCAGTATGAGTGAAACTGTTCCATAATTTCAGGGCTACACATCTTGATTTTTAACCAGTATTTTGGGGATTGAGTTCCATTATTCCCTTTGTGAAAATTGAATATCAGTGGAACTCTTTGTCGTTTCCAAATGAGTATGGGTAGGTCATGCCCATTGGTATGAAGCTACCAACATGTAGAAATTGAGAAGAGACCAACTGACTGGTCACTACTGTGATAGCTTGACTAATGTGATATTGATTAAACCCAATAGAATCAGCAACCTGTGACCCTAAGAAAATAGAAAATAACTTGTCAGAAAGAACCCACTTATTTCATTTATATTTCCTTGCGCAGAGCAAATTAAACAGCTTGAACACAACTTTGTAGCCATTGGAACAGAGAAGTCCAGGCTTGAGAATGAATTTAAAACCATGCAGCAGAAGCTGGAGATCCTGACTGAGCTCTATCACCAGAAGGAGATGGCTCTACAGAAGTAAGTCTGTGATTCACTAGTAGGTCTTGAGATCACTACTAGAAGAATGAGGGGCATGTTAGGAATGTTTTCCACACCAGCCTAATGAAGTATTTGATGCTGTACCGCAAGTGACTACTGTGGCAGAGAATTTAACATTTAAAGGGGTGTTGGATAAATATTTAAAAAGACATATAAAAGGGTGCAAGAGATGGGATTAAACGGGTTAGCTCAAATTGAAGAGCAAGCACCCACACTGCCTTTTGTGTTTTTAGCATTCTAAAGCGCTAGTGCTGTCAGCAGGGATTTGAATAAAAGTTTGAGACGGCTTATTTATTGGGCTTCTCGATGGTAAGCAGAACTTGTTAGCTTTTCTGTCATCTAGGTGGTGATCGAGTCAATGCCTATGAACAACTTCTGGCAATAGCAGTAGCCTGCGTAGTTACGAAGATCTGTTCTGATGCAAAATGGGAAGCTGAAACAAAAGTACAAAATTCTGGAGATATTGAGCAGGACAGTGTGCATCTGAAATATCCCCATGAACTTAAACCTTTCTGCAGGGTGGATGAGCTAACTGACCATGGCACCTTAGTACAGGAAGCCATTCAAGCGGGGGGAGCAAAAAGTAATGTAGTGGTAGTAGGGGGAAGTATGGAGAGGGGAATTGACACTTCTCTGTAGCAGGGGAGGCAGTGGTGTAGTGGTTTTGTCACTGGACTAGTAATCCAGAGGCCTAGGCTAATATTCTGGAGACATGGGTTCGAATCCCACCAGAGCAGATGGTGAAATTTGAATATAATTAATAAAAATCTGGAATTAAAAACAAAGCTAGTCTAATGGTGACTATGGAACCATTGACGATTGTTGTAAACCCATCTGGTTCACTCCTGTCCTTTAGGGAAGGAAATCTGCTGTCCTTACCTGGTCTGGCCTACATGTGACTCCTGACCCACAGCAATGTGGTTGACTCTTAGCAAGCAGTTCAGTTAAGGGAAGCTTGGGATGGGCAATAAATGCCAGCGATGCCCACATCCCATGAATGAATTTTTTAAAAAGCGAGAGTTCAGAAGGCTGTGTTGCCTGCCCGGTGTCAGGGTTTGGGACATCTGCTCAGGGCTGGAAAGAACTTGCAGTTGGAGCAGGGAGGATCCAGTCGTTGTGGTCCATGTAGGTCCCAACGACGCAGGCAGGACAAGGAAGGAAGTTCTACATAGTCAATATGAGGAGCTAGGCACCAAATTAAGCAGAACCTCAAAGGTAGAAATCTCTAGATTATTACTTGAGCCACATGCAAATTGGCATAATGCATATAAGATTAGAGAAATGAATGCGTGGCTCAAAGATTGGTATGGTAGAAGTGGGTTCCGGTTCGTGGAGCATTAGCACCAGTATTGGGGAAAGTGGGGGCTATACCATACCTGAACCGCGCTGGGCTGGTGTTTTAGCGAGCCGCATAACTAGAAGTAGAGAGGGCTTTAAAGTAAATAGTGGGGGCGAGGGATCAAATTTGAGAAGATGTGGTAAATCAAGAAGTAGAGACTAGGCAAGAGAGAAAGGTATTAATGTGAGAAGTGACAGACTGCGACAGGAAGGGATAGAGAGTACAACTCTGAGTAAATCAGCAGTCAAGGCTAGAGGTTACAAAATAATAAAAGGACTAAATTAAAGACTCTGTATCTGAATGCACGCAGCATTCGAACAAAACAGACTAACTGATTAGTGCAAATACAAGTAAATAAATATGATCTGATGGGCATTACAGAGACGTGGCTGCAAGATGGCATAGATTGGGACCTGAATATTGAAGGATATATTTAGCAAGGACTGGAAGCTCAGAAAAGGTGGAGAAGTGGCTCTGTTAATTAATGGCATTAGCACATTAGAGAGGGATGACCTAAGTTCAGGAAACCACGATGTTGAGGCAATTTGGGTAGAGATGAGATGATAAAGGTAAGAAGTCACTCGTGGGAGTGGTGTACGGGTCCCCGAACAGTAACCACACTGTAGGATGTGGTATAAAGGAAGAAACAATGGGACCTACTCAAAGGGACGACAATAATAATGGGGGATTTTAATCTACATATAGACTGGAAGAATCAGATGGGCAAAGCTGGCCTCGATGAGGAGCTCATAGAATGTTTTCGGGATAGTTTCTTAGAACAGCATGTTCTGGAGCCAACCAGAGAGCAGGCTATACAAGACATGATATAGTGCAACGAGATAGGATTCATTAATGACCTCATAGTGAAGGTGCCCCTAGGCAGCAGCAATCATATGAATTTTACATTCAGCTTGAGGGAGAGAAGAATGGGTCCAAGACTAGTCTTTTAAACTTAAATGTGGGCAATTATGAGGGCATGAAAGCAAAGTCAGCTAAAGGGAACTGGCAAATTAGGTCAAGGGATAGTTGAATAAAGATGCAGTGGCATACATTTAAGGGTATATTTCAGAATACACAGAATAGATGCGTTTCAACTAGAAAAAAATTCCAAGGGGACGACCCAATATCCGCCGTTAACTTAAAAAAAAAAGTTCAAGATAGTATGAAACTTTAAGGAAAAGCATATAATTGCACAACGATGGGTGGCAGGTCAGAAGATTGGACAGAATATAAAAAACAGCCAACAATGGCTAAAAAATTGATAAGGAAAAAGTAGAGTACGAGAGAAAGCTAGCTAGAAATATAAAAACAGATAGTAAAGGCTTCTATAGATATTTAACAAAGTGAGTGTTGGTCCTAGACAAAGTGAGTCTGGGGAGTTAATAAGGAAAACTAAGGAGATGGCAGATGAATTGAACAGGTATTTTGCATCAGTCTTAGCTATAGAGGATGCAAGTAACATCCCAGAAATAGCTGTAAATCAGGAAATGGAAGGGGAGGGAGGAACTCGAGAAAATTACAATCACTAGGGAAGTAGTACTGAGCAAATTGCTGGAGCTGCGGGATGACAAGTCCCGGGGTCCTGTTGCACTTCATCCTAGGGTCTTAAAAGAAGTGGTTACTGAGATAGTTGATGCGTTGGCTTTAATTTTCCAAAATTCCCTAGATTCGGGGAAGGCGCCGTTAGATTGGAAAATAGCGAATGTAACTCCTTTATTCAAAAAGGGAGGGAGACAGAAAGCAGGAAACTACAAGCCAGTTAGCTTAACATCTGTCTGAGGGAAAATGTTGGAAGCTATTATTAAAGACGTTATAGCAGGGCATTTAGAAAAATTCAAGGTAATCAGACAGAATCAACATGGTGTTGCGAAAGGGAAAAAGGTTTAACCAATTTATTGGAGTTCTTTGAAGAAGTAACATGCTGTGGATAAAGGGGAACTGGTGGATGTACTGTACTTAGATTTCCAGAAAGCATTTGATAAGGTTCCACATCAACGGTTATTGTGGAAAATAAAAGCTCACGGTGTACGGGGTGACATTTCTTTGAATTCTTTCATGGGATGTGGACATCACTGTCAAGGCCAGCATTTGTTGCCCATCCCTAATTGCCCTTGGCACCTGAGTGCCATGCTAGGCCATTTCAGAGGGCAGTTAAGAGCCACCCACATTGCTGTGGGTCTGGAATCACATTTAGGCCAGACCGGGTAATGATGGCAGATTCCTTCCCTAAAGGACATTAGTGAACCAGATGGTTTTTTATGACAATCGATGATGGTTTCATAGCACCATTATTGAGACTAGCTTTTAATTGCAGATTTAACATATTGACATGGATAGAGGATTGGCTAGCTAATAGGAAACAGAGTAGGCATAAATGGGTCATTTCCTGGTTGGCAAAATGCAACGTTTGGTGTGCTGTAGGGATCAGTGCTGGGGCCTCAACTTTTTACAATTTATATAAATGACTTGGATGAAGGGACTATGGTTGCTAAATTTGCTCATGACAAAGATAGGTAAGAAAGTAGTTGTGAAGATGACATGAGGCTACAAAGGGATATAGATAGGTTGTGAGTGGGCAAAGATCTGGCAAATGGAGTATAATGTGGGAAAATGTGATAGTTCATTTTGGCAGGAAGAATAAAAAAGCATATTTTCTAAATGGTGAAAGATAGCGGAGCTCTGAGATGTAGAGGGATCTGGGTGTCCTAGTGCCTGAATTGCAAAAGGTTAGTATGCAGGTACAGCAAGTAATTAGGAAAGTTAATAGAATGTTATTGTTTATCACAAGGGGAATTGAATTTAAAAAATAGGGAGGTTATGCTTCAGTTATACAGGGCATTGGTGAGACCACATCTGGAGTACTCTGTACAGTATTGGTCTCCTTATTTAAGGAAGGATGTCAATGCTTTGGAAGCAGTTCAGAGAAGGTTTACCAGACTAACAACTGGAATGGGCGGGTTGTCTTGTGAGGAAAGGTTGGATTGGCTAAGCTTGTATCCACTGGAGTTTAGAAGAGTAAGAGGCGATTTGGTTGAAACATATAAGATTCTGAGGGGTCTTGACAGGGTGGATGTAGAAAGGATGTTTCCCCATGTGGGAGAATCTAGGTCATGATTTAAAAATAAGAGGTCACCCGTTTAAGACAGAAATGAGGAGAAATTTTCTGAGGGTCGTGAGTCTTTGGAATTCTCTTCCTCAAAAGGCGTTGGAAGCAGAGTCTTTGAATATTTTTAAGGCAGCGGTAGATAGATTCTTGATGAGCAAGGGTGTGGAAAGTTATCGGGGGTAGGTGGAAACGTGGAGTAATCAGTTCAGCCATGAACTTAGTAGAATGGTGGAGCAGGCTCGAAGGACCGAGTGGCCTACTCCTGTTCCTAATTCGTATGTTCATATGTAATTACCAATCTCAGCCATTGTGTAGGGAAATGTTGGTTGTTTCCATGTGATATCAGCAAGTTTGCATGCATTTCGGCTTGGAAAGACTCAGAATGGGAGAAAATAGTGGGGGTTTCATAACTTTGCTCTTCTAAAGAGAATCTGCTGTCTTGGTGAAACTGTCTTGATCCAGTGTCCATTGGACACACATTTATGGATATATTTAAACAAGGTCAAGATGACTGTATAAATGAAAATTGGCTTGGTGGAATACTGCATCAGTCCTATAATTTGTCTTCAGTAAATTATAGGATTGTTTGTGTGCGGCGGGGAGGGGATGCGGGTCAGCACCATTTTATTAATGGATTTTGTTTGAGAGACATTGTTCATCCCAGCGAGCTTTTCCTTTTTTAAAACAAAACTTCCATTGAATAAAACAATACATTTTTCTTGGGGTACAGTTCTGCAGGCATCTTAATTCTCTAGTGCGTCACTTAAATAGCCGTTCTGTGTGCATATGCGCTGCATCCTGTCCACGCGTGGAATTAGGTACAGGAACCCATTCCCCCTCCTACCTTGGGCAGTGAGGCCTGTTATAGCTGCTGTGGATGAGGACAGCTATTTTGGCACAGAATGGAAAAAGTACATTCTTGTCATTGGCCTCAGTATCACATCACATCACAAAGCATGTTTGACCCTTTGGGGAATTAAGCGATTTTTCTTTTCTCTCCTGTTCCCTATGTCTGTGGCTACAAGACTAGTTGTAGGAGGCAACCGCCGTCTTGAATGAGATACACCAACTCTGCATTTGCTGGAAATCAAAGCTGAGACTGTTTTGGTCTGTGTGGTGTAATACGACGCTGCATTGCATCTCCATCCACTGAGCCCCCTTGGCCATCATTGAGGAGTTATTGCCCTCGCAGTTTCTGGGTTGGGCTGCTTTAAACTGAAAGCTGATTTCAGTTACTTATTTTCTGATTAGTTGACTTGCTGATGGAGGCTACTGGTGATCCTCTAAAAATGAAGTTTCTTAACAACAGTTTAGGATCAGTGACATTAAATAAGGATACAACTTCGGTTTGCTGGTTTGGCAATCTTTCTTTTTCCCCTTGTAGAAAGCTGTCCCAAGAAGAGTGTCAGCGTCAAGAGAAGGAACTGAAACTATCTGCGGCTGATGAAAAAGCACTGCAGGCTGTCGAGGAAGTGAAGATGTACAAGTGAGTAGTTTTATGGCTTTGACTCATTAATGTGAAAAGAATGCCTTTCATAACCATGGGGCATCCCATAATACGACATAACGCCATTCATGACCGTGGACCATCATAAAGTGCTATACAGCCAATTAAGTACTTTTTCAAGTGTAGTCACTTGTAGTATGAGAAATACAATAGCCAATTTATTCATAATAAGCTTTCACTAACGACAATAAAGTAAATGACCAGGTAATCTGTTTACGACAATTTTTTAAAAATAATTCTTTGATGGGATGTGGGTGTCATTGGCAAGGCCAGCATTTGTTGCCCTTGCTAAGCCATTTCACAGGGCAGTTAAGAGTCAGCCACATTGCTGTGGGTTTGAAGTCATATGTAGGCCAGACCACACAGGTAAGGTAGATTTTCTTCTCTCAAGGACATTAGGGAACCAGATGGGTTTTTACAACCATCGATAGTTTCATGGCACCATTATGGAGATGAGTTTTCAATTCCAGATTTTGTTTTATTAATCTATTAATTGAATTTAAATTCCATCCGCTGCCATGGTGGGATTTGAACCCTGTGTCGCCAGGGCATTAGCCTGGGCCTCTGGATTACTTGTCCACCATCTCCCCAGATGTTGGCTGAGGGGTAAATATTGACCAGAACACCCTGGCTCCTCTTCAAAATATTGCTATGGGATCTTTTGCGCCTACCTGAGAAGGCAGAGGGACCTCGGTTTGAGGTCTCATCTAAAAAATGGTACCTGAAAGATGGCACTGAAGTGTCAGCCTAGGTTATGTGTTCAAGTGTCTGGAGTGGAACTTGAACACACAACCTTCTGACTCGGGTAAAAGTACATTGGAGAATAATTCCTCCTGATGGCTCTGATTTTAGTACAAGGTGTTAAGTACTGAGTTTTTAATACTGATGATGTACACTCTTTATTACAAGACGTGGTGTAATACCATTAGTGCACACCAATGAGTTGCCATCAGTTTATTGTTCAGGACAACCATTGAGTGCGGTCTTCCCAGGAGGAAACACCACTCTGATTTGGGGCCTTACTTGGTGCATGTTTGAGATTGGGATCTGGGCATTTGGAGGTCCTTGATTATAAACATGTGTTCACATGGTGTAGGGTCAAGATCAGTAACTCAGCAAGCAAGGCTTTAAATTGTGTGGAGAGATAAATATACCAGTATATCTTAATATTTGACTGATTCCTTGGGATAAATTTTGGAGCTAAGTTTGTTGAAACCCAATTCAATAGATTGTGTTAGGGGGAAAAAATCAGCTCAAATCTAACAGAAACATCACCTTGCATAATGTCCTTAGAAGCTGTCCAAATCCCAGTTATAATTTGATGGGCATGGTGGGAGAGGAATTTTTTTATTTGTTCATGGGAGTCCAGTGTCGCTGGCTATAGCAACATTTATTGTCATCCCTAATTGCTCTTGAGAATGTGGTGGTAAGCTGCCGCCTTGAACTACTGCAGTCCTTGTGGTGTAGGCACACCCACAAAGCAGTTAGGGTTGGAGTTCTAGGTTTTTGACCAAACGACAGCAAAGGGACTGTGATATAATTCCAAGGCAGGATGGTGTGGTCACTTGGAGGCTAACCTCCAGATGGTGGTGTTTTCATGTGTCTATTGCCGTTGTGCTTCGAGGTGGTCATATGAATATACAAACATGAATTAGGAGCAGCAGTTGGCCATTCTGCCCCTCTAGCCTGCTCCACCATTCAATAAGATCATGGCTGATCTGTTTGTGTCTCAAATTTCATACTCCCATCTACCCCCAATAACCTTTGATTCCCTTGCCTAACTAGAATCTATCTACCTCCGCCTTTAAAAATATTCAATGAGCTTGCCTCCACCACCTTCTGAGGAAGAGAGTTCCAAAGTCGCACAACCCTCTGAGAAAAAATTTCTCCTTATCTCTGTCCTAAAAGGGCGACCCCTAATTTTAAATCAGTGCCCCCTAGTTCTGGACTCACCCACAAAAGGAAACATCCTTTCCACATCCACCTTGTCAAGACCATTCAGGATCTTTATATACTTCAATCAAATCTCCCCTCACTCTTCGAAACTTCAGTGGAAACAAGCCCAGTCTGTCCAACCTTTCCTCATAAGACAACCCATTCATTCCGGGTGTCAATCTATAAAACCACCTCTGAACCATCTCCAGCATATTTACATCCTTCCTTAAATAAGACCAAAGCTGCACAGAATTCGAGATGTGGTCTCACCAATGCCCTGTATAACTGAAGCATAACATCCTTTTATTCCATTAGCTTTCTTTATTACTTGCTGTACCTGCCTACTAACTTTTTGTGACTCATGCACAAGAACACTTAGATCCCTCTGCACTCCGGAATTATGCAGTCGTTCTCTCTTTCATTAATACTCTGCTTCTTTATTCTTCCTGCCAAAGTGAACAACTTCACATTTTCCCCACATTATACACCATCTGCCAGATTTTTGCCCACTCACTCAACCTATCTATATTGGTTTGCAACCTCCTTATGTCCTCTTCACAAAATATTTTCCTACCTTTCTTTGTGTCATAAGCAAATATCGCTCATCTCATCTAAGTCATTGGTATAAAGTATAAAAAGTTGAGTCCCCAGCACAGACTCCTGCGGGATTCCACTCGTCACATCCTGCCAATCAGAAAAAGACCCATTTATGCATATTCTGTTTTCTGCCAGCCAGCTAATCTTCTATCCATGCAAATTATGTTACTCCCTACCCCATGAGCTCTTGCTTTGCACAATAACCTTTTATGTGGCAAGTAACATTCTGGAAATCCAAGTACAGTATGTCAACAGGCTCCCCTTTATCCACAGCACATGTTACTCCTTCAAAGAACATATAGAACATAGAACATAGAACATACAGCACAGAACAGGCCCTTCGGCCCACAATGTTGTGCCGATCCTTTGTCCTCTGTCAAGGACAATTTAATCTATACCCCATCATTCTCCTTTATCCATATACCTATCCAAAAGCCTTTTGAAAGTCCCTAAAGTTTCTGACTCAACAACTTCCCCGGGCAAGGCATTCCATGCCTCGACCACTCTCTGGGTAAAGAACCTTCCCCTGACATCCCCCTTATATCTCCCACCCTTCACCTTAAATTTATGACCCCTTGTAACGCTTTGCTCCACCCGGGGAAAAAGTTTCTGACTGTCTACCCTATCTATTCCCCTGATCATCTTATAAACCTCTATCATGTCACCCCTCATCCTTCTCCTTTCTAATGAGAAGAGGCCTAGAATGTTCAGCCTTTCCTCGTAAGACTTATTCTCCATTCCAGGCAACATCCTGGTAAATCTCCTCTGCACCCTCTCCAAGGCTTCCACATCCTTCCTAAAATGAGGCGACCAGAACTGCACACAGTACTCCAAATGAGGCCTTACCAAGGTCCTGTACAGCTGCATCATCACCTCACGGCTCTTAAATTCAATCCCTCTGCTAATGAACGCTAACACCCCATATGCCTTCTTCACAGCCCTATCCACTTGAGTTGCAACTTTCAATGATCTATGCACATAGACCCCAAGGTCTCTCTGCTCCTCCACATGCCCAAGAACCCTACCGTTAACCCAGTATTTTGCATTCATGTTTGTCCTTCCAAAATGGACGACCTCACACTTTTCAGGGTTAAACTCCATCTGCCACTTTTCAGCCCAGCACTGCAACCTATCCAAGTCCCTTTGCAGACGACAATAGCCCTCCTCGGTATCCACAACTCCACCAACCTTTGTATCATCTGCAAATTTACTGACCCACCCTTCGACTTCCTCATCCAAGTCGTTAATAAAAATCACAAACAGGAGAGGACCCAGAACTGATCCCTGCGGCACGCCACTGGTAACTGGGCTCCAGGCTGAGTATTTACCATCTAAGACCACTCTCTGCCTTCTATCAGTTAGCCAATTCTTAATCCAACTGGCCACATTCCCCACTATCCCATGCCTCCTGACTTTCTCCATAAGTCTACCATGGGGGACCTTATCAAATGCCTTACTAAAATCCATGTACACCACATCCACTGGTTTACCCTCATCCACTTGCTTGGTCACCTGCTCAAAGAATTCAATCAGGCTTGTGAGGCAAGACCTACCCCTCACAAAACCGTGCTGACTGTCCCGAATCAAGCAGTGTCTTTCCAGATGCTCAGAAATCCTATCCCTCAGCACCTTTTCCATCAACTTGCCTACCACCGAAGTAAGACTAACTGGCCTGTAATTCCCAGGGTTGTTCCTATTCCCTTTCTTGAACAGGGGCACAACATTTGCCACCCTCCAATCACCTGGTACCACCCCCGTCAGCAGAGAAGATGAAAAGATCATTGCCAGCGGCTCTGCAATTTCATCCCTTGCTTCCCATAACATCCTTGGATATACCCCGTCAGGCCCGGGAGACTTGTCTATCTTCAAGTTATTCAAAAACCCCAACACATCTTCCCTCCTAACGAGCACTTCCTCGAGCTTACCAGTCTGCTTCCCACCGTCCTCTTCAGTAATACACCCCTTCTCATTCGTAAATACCGAAGAGAAGTACTCATTCAAAACCTCACTTATCTCTTCCGGCTCAACACACAGTCTCCCGCTATTGTCCTTGACCGGACCTACGGTCCCCTTAGTCATCCTCATATTTCTGACATACGCGTAAAAGGCCTTGGGGTTTTCTTTTATCCTACCCGCCAAGCATTTTTCATGCCCTCTCTTAGCTCTCCTAATCCCTTTCTTCAGATCCTTCCTGGCCATCTTGTATCCCTCCAGAGCTATGCCTGTGCCCTTTTTCCTCAACTTTATATACGCATCCTTCTTCTTCCTAACAAGACTCTCAACCTCTCTTGTCAACCACGGTTCCCTCACATGACCATCCCTTCCCTGTCTGACAGGGACATGCTTATCAATGGCCCCTACTATCTGCTCCTTGAAAAAGTTCCACATTTCGACCGTGCCCTTCCCTGCCAGCATATGCTCCCAACCTATGCTCCTCAGTTCCTGCCTGACAGCATCATATCTACCCTTCCCCCAATTGTAAACCTTGCCCTGTTGCACATACCTATCCCTCTCCATTACCACAGTGAATGCTACAGAATTGTGATCACTATCTCCAAAGTGCTCGCCCACCAACAGCTCTATCACTTGCCCTGGTTCATTACCTAGTACCAAATCCAATATTGCCTCCCCTCTGGTCGGGCAGTCTACATACTGAGTCAGAAAAGCTTCCTGGACATACTGCACAAACACTACCCCATCCAAACTATTCGATCTAAAGAGTTGCCAATCAATATTTGGGAAGTTGAAATCCCCCATAATTACTACCCTGTGACTTCTGCTCCTTTCCAAAATCTGTTTCCCAATCTGCTCTTCCACCTCCCTGCTGCTATTGGGGGGCCTATAGAAAACTCCCATCAAGGTGACTGCTCCTTTCCTGTTCCTGACCTCAACCCACAGTGCCTCAGTCGGCAGATCCTCCTCGAAAATTCTTTCAGCAGTTGTTACACTATTTCTAACTAACAATGCCACCCCCCCACCTCTTTTACCACCATTCCTAATCTTATGAAAACATCTATAACCAGGTACCTCCAAAAACCATTCCTCCCCCTCACCTATCCACGTTTCAGTGATGGCCACAACATCGTAGTCCCAAGTGCCCATCCACGCCTTCAATTCACTCACCTTATTCCTGATGCTTCTTGCGTTGAAGTATACGCACTTTAACCCTTCTCCGTGCCCATCTGTCCTCTGTGACAGTGCTACCTTCCCCAATACCTCACTACACTCTTTGTCTTTCTGAGTGGACCCACTGGTCCCTGGATTACAAGTCCGGTTCCCATCCCCCTCCCAAACTAGTTTAAACCCTCCCGAACAGTACTAGCAAACCTCCCTCCCAGGATATTGGTGCCCCTCTGGTTCAGATGCAGCCCGTCCTGTTTGAACAGGTCCCATCTTCCCCAGAATGCAGTCCAATTATCCAAGAACTGGAAGCCCTCCCTCCTACACCATTCCTGCAGCCACGTGTTCAGCTGTGCTCTCTCCCTATTCCTAGCCTCACTATCACGTGGCGCCGGCAACAAACCAGAGATAACAACTCTGTCCGTCCGAGCTTTCAGCTTCCAGCCTAACTCCCTAAACTCACTTCTAACATCTGTGCCACCCTTCCTTCCTACGTCGTTGGTGCCAATGTGCACCACGACCTCTGGCTGCTCCCCCTCCCCTTTAAGGATCCTGAAGACGCGATCACAAACATCACGGACCCTGGCACCAGGGAGGCAACAAACCATCCGTGCGTCTCGCCTGCGCCCACAGAACCGCCTGTCCGTACTCCTCACCATCGAGTCCCCGATGACTAGTGCTCTCCCATTCTCTCTCCTTCCCTTCTGAGCCACAGTGCAGGACCCCGTGCCAGAGGCCCGGTCACTGCAGCCTGCCCCCGATAGGCCGTCCCCCCCAACAGTATCTAAAACTGTATACTTGTTGTTGAGGGGAACGACCACAGGAGATCCCTGCACTGACCTCTTCCCACCTCTAACTGTTACCCAGCTGCCTTTGATTTGTGGAGTAACGACCTCCGTGTAGCTTCTATCTATCAACCCCTCAGCTTCCCGAATGATCCTCAGTTCATCCAGCTCCAGCTCCAATTCCCTAACACGGTCTGATAGGAGCTGGAGACGGATGCACTTCCAGCAGCTGAAGTCGGCAGGGTCACCGGAGGTTTCCCCCACCTCGAACATTCTGCAGGAGGAGCAATACACTACACTGGCTGCCATTTCTTTTATTCAATTACCCCTTAGAACTTCAGTAAATTGGTTAAACATGATTTCCCTTTCACAAAACCATGCTGACTATTCCCGATTAGCTTGATTTTTTTCTAAGTGCCCAGGTATAGCCTCCTTAATAATAGATTCTAACCCCTTCCCCATGACAGATGCCAAGCTTACTGGCCTATAGTTACCTGTTTTCTGCCTCCCCCTGCCCCCCCTCACGTTCTTGAATAGAGGCATTATATTTGCTACTTTTCAGTCTGATGGAACCTTTCCAGAATCTAGCGAATTTTGAAAAATAGCACCAGCGCATCTACTACCTCATTAGCCATCTCTTTTAAGACCTTATTATCTACTAGCTCCCCATTCTCTCTCTCTAGAATATCAATACCCACTTTTTTCCTTTTTAACTACCAGTAGAAACTTTTGCTATCCGTTTTTACATTTCTAACTACCTTCCTCTCGTACTCTAATTTCTTTCTCCTGATTAATCTTTTGTCATTCTCTGCCGTTATCTATATTCTGACCAATCATCTGACTTGCCACTCATCTTTGAGTAATTATTTTCCTTAACTTCTTTAGTGAACCAAGGATGGTGGGTCCTCCTCTTAGGATTTTTCTTTATAGTAGGAATATACTTATTCTGAAATATCCCCTTAAATGTCTGCCACTGCTTCTCTATTGATCTATCTCCTAGCCTGAAAACCCTGTTCACTTCAGCCAGCTCAGCTTGCATGCCCACATAGTTGCCCTTATTCAAGTTTAAAGTACGAGTCTTAGAATCACAGAATAATACAGTGCAGAAGAGGCCCTTCGGCCCATCGAGTCTGCACCAATGCATTAAAGGCACCTGACCTGTCTACCTAATCCCATTTGCCAGCACTTGGCCCATAGCCTTGAATGTTATGACGTGCCAAGTGCTCATCCAGGTACTTTTTAAAGGATGTGAGGCAACCAGCCTCTACCACCCTCCCAGGCAGGGCATTCCAGCCTGTCACCACCCTCTGGATAAAAAGGTTCTTCCTCAAATCCCCTTCAAACCTCCTGCCCCTCACCTTAAACTTGTGTCCCCTAGTAATTGACCCTTCAACTAAGGGGAACAGCTGCTCCCTATCCACCCTGTCCATGCCCCTCATAATCTTGTACACCTCGATCAGGTCACCCCTCAGTCTTCTCTGCAGCGAAAACAACCCAAGCCTATCCAACCTCTCTCCATAGCTTAAATGTTCCATCCCAGGCACCATCCTGGTGAATCGCCTCTGCACCCCCTCCAGTGCAATCACATCCTTCCTATAATGTGGCGACCAGAATTGCGCACAGTACTCCAACTGTGGCCTTACCAAAGTTCTGTACAACTCCAACATGACCTCCCTGCTTTTGTATTCTGTGCCTCGACTGATAAGGGCAAGTGTCCCATATGCCTTTTTCGCCACCCTATTAACCTGCCCTTCTACCTTCAGAGATCTATGGACAAACACACCAAGGTCCCTTTGTTCCTCGGAACTTCCCAGTGTCAGGCCATTCATTGAATACTTCCATGTCATATTACTCCTTCCAAAGTGTATCACCTCACAATTTTCAGTGTTAAATTCCATCTGCCACTTTTCTGCCCATTTGACCATCCGGTCTATATCTTCCTGTAACCCAAGACACTGTTAACCACTCGGCCAATCGTTGTGTCATCCGCGAGCTTACTGATCCTACCCCCCACATAGTCATCTATGTAGTTTATATAAATGACAAACAATAGGGGACCCAGCACAGATCCCTGTGGTACGCCACTGGACGCTGACTTGCAGTCACTAAAACAGCCGTCTGTCGTCACTCTCTGTCTCCTACAGCTAAGCCAATTTTGAATCTACCTTTATCAAGGGTTTGTAACCCATGTGCATTTGCTTTCTTGATAAGTCTCCTATGTGGGACCTTGTCAAAGGCTTTGCTGAAATCCATGTAAACTACATCAACTGCACTACCCTCAACTACGCACCTGGTCACATGCTCAAAAAATTTCAATCAAATTTGTTAGGCATGACCTCCCTCTGACAAAGCCATGCTGACTATTCCTAATCAAATTTTCTCCCCTCCAAGTAGAGATAGATTCTCTCCTTCAGAATTTTCTCCAATAGTTTCCCTACCACTGACGTGAGACTCACTGGTCTGTAGTTCCCTGGCTATTCTCTACAACCTCTTCTCTCTTTCAAACTGTATGTGAAATTCAATCATATTGTGGTCGCTACTACCTAGAGGTGCCTTTACTCTGAGATCTTTAATTAATCCTGTCACATTACACAATGCCAAGTCTAATATAACCTGCTCTCTGGTTCCAGAACGTGCTGCTCCAAGAATCTATCTCGAAAGCATTCTATAAACTCCTTATCCAGGCTACTATTGCCAATCTGATTTTTCCAGTTTATATGTAGATTTAAAAACGCCCATGATTATTGCAGTCCCTTTATCTTTGTAACATCTAGTCTTGACTGTGGGTGTGTTCTGAGATCTTTTCTCTCTCTCCCTTCCTGCAATTATCTGACCTTCATTTCCCATATTACTATTCACTCCTGCCTTGACTCTACCCGTTGGTTTGCTACATCTGCCCAGGCTTGATCCCTCACCGCACCGCCTCCCCCCCACCCCGGTGTAGTTTAAAGCCCTCTTTACTTCCCTAGTTATACAGTTTGCTAGAACACTGGTCCCAGCATGGTTCAGGTGCAGACCGTCCCAACGGTACAGCCCCCACTTTCCCCAGTACTGGTGCCAGTGCCCCACGAACTGAAACCCACTTCTCCCACACCAGTCTTTGAGCCACATATTCATTTCACTAATCTTATATGCCCTCTGCCAGTTGGTTTAGGTAATAATCCAGAGATTATTACCCTTGAGGTTCTGCTCTTCAGTTTGGTGCCTAGCTCCTCATATTGTCTAAGCAGAACCTCTTTCCTTGTCCTACCTATGTCGTTGGTACCTACATGAACCACAACAACTGGATCCTGCCTCTCCACTGCAAGTTCCTGTCCAGCCCTGAGCAGATGTCCTGAACCCTGGCATCGCGTAGGCAACACAGCCTTCTGGACTCACGCTGTCAGCTGCACAGAACATTGTCAAACCCCCTCACTATACTATCCCCTACTCCCACTACATTTGTTTTTGCTCCCACCACTTGAATGACTTCCTCTACCACAGTGCCATGGGGAGTCTGCTCATCCACTTTGCAGACCTCGCTTTCATCCAAACTGGTTGAGAGCACCTCAAATCTGTTTGACAGTTGCAAAGTCTGAGGCTCCTCCACTATTGTCTGCTCGGTCTCTTTACCTGCCTCACCAGGTCGTGGGTTTGGAAGATGCTGTCATGTTGTCAAAGGAAGATTGTCTTTCTGGAGATGGTCATTGCCTGGCACTTACATTGCATGAATGTTACTTGCCACTTATTAGGTCAAGCCTGAATGTTGTCCGGGTCTTGCTGCATGTTGGCACTGACTGCTTCAGTATCTGAGGAGTCGCAAATGGTGCTGAGCACTGCAATTGTCAGCGACCGTCCCCACTTCTGATGTTATGTTAGAGGGCAGGTCATTGATGAAGCAGCTGAAGATGGTTGGGCCTAGGACACTAACCTGAACTCCTGCAGCTGAGATGATTGTCCTCCAACAACCCCAACCATCTTAGTTTGCACTAGGTATGGCTCCATCCAGTGGAGAGTTTTCCCCCGATTCCTTCAATTTTGCTATGGCTCCTTGATGCCACACTTGGTGAAATGCTGCCTTGATGTCACCCTCACTTCACCTCTGGAATTCAGCTCTTTTGTCCATGTTTGGGCAAGGTAGCACTGATGAAGGAAGCCATTTGATTCATCCTAGTTCATTCATCCTAGTTCATCCATCCAGGTAAACCACCTGCTCCCTTAATTCCCTCATCTAAAATAACAATATCGGTCTTGTCTCTTAAATGATTCCAAGGTTTTTGCCACCACCACCCAACCTGGAAGTACATTCCACGTGTGGGTCTCGCCATGTGTGAGGGAAAAGTTCCCTGAATCTCCCTGTCATCAGTTTGAATCCTACTCTTTTGGTTTAGTTTGGAGTGGAACCCTAGATTCACCTTTTTCTGTACCTTCACAATTTTGTATATCTCTGAGCTTTGCTCTGCTTCATCTGTTTTCAAGAGCAGCCCAAGTTTCTCCAGCCTTGCCTCATTTCACAGTCCTTTGGCACAAAAGTCGATCCTGGCCAGCTTTCCATCTTCCACTCTCTCTAAATTTGAGGTAATCCAAAACTGCTGCCTGTTTCCTACCTCACACCAAGTCTCATTCACCCATAACCCCTGTGCTTGATGACTTACTTTGACACCTGATTAAGCAACCGCTCGATTTTACAATTCTCCCTTGTTTACAAACCTTACCATGGCCATGCCCCTCCCTATCTCTAACCATCTCCAGCTCCGTAACTATTGGATCTCTGCACTCTTAAAGTCTGGTCTTTTACTCATCCCAGATTTTCATCACTCCACTATTGGCTGCCATGCTTCCAGTTGCCAAGGCCCTAAACTCTGGAATTTGCTCCCTAAACCCCTCTACCTCTTTCCTCCTTTTAAGGGGCTCCTTAAAACTTGCATCTTTGGCCAAGCTTTTGGTCATCTACCCTAATATCCTTATGTGGCTTGGTGTCAGATTTTATTTAATACCACTCCTGTGAAGCACCTTGGATCATTTTACTACATTAAAGATGCTGGATACAAGTTGTTGTCTCATGGTCTGTGTCTCGTCTGTCGCTTAGAGTCTAATTACTTCTTCTGTACATTCGTGCCCAAAATTAGACGACATATTCCAATGGTGTAGTCTGTTCAGTGCATCCTTCCCCTACCAATATGACTCTTGCTCTCTTTGACACAAAATTAGACAAATTTTCAGCATGTTTTAAAAACAGTTTTGTGCACTCTGTATCTTCTAGGTTTTGATGCAGCTGTACTGCCAAAGCCTTCTCACTTATTCTTTCCTGATGCATCTGCGGTCCTTGCTTCAGCTGGAGCAATTCCTTTTGCTTTGCTAATAGTCTGTTTCTTTTTGACTTATTAGACAAAGAATTCAGGAAATGGAAGAAGAATTGCATAAGACTGAACGATCATTCAAAAATCAGGTAAGTGAGAAGAGTGTCGAGTGGTTCTGTAATGCTCAGTGATCGTGTTGAATCTTTGAGAAATCAGAGACTGATGTGGGATAGATAGTGCATTTTGCTTTTAATCTGGAGTTGATGACTTCCAGCTGAGGGGCAATTCGGCAACTGGTTCTCCATACCTTGTCCAAGTGTTTGTTCGTGTGTGAGCTGAGTGTGTTGGCAGGCCATTTGATTGTGGGATGTGTCACGGCTGAGCTCAGATTTTTCATACTGTAACCTCCAAACCCCTCTACTTTATAGTAGACAGCGTGTAGAAAGTCCTACAAGAGAAGGGGTGGAATGAAGCTGGGCAAGTGGTAGAAGTGTCAGTGGGGGAGCATTTCGGGGATAGTGACCATAACTCGTAAGATTTAAGGCAGTTATGGAAAAGGACAAAGATGGACCGGAAGTAATGGTACTGAATTGGGGGAAGGCCGGTTTCAATATGATAAAACAGGATCTGGCCAAAGTGGATTGGGAGCAGCTACTTGTAGGAAAGTCTACATCTGACCAGTGGGAGTCATTCAAAAAGGAAATAGTGAGAGTTCAGGGCCAACATGTTCCTGTAAAGGTGAAGGGTAGGACCAACAAATCCAAGGAATCCTGGATGACCAGGGATACAGAGGATTGGATAAGGAAAAAAAAAGGAGGCTTATGGCAAATTCAGAGCGTTGAAAACAGTGGAGGCTCTAGAGGAGTATCGAAAATGTCGGGGGGTGGGGGAGGGGGGGGCAACTTAAAGTAATTAGGAGAGCGAAGAGGGGACATGAAAAAACACTGGTGGGAAAGTTAAAGGAAAATCCCAAGGCGTTTTATAAGTATATTAAGGGCAAGGGGATAATGAGGGTAAGAATAAGGACCCTTAGGGACCAGGTGGCAATCTATGTATGGAGCCGGAGGATAGGTGAGATTTTAAATGATTACTTTTCATCTGTGCACTATGGAGAAGGACGATGTAGGTGTAGAGATCAGCGAGGGGGATTGCGATATACTTGAACAAATTAGCATTGAAAGGGAGGAGGTTTTAGCGGGCTTAAAAGTGGATAAATTTGAAAGCCCAGGTGAGATGTATCCGAGGCTGCTGTGAGGCAAGGGAGGAGATTGCAGGGGCTCTGACACAAATTTTCAAATCCTCTCTGGCCACAGGAGAGGTACCAGAGGACTGAAGGACAGTGAATGTGGTACCATTATTCAAGAAGGGTAGTAGGGATAAACCAGGTAATTACAGGCCAGTGAGCCTAACATCAGTGGAAGGGAAACTATTGGAAAAAATTCTGAGGGACAGGATTAATGTCCACTTGGAGAGGCAGGGATTAATCGAAGATAGTCAGAATGTCTTTGTCAGGGGGAGATCGTGTCTAACTAACTTGATTGAATTTTTCGAGGAGGTGACTAGATGTGTAGATGAGGGTAAAGCAGTAGATGTAATCTACATGGACTTCAGTAAGGCTTTTGATAAGATCCTGCATGGGAGATTGGTCAAGAAGTTAAGAGCCCATGGGATCCAGGGCAATTTGGCAAATTGGATCCAAAATTGGCTTAGTGGCAGGAGGCAGAGGGTGATGATCGAGGGTTGTTTTTGCGATTGGAAGCCTGTGACCAGTGGTGTACTGCAGGGATCGGTGCTGGGACCCTTTCTGTTTGTAGTGTACATTAATGATTTAGGCGTGAATATAGGAGGCATGATCAGTAAGTTCGCAGATGACATGAAAATTGGTGGTGTCGTATATAGTGAGGAGGAAAGCCTTAGATTATAGGATGATATAGATGGGCTGGTAAAATGGATAGAGCTGTGGCAAATGGAATTTAATCCTGAAAAGTGTGAGGTGATGCATTTTGGGAGGACTAACAAGGCAAGGGAATATATAATGGATGGTCAGACCCTCGTAAGTACAGAGGGTCAGAGAGACCTTGGTGTACTTGTCCATAGATCACTGAAGGCAGCAGCACAGGTAGTTAAGGTGGTTAGGAAGGCATATGGGATACTTGCCTTTATTAGTCGAGGCAGAGAATATAAGAGCAGGGAGGTTATGATAGAGCTGTATAAAACGCAAATAAGGCCACAGCTGGAGTACTGTGTACAGTTCTGGTCGCCACACTATAGGAAGGATGTGATTGCACTGGAGAGGGTGCAGAGGAGAATCACCAGGATGTTGCCTGGGCTGGAGCATTTCAGCTATGAAGAGAGACTAGATAGGCTAGGGTTGTTTTCCTGAGAACAGAGAAGGCTGAGGGGGGGGGGACCTGATTGAGGTATACAAAATTATGAGGGGCATAGATAGGCAGAAACGTTTCCCTTAGCGGAGGTGTCTATAACCGGGGGCATAGATTTAAGGCAAGGGGCAGGAGGTTTAGAGGGGATTTGAGGAAAAAAAAATTCACCCAGAGGGTGATTGGAATCTGGAACACACAGCCTGAAGGGGTGGTAGAGGCAGGAACCCTAACAACATTTAAGAAATATTTAGCTGAGCATTTGAAATGCCATTGCATACAAGGCTACAGGCCAAGTGCTGGAAAATGGGATTAGAATAGCTAGGTGCTTGATGGCCGGCATGGTCACGATGGGCCGAAGGGCCGGTTTCTGTGCTCTATGACTTTAACATATCCATTGAGGGGGTTTGGGTTTAATTTGTTTTTTGTGACAAATTTTGCAGCGCCGTTTTTATTATTGGCAGCTGCCTGAGAGGGTGCAGACAGTGACGTTTCAGTCGATGAGGCTGCAGTTGTGCAGGTGCCACTACTGTGCCACCTTGTGGTTGCATTGTCAGCAAACTCTGCCTAAGACAAACGATCAAGTTGAATATAAAGTGCAAGAAAAAAAAGTTAAGATTCCATCCCTTTGTCACTAATGCTCTCTTGGTCATACGAATTAGGAGCAGGAGCCACTCGGCTCTTCGAGCCTGCTCTGCCATTGTAGGTCAGCAAGCACAGGGGTGATGGGTGAACAGGACTTGATTCAAGTTACATACGAACATACGAATTAGGAGCAGAAGTAGGGCACTTGACCCTTTCAGCCTCCTCCGCCATTCAATAAGTTCATGGCTGAACTGATTACTCCACATTTCCACCTACCCCCAATAACCTTCCACCCCCTTGCTCATCATCTCTGCCTTAAAAATATTCAAAGACTCTGCTTCCACCGCCTTTTGAGGAAGAGAATTCCAAAGACTCGGAACCCTCTGAGAAAAAAATTTCTCCTCATCTCTTTCTTAAATGGGTGACCCCTTATTTTTTAACAGTGACCCCTAGTTCTCGATTCTCCCACAAGGGGAAACATCCTTTCCACATCCACCCTGTCAAGACCCCTCAGGATCTTATATGTTTCAATAAAGTTGCCTCTTACTCTTCTAAATTCCAGTGGATACAAGCCTAGCCTGTCCAATCTTTCCTTGGAAGACAGCCCACCCATTCCAAGTATTAGTCTAGTAAACCTTCTCTTTACTGCCTCCAATGCATTTACATCCTTCCTTAAATAAGGAGACCAATACTGTACAGAGTACTCCCGATGTGGTCTCACTAATGCCCTGTATAGCTGAATCATAATCTCCCTACTTTTGTATTCAATTTCCCTCGGGATAAATGATATTCTATTAGCTTTCCTAATTACATGCTGTACCTGCAGACTAACCTTTTGCGATTCATGCACTAGGATACCCAGATCCCTCTGCATCTCAGAGCTCTGCAATCTCTCACCATTTAGATAATTTTTGTTATTCTTCCTGCCAAAGTGGACAATTTCCCACTTTCCCACATTATACTCCAGGTCTGTGCCCACTCACTTAACCTATCCATATCCCTTTGTATCCCCCTTATGTCCTCTTCACAAGTTACTTTCCTACCTATTTTTGTGTCATCAGCAAATTTAGCAATGATACCTTTGGTCCCTTTATCTAAGTCATTTATATAAATTGTAAAAAGTTGAGGCCCCAGCACAGATCCCTGTGGCACACTACTCGTTAAATCTTGCCAACCAGAAAATGACCCATTTATGCCTACTCTTTCCTGTTAACTAGCCAATCTTCTATCCATGCCAATATATTACCCCTACACCATGAGCTTTTATTTTCTGCAGTGTCCTTTGAAGTGGCACCTTATCAAATGCCTTCTGGAAATCTTAGTACAAAACATCCACTGCTTCCCTTTTATCCACAGCACATGTAACTCCCTCAAAGAAGTCCAATAAATTGAGGTCAATATCAATTTTATCCGATTTTGTGGCACCTAGAAGCTCACCTACTACCATTGTTAGACTGACTGGTTTATAGTTTATCTCTTAATCCCTTTTTGAAAAGATTTGCTACATTGGCAACCACCAGATGCAACTTCTAGATCTAAGGATGTTTGAAAGATTGAGGTCAGAGCCTTTGCTCTTTTCACTCCAATCTCCCTCATTCTAGGATGAATATCACCAGGGCTCAGTGTCTTTCCCATTTTGAGTTCCAACATTTGTTCCCTGTATTACTTCCAGATCTATCAATCTATGTACACACATATATATCTCCTTTCTAACTACTCCACCTATTGTAACTTTCATCCAACTACCACACTCTTCTGTTAGAAACAAAGTTACGATTTGGTATTTTCACTATCCCTTCATCCTTCATAATATTTTCTTTTTCATCCCCAACTGGACCTCCCTTTTAACTATTTTTTACTTGATAGTTATTTATAAAATCTTCTATTTACTTTTTCCCCTTGTTATCTACCAGATTTTCTTCATAGTGTTCTATAGTCATTCTTCAACAATAACATGCTTTTATATAGTGCCGGAGGCACTTGACAGAAGTGTAAAAGAGGAAAAAAAATGAGTATTGACCAAAGGATAGGCTATTAGGAGGGGTGATTTAAAAACTTCATTAAAAAGCTTGACCTTTAAGAAGGGTCTTACAGAAGGGAAGGTGGAGAAGCGGAGGGATTTAGGAAGGGAATTCCAGCGCGTGGAACGGTGGCAACTTTTTAAAAAATTCATTCGTGAGATGTGAGCACTGCTGACAAGATGAGCATTTATTGCGCATCCCAGTTGTCCTCAAGAAGGTGGTGGTGAGCTGCCTTCTTGAATCACTGCAGTCCTTGAGATGCAAGTACACCCACAGTGCTGTTATGGATGGAGTTCCAGGATTTTGACCCAGCAACATTGAAGGAATGGTGATATAGTTCCAAATCAGGATGATGTGTGACTTGGAGGGGAATCTGCAGGTGGTGGTGTTCCCATGAGTCTACTGTCCTTATTCTTCTAGTTGCTAAAGGTTGCTGGTTTGAAAGGTACTGTTGAAGGAGCCTTGGATTGTTGTACTGCATCTTGCAATGTGACTGAAGGCACCAATGGTGGGGTGATGGGAGAGGGCACAAGAAGTCACAATCAGAGGAATGTAATGTTTTGGGGTGGTGGAGAGAGGTTATAGCACTGAGGGAGAGACAAGGTCATGGATGGATTTAAACATGAGGTTGGGAATTTTAAACGCGAGGTATTAGGGGACCACGAGCCACTGTAGATCAGCAAGGGGGGATTTGGTGTGGGACAGGAACAAAGAACAGTACAGCACAGGAACAGGCCATTCAGCCCTCCAAGCCTGTGCCAATCTTGATGCCTGTCTAAACTAAAACCTTCTGCACTTCCGGGGTCCGTATCCCTTTTTTTCCATCCTATTCATGTATTTGTCAAGATGCCTCTTAAACGTCGCTATCGTACCTGCTTCCACCACCTCCCCCGCCAGCAAGTTCCAGGCACTCACCACCCTCTGTGTAAAAAAAAAAAAAAAAAAAACTTGCCTTGCACATCCCCTCTAAACTTTGCCCCTCGCACTTTAAACCTATGTCCCCTAGTAACTGACTCTTCCACCCTGGGGAAAAAGCTTCTGACTATCCACTCTGTCCATGCCACTCAACTTTGTAAACCACTCCACCTCTGTCATTCCAGTGAAAACAATCCGAGTTTATCCAACCTCTCCTCATAGCTAATACTCTCCAGACCAGGCAACATCCTGGTAAACCTCTTCTGTACCCTCTCCAAAGCCTCCACGTCCTTCTGGTAGTGTGGCGACCAGAATTGTACGCAATATTCCAAGTGTGGCCTAACTAAGGTTCTGTATAGCAGTACAGGAGGGAAAGCAGAGCTTTAAGACAGAGAATGGAAGGTGGAAGGCTGACAGAATTTTACATTCAGTTTGAGGAAGAGAAGAGTGGGTCCAAGACTAGTATTTTAAACTTAAATAAGGGTAATTATGAGGGCATGAAAGTAGAGCTGGCAAATCAGGTTAAGGGATAGGTCAAAAGAGATGCAGTGACAGACGTTTAAGGGGATATTTCAGAATATGCAGAATAGATACATTTCAACGAGAAGGAAAAATTCCAAGGGTGGGACACACCATCCATCAACTAAAATAGTTAAAGATAATATCAAACTTAAAGAACAAGCCTATAATTGCACAAAGATGAGAGGCAGGTGAGAAGATTGGACAGAATATAAAAAAACAGCAAAGAATGACAAAGATTGATAGGGAAGGTAACATTAGAGTATGAGAGAAAGCTAGCTAGAAATATAAAGACAGATAGTAAGAGTTTCTATAGATATTTAAAAGAGGAAAAGACTTAAGTGAGTGTTGGTCCTATAGAAAGTGAGTCTGGGGAATTAATAATGGATAATAAGGAAAACTAAGGAGATGGCAGATGAACAGATATTTTGCATCGGTCTTCACTATTGAGGATACAAGTAATATCCCAGTATTAGCTGTAAGTCAGGAAATGGAAGGGAGGAAGGAACTCAAAAAAAATTACAAGCACCAGGGAAGTGGTACTGAACAAATTGTTGCAGCTGCGGGCTGACATGTCCCCGGGTTCTGATGGACTTCATCCTACTTGATGCGTTAGTTTTAATTTTCCAAAATTCCCTAGATTTGCGAAAGGTTCTGTAAGATTGGAAAATCGCGAATGTCAGTCAGCTTAACATCTGTCTTCGGGAAAATGATAGATGCTATTGTTAAAAATGTTATAACAGAGCATTTAGAAAAATTCAAGGTAATCAGGCAGAGTCAACATGGCTTTGTGAAAGGGAAATCATGTTTAACCAATTTATTGGAGTTCTTTGAGGGAGTTACATGTGCTGTGGATAAAGGGGAAGGGGTGGATGTATTGTACTTAGATTTCCAGAAGGCATTTGATAAGGTACCACATCAAAGGTTATTGCAGAAAATAAAAGCTCATGGTGTAGGGGTAACATATTGGCATGGATAGAAAATAGACCAAGTGGCCTACTCCTCCTATTTCGTATGTTCGTATGTAAATACCAGTTAATTAAGAGCAGCCAGCATGGATTTCTGAAAGGCAAATTGTAGCTGACCAACTTGAAGTTTTCTGAGGAAATTGGGGCACATGTTGATTAGGGGGAAAAAATTCCAAGAGGTTTTCCTAAAATTATCCACAAGTTTTTGTTTTCATCTTTGTTTTTGCCTCCCCTTGAGTTAGCATTACTCACAACTGGGAACTGTGCAGCAGGGAAGTTGTATCTTCAAACAATGACCTTTGAAGGGCTGGGCGCTCTTTTCGTGGACTCCTTTTCATATGTTTATTTAGATCTAATGCCCTTTACCCTAATGGCATCTCTGCTGAATGCATAGTGGCGATGGTTTACTGATCAATCACTAAATACAGTGGACAACTATCACTTTTAGATTTTTCCCTCCTCCTTTGATGTAACCCTCTATAGTGAACCCCAAATGGGCTTTTTAGAGTTACTGCATTCTTCAAACAAATATTTTCTACCTTTTATTTTCCAGATTGCTGCACATGAGAAGAAGGCTCATGAAAACTGGGTGAGTTTGGATGTTTGAGTTGTTGCCCCAGATCAGAACCTTGTGTACAGCTTGGATCTGTAGTTTCCTGTTTATATCCCTTTGCTTTCAGCTCACAAAAGGGTGATTAATCTGTAATAGTAATTTAGTTGGAGAGGTGTTCTTGTGCTTGGATAGCATTTAAATGCAGTCTGAGAATGCAATGTGTCTCATTATAGAACATAGAACATTATGGCGTGTGTTTAGAGTATGTCATTACGCTGTATCTAATGAACTTCACCCTTGATCCCCCTGAAGCACTCCCCCATCTTATTTAATCCTTTATGAAAGACAATGTCTGTACTTTATTTCTGATTTGAAGTTTATGGCACAGAAGGCGGCCATTTGTCCCATTGTATCTGTGACATCTCTCTGCTCGAATAAGTCCAATCCCACTGTCCTTTCTTTTCTGCCATGGCCTTGTATGATTTGCTTTAAATATTTACTTTTTCCTTAAAAGATGCAATGGTCTTGGCCTCAAGTATTTGTGGCAAAGAATTCTGTGCTCCAGCAACCATTTGTGGAAATAAATTCCTCCTAACCCCTCACCTCGTGCATGGTAAAACATTTAACTTGATGATTCCATATTGCTGGATCTCAACCAGAGGGAATTGTATTTTTCAATTAACTTTGTCTAAAGTTTGCAGTCTAAAAATTTCCATTTAAATCTCCTCAGCCGCCTTTGCGTCAGTAAAAGTAGTCCTAGTATCCCATGATTCTGCTCAAAACTACAGTTCCCCATCTGTGGCATCATCCTGGTGAACCTACACTGTATGCTCACTATAGCTTTATTGACTTTTTACAACTGGTTACCCAAAACTGTAATATACATTGCCCATTCATTGAATTATACAAATTTGTGTTACATCTTTACTCTTGTACTCTTTGTCCCTGTTTATAAAAGCAGTTGGAAATTTTCGCTTTTTCATTACTTTTTCTACCTTGTATTTGCACTTTCAGGGAATTATTTATTTCTTAAACTTTTTTTGTGTGTTTATAAAAGGCCTTACTCTACTTGGTATACGATAAGTTAGCCTTTGCATATTCCCTTTCATGTTCTTCGAGTTTTTCTTTTAACCTCCCCACTGCACTACTTATATTCCTTAATCTTCAGTATTGTTTGTCCTAGTTTTAGCATTCGTAAAGATGCCACTCAAACTAGACTCCTTTTTTTTACAATGTTGACCTTTTTTCCTATTTTTCTCTTTGACCTTTTTGATTTCCCTTCCGGTAGCAGTTTTATCCCTCACTATCTCAAAGCCTCTTTCTTTTCCTTTCTCTGAAATAAAGTGAGAAAATAATATCAGCTAAGCTGTCTGCCTCTGTTTTTGCGCTCTCCCTCTCAAATCTAGACTTTCCCCAGCCACTGTGATATTGGTTTAAATTTGTCTCGCTGCTCAATTTATCCAACCTGCATGGATGTCCGTCCATTTAGTCTAGGTTTTTGCCATCCCTTGCTGCAGAACTCACTTCAGTGTCCTACGAACGTGAATCCTTCACTCCTGCAATCATGTAGTGACCAACCCAATCTTCCTCTCCCTACCCACCCTAGCATGTTGCACAGGAAACAGTCCAGAGATTCTGATCCTTGAGGTCTTTTTGTTTTGGTCGAATGCCTAAATCCTTAAACTCCCATTGCAAGAACTGACTCCATCGTTGGTTCCTACAAGGACTTTGGGCTGCTCTTGCTTTCTGCTAAAAAAAAACAAATGGTATGAGTTATGGGAAATTTCTGAGTTGACAGCAAATGGGAAGTGATGTCCTGTTACTGCTGGCACCACTGTTACATCATGTAACAGTGCATCAGTGATTGGATCTCAGGAATTTGAGTTATGGTGTTGAAATTTTCAGATTAGTTTAGTTTAGTGATACAGCACTGAAACAGGCCCTTCGGCCCACCGAGCCTGTGCCGACCATCAACCACCCACTTACACTAACCCTACACTAATTCCATATTCCTACCACATCCCCACCTGTCCCTGTATTTCCCTACCACCTACCTCTACTAGGGGCAATTGCTTATGGCCAATTTACCTATCAACCTGCAAGTCTTTGGCATGTGGGAGGAAACCGGAGCACCCGGAGGAAACCCACGCAGACACAGGGAGAACTTGCAAACTCCACACAGGCAGGACCCAGAATTGAACCCAGGTCGCTGGAGCTGTGAGGCTGCGGTGCTAACCACTGCGCCACTGTGCTGCCCAGATGATCTCAAGTTGACTGGTTATGTGTAGTGAAAGACTGCACCAGAGTATAGACATGCAGGGTAGGTAGATAAATGGTAAATGAACTTCAATATAGCCAAGTGTGAGGTGTTTTTTTAGTTGAAAGCCACTTATTTCTTGGAAGATAAACTAAGAGAACAGATAGATCTGAGAATACAGAGACTTGAATTGTTAAAACTAGCAATACAGGTTGATAAGGCCATAAAGAGTGCAAAGTACTAAGGTTTCTAGAGGAATAGGAAACAGGGAGGATTGCACAATGTTCAGCACCATTCGCGACTCCTCAGATAATGAAGCAGCCCATGTCCAGTGCAACAAGACCTGGACAACATCCAGGCTTGGGCTGATAAGTGGTAAGTAACATTTACGCCACACAAGTGTCAGGCAATGACCATCTGAAACAAAAGAGAATCAAGCCATCTCCCCTCGACGTTCAATGGAATTACCATCGCTGAATCCCCCACTGTCAATATCCTGGGGGTTACCATTGACCAGAAACTGAACTGGACCAGCCATATAAATGCTGTGGCAACGAGAGCAGGTGAGAGGTTAGGGATTCTGTGGTGAATAACTCATCTCCTGTCTCCCCAGTGCCTGTCCGCCGTCTACAAGGCACAAGTCAGGAGTGTGATGGAATACTGTCCACTTGCCTGGATGGGTGCAGCTGCAACACCACTCAAGAACCTCTATGCCGTCCAGGACACAGCAACCTGCTTGATTGGCACCTCATCCACCACTTTCAACATTCATTCCCTCCACCACCGATGCACAGTGGCAGCAGTGTGTACCATCAACAAGATGCACTGCAGCAACTCACTCAAGCTCCTTTGACATCCCCTTCCAAACCTGTGACCTCTACCACCTAGAAGGACAAGGGCAGTGGATGCATGGGAACACCACCACCTGCAAGCTCCCTTTCCAAGCCATACACCATCCTGACTTGGAACTATATCGCGGTTTCTTCACTGTCGTTGGGTCAAAATCCTGGAACTCCCTTCGTAATAGCACTGTTGGTGTACCTACACCCCAAGGACTGCAGCAGTTCAAGAAGGCAGCTCACCACCACCTCAAGGCCAGTTAGGATGGACAATAAATGCTGGCCTCGCCAGCGAAGCCCACACCCCACAAACGAATAAAAAAAATATTGTTTAGACTACACTTGGATTACTATGTGGCATTCTTGTTCCATTGTAGCTCAAGACCATTGTCACTGTCCACCTCAGACTTGTCCAACACTAACTTTTGGCCAATACAGTAACTCACAAATTCCTTGTCTTCCTCTGCTGCCCTTGTGGCTGAACACCCATTTCCCATTCTACGTACAATAAGGGGAGAGGGGACGTGAAGAGGCAATCAGACTGGCAAAGAGAATGTGTGAATAGAATGGCAGTTAAAAAATGTAACCCAAAAATCTTCCTCCAGCATGTGAACAGTAAGGAGTAGTAAGAGGTGGGGTGGGGCCTATTAGGAGCAAAGAGGGTAATATATGAAGGTTGCTACCCAGGTTAATAGGGCTGTTAAGAAGGCATATGGTGTGTTAGCTTTTATTAGTAGGGGGATCGGGTTTCGGAGCCACGAGGTCATGCTGCAGCTGTACAAAACTCTGGTGAGACCGCACCTGGAGTATTGCGTGCAGTTCTGGTCACCGCATTATAGGAAGGATGTGGAAGCTATGGAAAGGGTGCAGAGGAGATTTACTAGGATGTTGCCTGGTATGGAGGGAAGGTCTTACGAGGAAAGGCTGAGGGACTTGAGGTTGTTTTCGTTGGAGAGAAGGAGGAGGAGAGGTGACTTAATAGAGACATATAAGATAATCAGAGGGTTAGATAGGGTGGATAGTGAGGGTCTTTTTCCTCGGATGGTGATGGCAAACACAAGGGGACATAGCTTTAAGTTGAGGGGTGATAGATATAGGACAGATGTCAGAGGTAGTTTCTTTACTCAGAGTAGTAGGGGCGTGGAACGCCCTGCCTGCAACAGTAGTAGACTCGCCAACTTTAAGGGCATTTAAGTGGTCATTGGATAGACATATGGATGAAAATGGAATAGTGTAGGTCAGATGGTTTCACAGGTCGGCGCAACATCGAGGGCCGAAGGGCCTGTACTGCGCTGCAATGTTCTAATTCTAATATATGTTTAGAGGTGTGGTGTTTACTAAGGAAGGGCATGCTGACAAATTATCAATAGAAATGGAGATGGTAGAGATAATGGATGGGATGAAAATTGATGGACAGCATGAACTGGAAAGGTTAGATCTGCTTAGAGTGGATAGGTCACCTAGTCCAGATGGCTTGCATCCCAAGTTGCTTAGGGATGGAGATCACAGAAGGGCTTGCCTTAACCTTCCAGTCTTCCCTAGATATGGGGGAGGTGACAAAGGATTGGAAAGTGGCCGATGTGTAACACATTTGTTCAAGAAAGGGTGCAAGGATGTTCCTAGCAACTACAGACCAGTCAGATTAACATCAGTGGTGGATACGTTTTTAGAAACAATAATCAGGAAAAAAAATGGATAGGCACTGGGAGAGGTTTGAGTTAATTGGGGAGAGCCAGCATGGATTTGTAAGAGGCAGATTGTGCTTGACTAATCTAATTGATTTTTTTTTTGATGAAGTAACAGAGAAGGTTGATGAAGGGAATGCGGTGGATGTTGTCTAAATGTATTTTAAGAAAGTGTTAGACAAAGTACCACATAAAAGGAAATTGAGGCTTATGGAATAGGAAGTCAGTGTAAGCTTGGATGAAAAATTGGCTTAAGGACAGAAAACAGTGAGTTGTCGTAAATGGCAGTTTTTCACACCGGAGGTGGTAGACAGTGTTTCCCAAGTGTTAGGACCACTGATTTTTTGATATAAATGACTTGGATATTGGAATACAGAATAAAGTTTCAAAATTTGCCGATACAGAACTTGTAAGTGTGGTGAACAATGAAGTTACCAGTTGACTGCAACAGGACATTGATAGGCTAGCCTAAGAAATGGACAGACAAGTGGCAGATGGAGTTTTATACAGAGAAGTGTGAGGTAATGCATTTTGACAGGAGGAATAGGGAGAGGCAATATAGACGAAATGGCACAGTTTTCAAGAGTGTGCAGGGACACAGGGACCTGGGGGTTCATGTACGTAGATCTTTGAAGGTGACAGGACACATTGAGAGAGCAGGTAGCAAAGCATATGTGATCTTGGGCTTCATAAATAGAGATATTGAGTACGAAAGTAGGGAGGTTTTGCTCAACCTTTATAAAGCTCTGGTTAGGCCACAACTAGAGTATTATGTCCAGTTCTGGTGGTCATACGTCAGGAGGGATGTCCTTGAGACAATGATTTACCAGAATGGTTGATGAGGGATTTTAGCTACCAGGTTAGATCAGAGAAGCTGGGGTTGTTTTCCTTGGAGCAAAAGATATTGAGAGGGAGATCTGATAGAGATTTACAAGATTATGACAGGATTAGATAAGTAGACAAAAGTTGTTCCCAGTAGCTGATCGTACAAGCACTAGGAGACACAGATTTAACCTTTTGGGCAAGAGAAGCAGAGGAGATGTGAGGAAGAACCTTATTTAATCAGCGAGTGGTAATTACCTAGAACTCACTGCCTACGAGGGTGGTGGAAGCAGAGACGATGAATGATTTCAAAAGGAAATTGGATGGGCACTTGAGTGAAATTAACTTGCAGGCTTTGGGGGTATGCGAGTGACATTATCGCTCTGCAGAGAGCCAGCATGGACTCACTGGGCTGAATGGCCTCGTGTCGTTCTGTTATTTCCCTATTGTGCGATGCCTAACAGGTGATCGCACTCGGAGAGTACGGGTCTGATGTAGAGATTGGCCAATTGCTCATCGAGCCCAGATCCTCTGCTTGAGTGCTCAGCTTTCCGACACTTGGTGCAAATGTGTTGCTGCTGGATACATGAGGGCCTGCATAATGCAGTCCATGCATATCACGAGGATTCCCTCCCTGCGCTATCATCCATTTGTCTCTAACTTAAAAATGTGCCTTGTGCATGTAATAAACTTCCAAGAATTAAACTCCACTTAACGCATCCAAGTATTTTGAAAAAGGGAATCACTCACTCACCAGAACTTAAAGGCCTGCTCGGGTATGCAATTGAAATCCGACCCAGGCCTGACTCGACCGCATCCAACCCGGGCCCGAGTCCTTTGATTTTTTTTTTTTCCCGCACCCGACCCGACTTGACTACAGGAATAAAATTAATTATATCAGAGGTTGTACTGTACCTTGTCCAAATGTTGCCATTCCGGCAGCAGGCTATTCATGTAGAATCGTGCAGATGGAGGCAGACTAGTCCGGAGTCCGGATGCATGTTTCCTGCCTTGACATCCCGGCTGTTCAAATTTTGAAGCTTACTTCCCTTTCCCTCCCCGCGCAAAAGGCAGCACTGTGTCCGACCCGAACTCGACATGTCGGGTCTTGACGAGTTCAGGTCAGGTAGCCATGCTCTACCAGAAATCGCCCTGCAGCTTCAGACCAAATCCCCCCCCCCCCCACAATGTTGATTGTGAATTGAGAAAAACTACTACCCTGAAATTGCTCACCATTTTTATCTCAACATCATAAGACATAGGAGGAGTAGACAATACAGCCAATCAAGCCTGCTCTTCCTTTCAATTAGATGACTGGTCTTCTACATGAACTTCACTTTCCCTCCCTAAACCCATATCTCTTGACCCTCTTAGTGCCTAAAAGTCGATTGATCTCTGTCATCAATTTACTCAGCGACTTAGCATCCATAGCCCTAAAGGGTAGAGAATTTAAAAGATTCACAACCTTGAAGAAATTTCTCCTCATCTCAGTTTTAAATAGCCAACCCATTATCCTGAGACTATGACCCCGACTTCTCGGCTCTCCAGCTAGGGGAAACAGCATTTCAGCATCTAGCCTGTCGAGCCCCCTTAGAATTTGATGTATTTCAGTGAGATCAACTCTCATATTTTTAAACTCCAGAGAATATAACAAACAACTTGTATTTATATAACTACTACTTCTTCTTTGGCCTCCTTGTCTCGAGAGACAATGGGTAAGTGCCTGGAGGTGGTCAGTGGTTTGTGAAGCAGTGCCTGGAATGGATATAAAGGCCAATTCTAGAGTGACAGACTCTTCCACAAGTGCTGCAGATAAAATTGGTTGTCGGGGATGTTACGCAGTTGGCTCTCCCCTTGCGCTTCTGCTTTTTTCCTGCCCACAGCTAAGTCTCTTTGACTCGCCACACTTTAGCCCCGCCTTTATGGCTGCCCGCCAGCTCTGGCGATCACTGGCAACTGACTCCCACGACTTGTGATCAGTGTCACAGGACTTCATGTCGCATTTGCAGACATCTTTAAAGCGGAGACAAGGATGGCCGGTGGGTCTGATACCAGTGACGAGCTCGCTGTACAATGCGTCCTTGGGGATTTTGCCATCTTCCATGCAGCTCACATGGCCAAGCCATCTCAAGCGCCGCTGACTCAGTAGTGTGTATAAGCTGGGGATGTTGGCCGCCTCGAGGACTTCTGCGTTGGAGATACAGTCCTGCCACCTGATGCCAAGGATTCTCCGGAGGCAGTGAAGATGGAATGAATTGAGACGTCCCTCTTGGCTGACATACGTTGTCCAAGCCTCGCTGCTGTAGAGCAAGGTACTGAGGAGACGGGCTTGATGCACTCGGACTTTTGTGTTCCGTGTCAGTGCGCCATTTTCCCACACTCTCTTGGCCAGTTTGGACATAGCAGTGGAAGCCTTTCCCATGCGCTTGTTGATTTCTGCATCGAGAGACAGGTTACTGGTGATAGTTGAGCTTAGGTAGGTGATTAATGTAGGATTAGTATAAAATGGATGGTTGATGGTCAGCATAGACTCGTTGGGCCGAAGGGCCTTTTTCACTGCTGTATCTCTAAATAAAATAAATAAATATTGATGGACGGAGCATTTCTGATGTCCTGTCCCATGATCGTTTTCTTGAGGCTGATGGTTAGGCCAAATTTGTTGCAGGCAGCCGCAATCCTGTCGATGAGTCTCTGCAGACGTTCTTCTGTGTGGGATGTTAATGCAGTATCGTCAGCAAAGAGGAGTTCCCTGATGAGGACTTTCTGTACTTTGGTCTTTGCTCTTAAACGGGCAAGGTTGAACAACCTGCCATCTGATCTTGTGTGGAGGAAAATTCCTTCTTCTGAAGACTTGAACGCATGTGAGAGCAGCAGGGAGAAGAAGATCCCAAACAGTGTAGGTGCGAGAACATAGCCCTGTTTTATGCCACTCAGGATAGGAAAGGGGTCTGATGAGGCACCGCTATGCTGAATTGTGCCTTTCATATTGTCAAGGAATGAGGTGATGATACTTAGTAGCTTCGGTGGACATCTGATCTTTGCTAGTAGTCTGAAGAGACCACATCTGCTGACAAGGTCAAAGGCTTTGGTGAGATCTATGAAAGCAACCTAGAGGGGCATCTGTTGTTTGCGGCATTTCTCCTGTAGCTGGTGAAGGGAGAACAGCATGTCAGTGGTGGATCTCTCTGCTCGAAAGCCACACTATGCCTCAGAGTAGACACACTCAGCCAGCTTCTGGAGCCTGTTTAAAACGACTTGAGCGAAGACTGTCATAGCCGCTAAGCGCATTGCACTGTTGAACTACAAGAAAGCCCCCAGCGAGTTAACATCCATTGCACTTAAAGTAGCCAGAAGCGCTACACAAAGAACAGCCAGGTGCTGCGCAAATGACTACTGGCAACACCTATGCATCAGAGGAATGTATGATGGCATTAAGAGAGCTTTTGGGCCAACCATCAAGAAGATCGCCCCCCCTCAAGTCTAAATCAGGGGACAAGATCACTGACCAACGCAAGCACATGACCGCTGGGTGGAGCACTACCTAGAACTGTACTCCAGGGAAAATGTTGTCACTGATACCGCCCTCAATGCAGCCCAGTCTCTGCCAGGCATGGATAAGCTGGACGAATTGCCAACAAAGTCGGAACTCAGTGATGCCATTGATTCTCTAGCCAGTGGAAAAGCCCCTGGGAAGGATGGCATTACCCCTGAAATAATCAAGAATGCCAAGCCTACTGTACTGTCAGCACTCCATGAATTGCTTTGCCTGTGCTGGGATAAGGGAGCAGTACCACAGGACATGAGTGATGCCAATATCATCACCCTCTATAAGAACAAGGGTGACTGCAACAACTACCGTGGAATCTCCCATTTATATAACACCTTTAACATAATTAAATGTCCCAAGTTGCTTCTCAAACGTTATAAAACAAAATCTGTCACCGTGTCACCTGAGATATTATTAGGACAGATGACCAAAAGCTTGGTGAGAGGTAGGTTTTGAAGTGTCTTAAAGGAGGGAAGAGAGACGTTTAAGGAGAGAATTCCAGAGCTTAAGCCTTGCAGCTGAAGGCATAGCTCCCAGTCATGGAGGAATTAAAATTGGGGATGCTCAAGAGGCC
Organism: Heterodontus francisci; assembly: GCF_036365525.1. NCBI lineage: Eukaryota > Metazoa > Chordata > Chondrichthyes > Heterodontiformes > Heterodontidae > Heterodontus > Heterodontus francisci. The sequence continues at coordinate 196,686,902 of NC_090373.1, read as the reverse complement.
AGATTTAGAGGAGCGCAGATCTGAGCTGTGGAGATGGAGATTGCACATAGAAAAGCATAAGGCCATGGACAGACTTGAAAATAAGAAAAGAATTTTAAAATTGAAAGCTGCTTAATTCCACCCAAATTGCTAACCTGCTTTACAACTTTGACTTTTGTCTTCAGACTTGTAAATCCTCCCTCCCCATTATTTCAGGTTTTAGTTATTTGATTCGCCAGAACACTAGTCCCAGCCTGGTTTAAGTGGAACTCTTTCCCCAGTACTGATAGCAGCGCACCATGAGTTGAAACCCCTGCCACTCCACACCACTCTTTCAGCCATGCACTTAAACTTCTAATCTGTTTGTCATTCCAATTTACGCATGGCTCGGGTAGTAGTCCAGAGATTATTTCCTTTGAGGTTCTGCTTTTTAGTTTGTATACTATCTCCTTAAGCTCCCTCAGGAGAGCCTCATTCCTTGTTCTACCTATATCATTGATTCCTAGCTGTACCACAACTGGATCCTTTCCCCCCTCCTCCAAGTTCTTCTCCAACCAAGAGTAGATGTTCTTAGCCCTGATATCAAGCAGGCAACACAGCCTGCTGGACTGCCGATTGTGGCTGCAGAGAACAGTATCTATCCCCCTGACTGTACTGATCCCTACCACTATCCTATTCCTTTTCAGTTGCCCCACTTGAACACCACATGCATGGTTCTGTGGTAAATTTTTCAATCCTCCCTGCAGTCTTTGCTGTTATCCACACCAGTAGCAAGTCCCTATTGGACAATGGCAAAGGCTATGAAAACAAAGACTTGCATTTATATAGCGCCATTCACGACCACTGGATGTCCCAAAGCCCTTTACAACAAATGAAGTACTTCTGAAGTCGCTGTTGTAATGTAGGAAAAGTAGCAGCCAATTTGTGCACGGCAAATACCCACAAAACACCAATATAATAATGACCAGATAATCTTTTTTTGTGATGCTGATTGAGGGATAAATATTTGCTAGGATACCGGGGATAACTCAATCACAGAATTGTTAGAGCATAGAAGGAGGCCATTCAGCTCATCGTGTCTACACTGGCTCTCAGAGCAATTCCCTCAGTCCCATTCTCCTGCCGCCTTCCCATAACCCTGCACATCCTTCCTTTTCATATAACCGTCTAATTCCCTTTTGAATGCTTCAATTGAACCTCCCTCCACCACTTTCTCAGGTAATGCATTCCAGACCTTAACCACTTGCTGCGTGAAAAAGTTTTTCCTTTTGCTTCTCTTGCCAAATACTTAAAATCTGTGCCCCCTCGTTCTCGATCCTTTCACGAGTGGGAACAGTTTCTCTCTATCTTGGGAACCATTCTCGTGAATCTTTTCTGTACTCTGTCCAATGCCCTCACGTCTTTTCTCAAGTGCGGCGCCCAGAATTGGACGCAGTACTCCAGCTAAGGCCGAACTAGTGTCCATATAAGTTCAACATAACTTCCTTGTTCTTGTACTCTATGCCTCTATTAATAAAGCCCAGGATACTGTATGCTTTACTAACTGCTCTCTCAACCTGTCCTGCCACCTTCAGTGACTTATGCACATATACACCTGGGTCCCTCTGCTCCTGCACCCCCTTTAGAATTGTGCCTTTTATTCTATATTGTGTCTCCATGTTTTTCCTACCAAAGTGAATGCCTCACATTTCTCTGAATTGAGCTTCATCAGCCACCTCTCTGCCCATTCCACCAACTTGTCTATGTCCTTTTGAACTTCTGCACTATCCTCCTTACAGTTCACAATGCTTCCAAGTTTCGTATTATCTGCAAACTTTGAAATTGTGCCCTGTACTTCAAGGTCTAGGTCATTAATATATCATGAAAAGCAAGGGTCCTAACACCGACCCCTGGGGAGCTCCATGACAAACCTTCCTCCAGCCCGAAAAACATCCATTAACCACTACTCTTTGTTTCCTGTCACTCAGCCAATTTCGTATCCATGTTGCTACTGTCCCTTTTATTCAATGAGCTACAAGTTTGCTCACAAGTCTGTTGTGTGGCCCTGTAACAAAATGCCTTTTGAAAGTCCATGTACACTTCATCAACATTGCCCTCATCAACCCTCTCTGTTACCACCTCAAAAAAAGTCCAGCAAGTTAGCTAAACATGATTTTCCCTCAAGAAATCCATGCTGGCTTTCCTTAATTAACTCACATTTCTCCATGTGACTATTGATTTTGTCCCAAATTATTTTTTCTATAAGTTTTCCCACCACCGAAGTTAAACTGACTGGCCTGTAGTTGCTGGACTTATCTTTACACCCTTTGTTGAACAAGGGTGTAATGTTTGCAATTCTCCAGTCCTCTAGCACCATCCCTGAGTTGAAGGAAGACTTAAAAATTATGGCCAGTGCCTCTGCGATTCCCACCCTCACTTCCCTCAGTATCCTTGGATGCATCTCATCCGGCCCTGGTGTTTTATCCACTTTAAGTTCAGACAGCCTATCTAATACTTTCTCCACCAATTTTAAACCCCTCTAGTGTCTGACTTACCTCCTCTTTCAGCATTGCCTGGGTTGCATCTTCTTCGTTGGTAAAGACAGATTTATTTAATACCCCAGCTATGCCCTCTGCCTCCATGTGTAAATCCCCTTTCTGGTCTCTAATCTGCTCCTCTTCAAAATAGTGCCATGGGCTCTTTACGTCCACCTGAGGGGGCATACGAATTAGGAGCAGGCATAGGCCACTCGGCCCCTGGAGATTGCTCTGCCAATCAACAAGATCATGGCTGATCTGATTGAAACCTCAACTCCACATTTCTGCCTACCCCCAATAACCTTTCATCCCCTTGCTTATCAAGAATCTATTTTACTCTGCCTTACAAATATTCAAAGACTGCTTTCACCGGCTTTTGAGGAAGAGAGTTCCAAAGACTCAAGACCCTCAGAGAAAAGATTTCTCCTCATCTCTGTCTTAAATGGGTGACCCCTTATTTTTAGATCCCGAGTTCTAGATTCTCCCACAAGAGGAAACATCCTTTCCGCATCCACCCTGTCAAGACCCTTTAGGATCTGGTATGTTTCAATCAAGTTGCCTCTTAATCTTCTAAAGTCCAGCGGATGCAAGCCTAGTCTGCCCAACCTTTCCTCATAAGACAAAGCGCTCATTCCAGGTATTCACCTAGTAAACCTTCTCTGAACTGACTCACACTGCCTAAAGGGGTGGTAGAGGCAGGAGCCCTCACAACATTTAAGAAGTATCTAGATGAGCACTTGAAACACCAAAGCATACAAGGCTACGGGCCAAGTGCTGGAAAATGGCATTCGAATAGATAGGTGCTTGATGGCCAGCATGGACACGATGGGCCGAAGGGCCTGTTTCTGTGCTGTATAACTCCAACTCTATGACCATGCATTTACATTCTTTCGTAAATAAGGAGACCAATACTGTACTCAGTACTCCAGATGCTATTTTAGATCTAGTATTATGTAATGAGAAAGGACTAATTAATCTTGTTGTAAAAGAACCTTTAGGGATGAGTGACCATAATATGACAGAATTTTATGTTATGTTTGGAAGTGAGGTAGTTCAATCTGAAGCCAGGGTGTTAAATTTGAACCAAGGAAATTATGAAGATATGAGGAGCAAATAGGCCGAGGTGGATTGGGAAAATACATTAAAAGATATGACCGTGCATAGACAGTGGATAGTCTTCAAAGAATTATTACATAGTTTACAGCAACTATACATTCCTTCAAGGCACAAAACCCCCAAAAGAAAAGGCTGTCAACCGTGGCTAACAAAGGAAGTTAAGGATTGTATAAGATCAAAAGAAAAGGCCTATAAAGTTGCCAGAAATAATAGTAAACTTGAAGATTGGGAGGATTTTAGAATGCAGCAAAGGAGGACCTAGAAACTGATAAAGGGAGAATCGAATATGAATGTAAACTATCAAAAAACATAAAAACGGACTGTAAAAGCTTCTATAGGTATGTAAAAAGGAAACATTTGGGTAAGACAAATGTGGATCCATTACAGACAGAGTCAGGAGAATTTATAATGGGAAATGGAGAAATGGCAGAGAAGCTAAATGATTACTTTGTGTCTGTCTTCACTGAGGAAAATCCAAAAACCTCCCAGAATTGGAGATCTAAGGGACTAGAGAGAATGAATAATTGAAGGAAATTAGTATTAGTAAGAAGGTTGTATTGGAGAAATTAATGGGGTTGAAGGTTGATAAGTCCCCAGGACCTGATATTCTATATCCCAGAGTTTGAAAGAGGTAGCTATGGAGATAGCGGATGCATTGTTTTAGTTTTAGTTTTTAGTTTTAGAGATACAGCACTGAAACAGGCCCTTCGGCCCACCAAGTCTGTGCTGACCATCAACCACCCATTTATACTAATCCTACACTAATCCCATATTCCTACAACATCCCCACCTGTCCCTATATTTCCCTACCACCTACCTATACTAGGGGCAATTTATAATGGCCAATTTACCTACCAACCTGCAAGTCTTTTGGCTGTGGGAGGAAACCGGAGCACCTGGAGAAAACCCACGCAGACACAGGGAGAACTTGCAAACTCCACACAGGCAGTACCCAGAATTGAACCCGGGTCGCTGGAGCTGAGAGGCTGCGGTGCTAATCACTGCGCCACTGTGTAGATCATCATCCAAAATTCTATAGATTCTGGAGCGGTTCCTGCAGATTGGAAGGTAGCAAATGTCATCCCACTATTTTAGAAGGGAGGGAGAGAGAAAACGGGAGCTACAGACCTGTTAGCCTTACATCAGTAGTAGGGAAAAATGTTAGAATCTATTCTAAAGGATGTGATTAATGGACACTTGGATAATAATGATCTGATTGGGCATAGTCAACATGGATGTTGGACAAACCTGTGGAATTTTTTGAGGATGTTACAGAATTGATCAAGGGGAGTTGGTGGGTGTAGTGTAGTATACTTGGATTTTCAGAAGCCCCCCACAGGAGGTTGGTTAACAAAATTAAAGCACATGGGATAGGAGGTAATATACTGGCATAGATTAAGGATTGGTTAACAGGCAGAAAACAGAGTAGGAATAAACAGGTCACTCTCATGTTGGCAGGCTGTGATAGTGGGGTACCGCAAGGATCAGTACTTGGTCCCCAGCTGTTCCCAATGTATATCAATGATTTGTATGTGGGGACCAAATGTAATATTTCCAAGTTCGCAGATGACACAAAACGAGGTGGGAATGTGTGTTGTGAGGAAGATGCAAAGCGGCTTCAAGGGGATTTGGACAGACTTAGTAAGTGGGCAAGAATGTGGCAAATGGAATATAATGTGGGAAAAATGTGAGGTTATCCATTTTGGTAGGAGGAACAGAGGTGCAGTGTATTTCTTAAATGATAGATTAGAAAGTGTCGATGTACAAAGGTACCTGGCTGTCACTCATCAATAAGTCACTGAAAACTAACATGCAGGTGCAGCAAGCAATTGGGATGGCTAATGGTATGTTAGCCTTTATCACAAGAGAATTTGAGTACAGGAGTAGTGAAGTCTTGCTTCAACTGTATCGAACCTTGGTTAGACCACACCTGGAGTACTGTGTGCAGTTTTGGCCCCCTTACCTTAGGAAGGATATTATTGCCATAGAGGGAGTGCAACGAAGGTTCGCCAGACTTGTTCCTGGGATGGTGGGACTGCCCTATGAAGCGAGATTGGAGAAACTGGGCCTGTATTCTGAGTTTCGAAGAATGTGAGGTAATCTCATTGAAACCTACAAAATACTGAAAGGGATAGACAGGGTAGATGCGGGTAAGATGTTTCCCCTGGTTGGGGAGTCTCGAACCAGGGGACACAATTTCAAAATAAGGGGGAAGCCACTTAGGACAGAGCTGAGGAGAAATTTCTTTACTCAGAGGGTTGTGAATTCTCTACCCCAGAAAACTGTGGAAGCTCAGTCATTGAGTATGTTTAAAGTAGAAATTGACAAATTTCTAAATACCAGTGACATAAAGGGATTTGGGGATAGTGTGAGGAAAAAGACATTGAAGTGGATGATCAGCCATGATTGTATTAATGGCGGAGCAGACTCGATGGGCCGAATGGCCTACTCCTATGTTCCGATGTGATCTTACCAATGCCCTGTATAGCTGAAGCATAACTTCCCTACTTTTGTACTCAATTCCCCTCGCAATAAACAATAAGATTCTATTCGCTTTCCTAATTACTTGCTGTACCTGCATACTAACCTTTTGTGATTCATGCAGTAGGACACCCAGATCCCTCTGCATCTCAGCTCTGCAATCTCTCACCATTTAGATAATATGCATTTTTATTCTTCCTGCCAAAATGGACAATTTCGCACTTTCCCACATTATACTCCATTTGCCAGATCTTTGCCCACTCACTTAACCTATCTATATCCCTTTGTAGTCTCCTTGTGTCCTCTTAGAACCTTAAAACCATAGAACAGTTAGAGCACAGAGGCCATTCAGCCCATCGTGTCTGCACTTGCTCTTCACAACTTGCTTTCCTACCTATCTTTGTGTCATCAGCAAATTGAGCAACCATACCTTTGGTTCCTTCATCCAAGTCATTTACATAAATTGTAAAAAGATGAGGCCCCAGCACAGATCCCTGTGATGCACCACTATTTACATCTTGCCAACCAGAAAATTACCCATTTACGCCTACTCTCTGTTTCCTGTTAGCTAGCCAATCTTCTATCCATGCCAATATGTTACCCCCTGCACCATGAGCTTTTATTTTCTGCAATAACCTTTGAGGTGGCACCTCATCAAATGCCTTCTGGAAATCTAGGATCCACCGGTTCCCCTTTATCCACAGCACATGTTACTACTTCAAAGAACTCCCATAAATTGGTTAAACATGTTTTCCCATTCACAACACCATGTTGACTCTGCCTGATTACCTTGAATTTTTTTAAGTGCCCTGCTATAACCTCTTCAATAATAGCTTCTAACATTTACTCTATGACAGATGTTAAGCTAACTGGCTTGTAGTTTCCTGCTTTCTGTCTCCCTCCCTTTTTGAATAAAGAAGTTGTGTTCACTATTTTGCAATCGAACGGAACCTTCCCTGAATCTAGGGAATTTTGGAAAATTAAAACTAGCACAACAACTAACTCACTAGCCACTTCTTTTAAGACCCTAGGATGAAGTGCATCAGGACCCAGGGACTTGACAGCCCACAGCTCCAGCCATTTGCTGGTGATTGTAATTTTTTGGAGTTCCTGCCTTCCATTTCCTGATTGACAGCTATTTCTGGGATGTTACTTGTATCCTCGATAGTGAAGACCGATGCAGAATACCTGTTCAATTCATCTGTCATCTTTTTTCCAGTATTAATTCCCCAGATTCACTTTCTATAGGACCGCCACTCACTTTAACTCTTTTTAAAATATCTATAGAAACTTAGTATCTGTTTTGTGTTTCTAGCTAGCTTTCTCTCATACTCTAATTTTTCCCTCCTTATTAATCTTTGTCATTCTTTGCTATTTTAATATTCTGTCCAATCTTCTGGCCTGCTACTCATCTTTGCACAATGCATGTTTTTTCTTTAAATTTGATACTATTTTTAGCTTTTTTAGTTAACCACAGGTGCTGGATCCTCCCCTTGGAATTTTTCTTTCTAGTTGGAAGAACTTTTTTACCCAGAGGGTAAAGGTTCTAAGAGGCATTTGATGAGGTGCCACCTCAAAGGTTTTTGTGCAAAATAAAAGCTCATGGTGCAGGGGGTAACACATTGGCATGGATAGAACATTGGCTAGCTAACAGGAAACAGAGAGTAGGCATAAATGGGTAATTTTCTGGTTGGAGGGCATGTCCTACGAAGAAAGATTGAGGGAGCTAGGGCTTTTCTCATTGGAGTGAAGAAGGATGAGAGGTGACTTGATAGAGGGGTACAAGATGATGAGAGGCATAGAAAGAGTGGATAGCCAGAGACATTTTCCCATGGTGGAAAGGGCTATCAGCAGGGGCCATAATTTTAAGGTGATTGGAGGAAGGTTTCGGGGAGATGTCAGAGGTAGGTTCTTTATACAGAGAGTGGTGGGTGCATGGAATGCGCTGCCAGCGGTGGTAGTAGAAGCAGATACATTAGGGGCATTTAAGCGACTCTTGGATAGGTACATGGATGATAGTAGAATGAAGGGTAGGTAGTTACTTAGATCTTAGAGTAGGTTAAAGGTTCGGCACAACATCGTGGGCCGAAGGGCCTGTACTGTGCTGTACTGTTCTATGTTCTAAATCCCCCTTAAACCTCCTGCCCCTCACCTTAAACTTGTGACCCCTCGTAACTGATCCTTCAACTAAGGGGAACAGCTGCTCCCTATCCACCCTGTCCATGCACCTCATAATCTTGTACACCTCGATCAGGTCACCCCTCAGTCTTCTCTGCTCCAGTGAAAACTACCCAAGCCTATCCAACCTCTCTCCATAGCTTAAATGTTCCATCCCAGGCAACATCCTGGTGAATCGCCTCTGCACCCCCTCCAGTGCAATTACATCCTTCCTATAATGTGGCGACCAGAATTGCACACAGTACTCCAGCTGTGGCCTTACCCAAGTTCTGTACAACTCCAACATGACCTCCCTGCTTTTGTAATCTATGCCTCGATTGATAAAGGCAAGTGTCCCATATGCCTTTTTCACCACCCTATTAGCCTGCCCTTCTACCTTCAGAGATCTATGGACAAACACACCAAGGTCCCTTTGTTCCTTGGAACTTCCCAGTGTCAGGCCATTCATTGAATACTTCCGTGTCACATTACTCCTTCCAAAGTGTATCACCTCACACTTTTCAGCGTATTGTGGTACCTTTCTGACTAGCTCCCATTATTTCTTCCTTTATAACTTGTCCTACAGTGTGGTTACTGTTAGGGGGCCTGTACACCACTCCCACAACTGACGACTTGCCTTTATCATTTCTCATCTCGACCCAAACTGCTTCTACCTCCTGGTTTCCTGAACTTAGGTCATCACTCACTATTGCGCTAACAACATCATTAATTAACAGAGCCAACCCTCCACCTTTTCCTAGCTTCCTGTTCTTCCTAAATGTCATACACCCTTAAATATTCAAGTCCCAATCTGTCATCCTGCAGCCATATCTCTATAATGGCTATCAGATCATGCTTATTTACTTGCATTGGCGCTATCAGTGCATCTGTTTTGTTTTGAATGCTACGTGCATTCAGGTACAGAGCTTTTAGTTTAGTCCTTTTATTATTTTTGTAACGTCTAGCTGTAACGATCAGCTGATTTACTCTTAGATTTGTATACTCTATCCTTTCGCGTCACGGTCTGTTATCATTTCCCAAGTTAATACCTTTCTCTCTTGCCTTGTCTCTACTCTTTGATTTACCACAACATTCCAAATTTGATCCCTTGACCCCACTATTTAGTTTAAGGTCTTGTCTGAAAAATGGCACCTCTCACAGTGCAGCATTCCCTCAGTACTGCACTGGAGTATCAGCCTTCATTGTTGTGCTCAAGTCCTAGATTGGGACATGAATCCACAACCTTTCAATTCAGAGGTGCGAGTGCTACCGATTGAGTCACGGCTCCTCCACCACTGCACCTGCAGTCCCCTTACCTGCCTGTGCCACAGTCACATCCTCCTGTCTCTGACTACTAACCAAATCTAACCTAAGGGGTATGACTGCCTCGTGAGTCAGAATGTTCAGTTAACTCTTCATCTTCCCTGATGCAATGCAATGTCTGAACCCTGGATTCCAGCTCACAACTGGAAGTTTCTCAAGGTGCAGATTTGCTTTGCCGGGGATCACATTGTTCTGCACAAACTCCCAGATGTGGAATTCTTGCTGCACTGCCACCTCTATCTAATCTTACATGATATATTTAATTAACATTTTATGTAATTAGTTCACTTTGTGTAACCAAATTAATATAACTCCAAGGAGCACCTCCCTTCTCTGCTGCACTGAATTTGCACTCACCAAATTCTTTATTTCCCACTTTTTTTCTGATGCACTATATTGACACTGCGTTTTATCTTAAGCTAGTGCATCAAACATAAAAATGCAGATTGTGGGGTGGAAGTAATCTAATCATGGATGTTAGGTTTTAATGGGAAAATAAAAGGTTGTTTACCTGCTCTCGTCTTCTGCTTTGAGATCTTACACACTATTCAAAGTGTTGGGGAACAATCCCAGCACACAGCCACTCAAGTCTTGTTGAACGCCTGGGGCACTGCCAGTATAGGGTTCAATGGGCATTGCCGACATACTGCAGACATAATTCAGTTCCCATTTTCAAGTCATGCATTGTCCCCATAGTTTCACACTGTGCTTTGATTTTATATTATCTGTAGTTAAATCGAAAAACCTATTGTAATTTAAGAATCAAACTTGATTTGAAGTATAGGATTTTCTCTGCTTTACAGTTTTGAGAGGCTTGATGAGATAAAATGGAATTGTTGCTGTGCCTCCATGGGCAAGAGGCTGTAATTACAATGTTATAAGTTTACACTATATTGTGAATATGAGAATTTAGACTGGGAAAAACTGATGAATTGTGCATATAAAAGTTTTAATAAATATTTTAATATATAGTTTAGTCAAAATTTTTTAAATTAACATTTTTGTTTTCCTAACAGCTAAGTGCGCGTTCAGCTGAAAGAACGCTTACTGAAGAAAAGAGGGAGACCGCAAATTTGAGGCAAAAGTAAGTGATGTTTACAATTGTGTCTCCGACACTTCAGTTTAAACCTCAGCATGGATTTTTACGGGGTAGGTCATGTCTAACTAATCGTTTAATTTTTTGAGGTCACTGACATGATGAATACGGAGTGTCTGGATGTTTTCTACATGGATTTCCAAAGACATTTAATATTACACACAGATTCTAAGCAAAATTGGCGAGAACCTTGTTGGCTGGGTTGGTAATTGGTTGGGAAGCACGAGAAGGGTAGCAGGAATGTGTGATTGGCATGATGCGACAAATGGGGCCTCAGCTTTGGCCATATTTATCAATGCCTTGAATGAAGCAATAGAGAGTGTTGCATCAAAGTTTTTAGATGACACTCAGTTAGGCAAAGGAAGTTGTGAAGGAAGATATGACAGGATGTGTACGATCAGATCTAAGCTCTGCAGTCCTGCCACATCCAATCGCGAATGGTGGTGGACAATTAAGCAACTAACTTAATTAATTGAGGAGTTGGCTCCACAAATATCCCCATCCTCAGTGATGGGGGAGCCCAGCACATCAGTGCAAAAGATAAGACTGAAGCATTTGCAACAATCTTCAGCCAGAAGTACCGTGTTGATGATCCATCTCTGCCTCCTGCTGAAGTCCCCAGCATCACAGATGCCAGTCTTCAGCCGGTGATATCAAGAAACGACTGAAGGCATTGGATACTGCAAAGACTATGGGCCCTGACAACATTCTGGCAATAGTACTGAAGACCTGTGCTCCAGGACTTGCGGCACCCCTAGCCAAGCTGTTCCAGTACAGCTACAACACTGGCATCTACCAGGCAATGTGAACCATTGCCCAGGTATGTCCTGCACACAAAAAGCAGGACAAATCCAACCCACCAATTACCGCCCCAGCGGTCTACTCTCAATCATCAGTAAAGTGATGGAAGGTGTCATCAACAGTGCTGTCAAGCGGCACTTGCTTAGCACTGATGCTCAGTTTGGGTTCTTCCAGGGTCACTCAGCTCCTGACCTCATTACAGCCTTTGTTCAAACATGGACAAAAGAGCTGAACTCGAAGTGAGGTGAGGGTGACTGCGCTTGACATCAAGGCACATTTGATTGAGTATGACATGAAGGAGCCCGAGCAAAACTGGAGTCATGGGAATGAGGGGGAAAACTCTCTGCTGGTTGGAATCGTACCTAGCACAAAGGAAGATGGTTGTGGTTGTTGGAGGTCAATCATCTCAGCTCCAGGACATCACTACAGGAATTCCTCATGGTGGTGTCCGAGGCCCAACCATCTTCAGTTGCTTCATCAATGACCTGCCTTCAGTCATAACGTCAGAAGTGGGGATGTTTAATGATTGCACAATGTTCACCATTCGCGACTCCTCATACTGAAGCAGTCCATGCAGAAATGCAGCAAGACCTGGACAATATCCAGGCTTGGGCTGATAAGTGGCAAGTAACATTTGTGCCACACAAGTGCCAGGCAATAACCATCTCCAGCAAGAGAGAATATATCCATCTCCCCTTGACATTCAATGGCATTACCATCGCTGAATTCCCCACCATCAACATCCGTTGACTAGCAACTGAACTGGAGTAGCCATATAAATACTGTGGCTACAATAGCAGGTCAGAGGCTAAGAATCCTGCAGCGGGTAACTCACCACCTGACTCCCCAGAGCTTGTCCACCATCTACAAGGCATAAGTCAGAAGTGTGATGGAATACTCTCCATTTGTCTGGATGGGTGCAGCTCCAACAACACTCAAGAAACTCAACACCATCCAGGACCAAGCAACCTGCTTGATTAGCACCCTGTCCACAAACATTGACTCCCTCCACCACCAACGCACAATGGCAGCAGTATGTACCATCTTTAAGATGCACTGCAGCAACGCATCAAGGCTACTCAGGCAGCATCTTCCAAACCCGCGACCTCTACCACCTAGAAGGACAAGGGCAGCGGATGCGTGGGAACACCACCACTTGTAAGTTCCCCCCCAAGCCCCACACCATCATGACTTGGAACTATAGCACTGTTCCTTCACTGTCGCTGGGTCAAAGTCCTGCAGCCCCCTTCCTAATAGCACTGTGGGTGTACCTACCCCACATGGACTGCAGCGGTTCAAGAAGGAACCTCACCACCACCTTGTCTAGGACAATTAGGGATGGGCAATAAATGCTGGTCTCGCCTGCGATGTCCACACCCACATTCCAGGAACGAATATGGAAAAAGGAAGGTCAGTGTGGGAAAGTGTGAGATCATCTATTTCAAGTCTGAGAAAGACAAATGGGAGTAGTTAATAAACTATGAGGGACTCTAAGCTGTGGAGAAGCAAAGGGATTTGGGTATCTGAATACAAAAATCAATAAAAGCTAGGGCACCGTACTAAAGTGAACCAAAAGGCTAATGGAATGTTAGCTTGTTTCTTGAAGGTTGGAATTTAAAACTTAGCAAGCGATGTCACATTGTTCAGAGCGTTTGTCAGATGCCATCTGAAGGTTTGCAGTTCTGGGTTCTGTGTCTTTGGAATGATGTGTTGGATATGCAAGGGGTACAGCACAGATGTACTAATATGATAAAAGCAAAATGCTGCGGATGCTGGAAATCTGAAATAAAAACAAGAAATGCTGGAACCACCCAGCAGGTCTGGCGGCATCTGTGAAAAGAGAAGCAGAGTTAACGTTTCGGGTCAGTGACCCTTCTTCGGAACTGACAAATATTAGAAAAGTCACAGGTTATAAACAAGTGAGGTGGGGGTGGGGCAAGAGATAACAAAGGAGGTCTAGATTGGACCAGGCCACATAGCTGACTAAAAGGTCACGGAGCAAAGGCAAACAATATGTTAATGGTGTGTTGAAAGACAAAGCATTAGTACAGATTAGGTGTTAATACACTGATATGGTACTAATATGATACTGGGCTTAAAGGTTAAAATTATGTTAACAGAATGCATAAAATTGCCTTGTATTCCCTTGAGTATTGCTGAAAATAAAAGCTCATGGTATGGTGGGGGGGGGGGGGGGGGGGTGCGCATTGGCATGGATAGAAGATTGGCTATCTAATAGGAAATAGAGAGTAGCCATAAACTGGTCATTTTCTGGTTGGCAAGATGTAACAAAAAATGACTTGGATGAAGGGACTGAAAGTAGTTGCTAAATTTGCTGGTGACACAGGTAGGAAAGCAAGTTGTGAAGAGGACATGAGGCTACAAAGGGATATATACAGGTTAAGTGAGTGGGCAAGGATCTGGCAAATGGAGTATAATGTGGGAAAATGTGAAATTGTCCATTTTGGCAAGAGTAATAAAGCATATCTAAATGGTGAGGGATTGCAGAGCTCTGAGATACAAAGAACAGTGCAGCACAGGAACAGGTTATTTGGCCCTCCAAGCCTGCGCTGATCTTGATGCCTGTCTAAACTAAAACCTTCTGCACTTCCAGGGACCATATCCCTCTATTCCCATCCTAATCATGTATTTGTCAAGATGCCTCTTAAACATCGCTATTGTACCTGCTTCCACCACCTCCCCCGGCAGCACGTTCCAGGCACTCACCACCCTCTGTGTAAAGAACTTACCTCGCAATCCCCTCTAAACTTTATCCCTCGCATTTAAACCTATGTCCCCTAGTAACTGACTCTTCCACCCTGGGGAAAAAGCTTCTGACTATCCATTCTGTCCATGCACTCATAACTTTGTAACCCTCTGTCATGTCGCCCCTCCACCTCCGTCGTTCCAGTGAAAACAATCCAAGTTTATCCAGCCTCTCCTCATAGCCAATGCCCTCCAAACCAGGCAACATCTTGGTAAACCTCTTCTGTACCCTCTCCAAAGCCTCCACGTCCTTCTGGTAGTGTGGCGATCAGAATTGCATGCAATATTCTAAGTGTGGCCTAACTAAGGTTCTGTACAGCTGCAGCATGACTTGCCAATTTTTATACTCTGTGCCCCGACCGATGAAGGCAAGCATGCCGTATGCCGCCTTGATGACCTTATCCTCATGTGTTGCCACTTTCAGTGACCTGTGGACCTGTACGCCCAGATCGCTCTGCCTGTCAATACTCGTAAGGGTTCTGCCATTTACTATATACTTCCCACCTGTATTCGATCTTCCAAAATTAGATCTTCCAAATTGCATTACCTAGATGCAGAAGGATCTGGGTGTCCAAGTGGATGAATTGCAAAAGGTTAATATGCAGGTGGATGTGGAAAGGATGTTTCCTCATGTGGGAGAATCTAGAACTAGGGTTCACTGTTTTAAAAAAAATAAGGGGTAGCTTATTTAAGACAGAGATGAGGAGAAATTATTTCGGAGTCGTGAGTCTTTGGAACTCTCTTCCTCAAAAGACAGTGGAAGCAGAGCCTTTAAGTATTTTTAAAGCAAAGGTAGATAGATTCTTGATGAGCAAAGGGGTGACAGGTTATTGGGGTAGGCAGGGATGTGGAGTCGAGGTTACAGTCAGGTCAGCCATGATCATCTTGAATAGCAGAGCAGGGCCGAGTGGCCTACTTCTGCTCCTAATTAGTATGTTTGTATGATTAAGGGATTCAAAGAACAAAACAAAGAACAGTACAGCACAGGAACAGGCCATTCGGCCCTCCAAGCCTGCGCCGATCTTGATGCCTGTCTAAACTAAAACCTTCTGCACTTCCGGGGACCGTATCCCTCTATTCCCATCCTATTCATGTATTTGTCAAGATGCCTCTTAAACGTCTCTATGGTACCTGCTTCCACCACCTCCCCTGGCAACAAGTTCCAGGCACTCACCACCTCCTCTGTAAAGAACTTGCCTCGCACATCCCCTCTAAACTTTGCCCCTCGCACCTTAAACCTATGTCCCCAAGTAACTGACTCTTCCACCCTGGGAAAAAGCTTCTGACTATCCACTCTGTCCATGCCGCTCATAACTTTGTAAACCTCTATCATGTCGCCCCTCCACCTCCGTCGTTCCAGTGAAAACAATCCGAGTTTATCCAACCTCTTCTCATAGCTAATGCCCTCCAGACCAGGCAACATCCTGGTAAACCTCTTCTGTACCCTCTCCAAAACCTCCACGTCCTTCTGGTAGTGTGGCGACCAGAATTGCACGCAATATTCTAAGTGTGGCCTAACTAAAGTTTTGTACAGCTGCAGCATGACTTGCCAATTTTTATACTCTATGCCCCGACCGATGAAGGCAAGCATGCCGTATGCCTTCTTGATTCGATAGAATAAATACAGAAAACTCTTTCCTCTGGTGAGAGAATCCAGATCAGGTGCACAATCTTGACATTACAGCTAGGCTATTCAGGACTGAAATCGTCTTACAGGGCATCACAGAAAAGTTATTGAGAATCTGGAACTCGCTCCTCCAAAAGGCCGTGTATGCTAGGATTGATTGATTTTTGTTGGCCGAGTATCAAGGGATATATGTCAAAGGTAGGTAAATGGAATTGAGATACAGATCAAACATGATCTAATTGGTGGAACAGGCTCAAGGGGTTGAATGACCTACTCCGATTCTTAAAATCAAACGTTTAGGTGGAATAGAATTAAATATTTCCCTTTTGCCATTTCAGGATGATTGAGTTGAACCAGAAACTCTCCCAGGTCCAAAGACCTTCGATAATTAAGCCAATGCCAGGTAGGCCTGATATTCAGGGTCCCCCAGGAGCACCCCCACCCCTTGGATCAGCACGCAGAGGTAAGGCATTGCTCATTTACTCTTGTACATTCCTGGAATAAGATTATTACTTTTGATTTGACCAGTTTCTCCTTCAGCTCTCTGGGATTCTTTGTTTGAGACATGTGGTAAAGGTTTTTGCTGCTAAATGACCTGAAATGTGTGGTTGAATGCATATGCCATGCTACCAAGTCATTTTATGAAAAAATGTGAATATGTGGGGGGTGGGGGGAGAATCCACTTTCCCATGCCCAGTTCAAGTGTCCACTTGTTTCTGTTACCTAGGTAAGCTGTGCGTATTCTTGCACTTGTTAGATCAAAGAGCTTCTATTATTGTTAATGAATATTTTAATATAAAAAAGGAGGGAGAGAGAAAACGGGGAACTACAGGCCAGTTAGTCTGACATCAGTCATCAGGAAAATGCTGGAATCTATTGTTAAGAAACTTAACAATGCACTTAGAAAATCATACTATTATCAGACAAAGTCAACATGGTTTTATGAAAAGGAAATTGTGTTTAACAAATTTATTAGAATCTTTTGAGGGTTTAACTAGTAGGGTAGATAAAGGGGAACTAGCAGATGTATACTTGGATTTCTAGAAGGCATTCGATAAGGTGCCACACAAAAGGTTAATACACAATATGGGCGGCGCAGTGGTTAGCACCGCAGTCTCACAGCTCCAGGGACCCGGGTTCGATTCTGGGTACTGCCTGTGCGGAGTTTGCAAGTTCTCCCTGTGTCTGCGTGGGTTATCGCTGGGTGCTCCTTTTTCCTCCCACATCCAAAGACTTGCAGGTGATAGGTAAATTGGCCGTTGTAAATTGCCCCTAGTGTAGGGAGGTGATGGGGAATATGGGATTACTGTAGGGTTAGTATAAATGGGTGGTTGTTGGTCGGCACAAACTCGGTGGGCCGAAGGGCCTGTTTCAGTGCTGTATCTCTAAATAAAATAAATAAACAAGATAAGGGCTCATAGAGTTGGGGGTAATATTAGCATGGATAGAGGATTGGTTAATGGACAGGAAGCAGAGAATAGGGATAAACGGGGCATTTTCAAGTTGTCACTAGTGGTGTGCCACAAGGATCAGTGCTGGGGCTTCTTCTACTTGCAATGTTAATGACTTTGACAAAGAGACCAAGAGTAATGTAAGTTGTTTGCTGGCGATACAAAGCCGCGTGGGAATGTAAGCTGTGTAGAAGATTCATTGAGGCTGCAAAAAGATACAGACAGGCTAAGTGTTACGACCGAGGCAGGAGTGCACTGTTTGTTCTAGTTTCACTTCTCCATGGGTCACAACATATACTTAAATTTTTTCCCACTTACCAGTACAGTCAATCATAGACTCTATTTTTATCCCAGAATAAAACACACCAACCAGGTTTCTTAAATAAACAACAAAATTATCAGTTTATTATAAAACAACTCTTAACCAGTAATCAAGTAAAGCATAAACACACAGATTGAAATATTAAAGTTCCCTTTTTACCTTAGCGCCTCAAACTCCATCTCTCATGCGCGCGCACACACACACACACACTGGATAACCCAAAAATAAAGGGATTTTTGTTTTTAGAGCTCTATTACCAAAAAAAAAGACAAAAAGCACTTGGATTAAATACTTGCTAATTCTTGAAGAAAGAGCAGATATGGAAAGATGTCCTTTGTTTTTGGTTTGGCGTCCCAAATACGTAGAGATGGCTGTTACTGGGATCTTCCTAGAACAGTTCTTTTCAGGCAATATTGAAGATCAGTTTGGGTAGACTTCCAGGAAATGCAGCAACAGACACAAGCCTTACAGGAGGAATGCAGCCACAGTTTCAGTCTGCTTCTTAACTTGCTTTACAGTTTCTTGAGTGATGGAAAACTGGCGGGCTTTTTCCAAACTGCTGAAACAGACTGAGTTGGGGTGGTTTGTTCTTCTTGCCAAGTTTTCTCCAACTGTCTTTTCCAACCATTGTCCATATCCCAACTCACTGTCCAAAGTGAAACCATAAACAATAATTTAAGAGGCAAGCCTCCTGACCCGCTACTTCTTTGTAAACTTCTTCAAGTCAAAAACAAGAACAACCCCTGCTAGGTGATTATTTGAAGACAGGTGCCTTCCAGTAACTTTGTTTTCAAAGCCAGACCTCTCAGTGACCCTGGTAAAAAAAAAAACAATCCATGGAGTCTTTTCAGTTTCCCAAAATAAACCAATGTCCAGCTCTAAAATACATGAGTCCTCAAAAAAAAACTTTAGAAAATATAGAAGCATTCGTAACATAAGTGTGCTACAAAATGGCAGACGGAGTATAATGTGGGGAAGTGTGAGGTTATTAAGAACAAAAAAGAATATTTTTTAAAGGGCATGAAACTTGTTAAATGTTAATGTTCCGCATGACTTGCGTATTCTCGTACATGGAGCACAGAAAGTTAGCGTGCAGGTACAGCAAGCAATTAAGAAGGCAAATGGCATGCTGACCTTTATTGAAGTACAAGCATAAGGAAGTCTTGATACAGTTGTACAGAGCTTTGGTGAAACCACACCTGGAGTACTGTGTGCAGTTTTGGTCTCCTTACTTTAGGAAGGATATACTTGCATTGGAGGTGGTACAACGCTGGTTCACTAGATTAGTTCCTGGGATGAGAGGGTTGCTCTATAATGAGAAGCTGAATAAATTAGGTCTATATTCTCTGGAGTTCAGAAGAATGAAAGGTGATCTCATTGAAGCATCCAAAATTCTGAAGGGGCTGGATAGGGTAGACACAATAGGATAGAGAGGTTGTTTCTCCTGGCTGGGGAATCTAGAACACGGAGGAGCACAGTCTCCAGATGAGAGGCCGAACATTTAGGACTAAGATGAACAATTTCTTCACTCAAAGGGTTGTGAATCTTTGGAATTCTCTACTCAAGAGTTTTTAGATGCTTCAATGTTGAATACATTTAAAGCCGAGGTAGACAGATTTTTTGGTGTCTCAGGCATTCGAGTGATATGATCAGGCGGAAAGTGGAGTTGAGGCAGATAATCAGCCACGATTGTATTGAGCAGGTTCGAGGAGCCGTATGGTCTACTCTATCCTGCTCCTATTTATTATGTTATGTTTTTAAAGATGCTGTTGAAATTATTAATCTGTTGAAATCACAAGCTTTATCCTTGTCACCTCCCCACCCTTTGTGTGTTACAGGTCCACTATCTCGTGATGACTCCTATGGGCCATCACCTGTGAGTGGTGGGGCACCTTCACCACCATTGATGATGGAACTCCCTGCACGGCCTCCCTCTGTTAATATGGGCCGTAGCTTCCCACGAGATCGAGGTGATGTAGGTAGGCAGGGATTGTGTTTGGACAGTTTTATTGGAACAGTTCTCGCACCAGTGCTACTCCTGTAAATGTGCATCAACTGTTGAAGTAGCTTCTTATCCATTTTTAACTTCTAGGCATGCGAGTTCCTCCTGGGGCTCTACCTCCCCGCGAATGGATTGGTCCTGGCCCGGAACGGCTGGGACCATCTTCTGATCAAGGTTCACCCCCACCGCAGTGGGACAGGCGGCCAGGTAATGTTAAAGAAAAACGCTTTTTCTGATCTGTCAAAATTGTTACGACCAAGGTGGGAGGACTGCACTGTCTTTTCTAGTTCCACTTCTCGCCAGGTCACAACATACATTTAAATGTTTACCCAGTTACTGATGAGGTCAATCATATACTCTACTATTTATCCCAGAATAAAATATACCAACCAGATTTCTTAAATAAACAACAAAATTATCAGTTTGTTATAAAACAAGACACGTCCAGTAATGAAGCAAAGTATTAACACACAGATTGAAATATGGAAGATGGAAGTCCCCTTTTTACCTTAGCCCCTCACACACACACACAGGTTACAGAAAATTAAATAAATTTTTTCTGCAGAGCTCTTTTACAAAAAAAAAATACTTTGGCCAAATCCTGTTAATTCCTGAAGGAAAAAAAGGTATGGAAAAATGACAGTTGTCTCTTGCGGTCTGGCATCTGGGTACACGTAGACAGATCACTGGGATCTTTTCTGAAGCAGTTCCTTTCAGGTGGTGCTGAGAATCTGGCTGGCTTTCCAGCAGCGCCTCAGGAGAAATGCGGCATCTGGATTTTAGATCCTACACATTCGATACGTAGCGTTTCACAGAGACAAGAGGAAGGAGGCAAGCTGGGTGCTTCTCTCTTGGCAGGTTGATTAGATTAGAGATACAGCACTGAAACAGGCCCACCGAGTCTGTGCCGAACATCAACCACCCATTTATACTAATCCTACACTAATCCCATATTCCTACCAAACATCCCCACCTGTCCCTATATTTCCCTACCACCTACCTATACTAGTGACAATTTATAATGGCCAATTTACCTATCAACCTGCAAGTCCTTAGGCTTGTGGGAGAAAACCCACGCAGACACAGGGAGAACTTGCAAACTCCACACAGGCAGTACCCGGAATCGAACCCGGGTCCCTGGAGCTGTGAGGCTGCAGTGCTAACCACTGCGCCACTGTGCCGCCCTCCCAATTGCTTTCAAACACCCCAGACAGAAAGTTAAACCAATATCCCAAAAGTCCAGTTGTTTCTCCTTTGCTGCAGAGAAAACACCAGCTTAAAACCACAGAAGGGGAGGGATTTGTCACGACATTCACTCGGTCATTCATTCAAACATAGAGAGCAGTAATTCTCCTGACCATCATAAATTGTGATATGGTACTTCTCTGTAAACATCTCCCCCAAGTCACCAAGGTTTCTGTTGTTTATTGAGCTTAAGGCATGTGACAGCCAGTAAAGGTTTGTTTCAAACAAGACCTCTCAGTGACCCTTGTAACAAAAAAAAACACATCCATGGAGTCTCTTCAGTTTTCCCAAATAAACCCATGTCCATGATTCTAAAATACGAATCCTCAAAATAATTATTTTTAAAAAAAAGCACTTTCATAACCATATACTTTGCTTTCCATTATATTACAGATTAATCTGATTCGGATTAAGGGAGTTCTTTTCGATAGGGTATAATTAGTGGAGTACTGCAAAATCTGTACTTGGGCCTCAGCTATTTACAATCTATGTCAATGATGAGGGCACAGTGTGTAATTTATCCAAGTGTGCTGCCGATACAAAGCTAGGTGGGAAAGTAAGCTGTGAGGACGGTATAAAGAAGTTGCAAAGGAATATGGACATGTGTTTGGACAAGCAGGTGGCAGATGGGAGTATAATGTGGGGATGTGTGAAATTATCCCCTTTGGCAGGAGGAATGGAAAAGCAGAATATTTTTTAAAGTTAAGGAACTAGTAAATGTTGCCTTTTGTTGAAAATTTTCTTTAATCCACTGACTGGAGATCTGAATTTATATTTTTTTTAAAAGACAAGCTGCCAGCAAAAGTCATATTTCAGCTTAAGATGATCACCTAGTTTGCTACACTGTATCCTACATTGCAAAGGACTGTGAGGAGAGACAAATTGTCTGTGCGTTTCCCAGCAAGAACCAAGACCCAGGAAGTTTAAAGGAACTACCTGTTCTCTCAGCAAGCAGAGAATTACTGCTCTCTCCTATGTTTGAATGAATGACTGAGTGAATGTCATGTGACAAATCCCTCCCCTTCTGTGGTTTTAAGCTGGTGTTTTCTCTGCAGCAAAGGAGAAACAACTCGACTCTGACATGAGCAGACCCTATGTGGGGGTCCCCCTCTCTCCGTTCCAGCTTGAAAGCTTTCAAATCCTGCTTGTTGACTGACCACCTTTGCATAGTCCGGCTACAATCAGAAACTCTGTTGGAGGAAATCATCCACATCACTATCTCCAAGAGACTCACCGAACCAGTCATCTACCTCTTCAAACTAAAAGCCTGAGGGTCACTGAATTCAGCTGGAAGTCAGCCGAATCACCAAACTCCACAGACTGTATACCATTTTGCTATGGACTCTAACTCGACCAATCTACCCTTCTCCATTCTAACCTATTTGTGTGTGTGAGTGCAAGTTGGTGCGTTGTTATTTTATTCGGTTTAGGTACAATAAAGCTAACCTCTTTGTTAACTCAAGAAAACCTGTCCGATTGGTTCTTATGATCATAGCAAGTAAGTAATCAAACACCTGCTGGAATTGGCCAGTACATTCACTTTAAGAAAGAGTTAAACTTGTTGTGGTCAAACAAGGAGGGGGCAAAGAGGGCAGCCCTTTGACCCCTGATTATTTGAATGTAACAGTTGGGATTCAGGGGGATTTGGGTGTCCTTTTACAACAAAGTTAACATACAGGTGCAGCAGGCAATTAGGAAGGTATATGATACAGTGTAAGAGTAAGGAAGCTTAGCTGCAATTATATAGGGCTTTGGTGCGACCACACCTGGAGTACCGTGTAGTTTTCCTTACCTAAGATATACCTGCCTTAGAGGAGTGCAATGAAGATTCACTAGATTGATAACTGGTACTTTAGGGAGCTGACCTTTGAGGTGAAATTGAGTAGAATGGGCCTATTTTTCTGGTATTTAGAAGAATAAGAGGTGATCTCATTGAAACATGGGAGTTGAGTGGCGAGGTCTGGTGTGAGTGGCTGAGGGGGGAGAGCGGCCAGTGGGGCGGGAGAGAGTAGCTGAGTGGGGCGAAGTGGGCGGGGGAAGCAAGTGGAAAGGATCGAGCTCCAAACTCAATGTGCCCCATTCAGCCACTCGATGAGGTTGGCATTACACGATGTTTTCCCACGCATGTGACAATTAATCCTGGCAAGATGTAGGCTGCGAATGTGCAGCATCTAACAGAGCAGGAGACCGTTTGTACATGTGCGCAGCTTGGAGCGCTCTGATGACGGCGGGCCGCTGCATTGTCAGGAGTCACTTTGTTTTAAAATATAGATTCTCAAGTTTTCACAAAAAATATGGAAACCTCGTAATGCAGTGTAGATGCTGAGAGACTATTTCCCCTGGCTGGAGAGTCTAGAACTAGAGAGTCATCACCTCAGGATAAGAGGTCAACCATTTAGGACTGTGAAGAGAAATTTCTTCACTTGGAGGGTTGTGAATCTTTGGAATTCTCTATCCCAGCTGTGGATGCTCAATAAGTATATTCAAGACTAAGATTGGTAGACTTTGTCATTAGAGATTCAGGTATATGGGATGGAAAAGTGGAGTTGATATAGAAGTTCAACCATAATATTGAATGGCAATTTGAGAGGCTGTATGGCCTATTCCAGCTCCTATTTCTTATGGCTAACCCCTTTTTATGTTGCTCTTCCAGGTCCAGTGGATGGCTATTCTGGACCACGGAGACCACCTTCAGAATCAGGTGTCCTGTCTGGACGAATTTCTGGTCCGGGTGAAATTCGTGGGCTTCCACCTCCTCCCAGAGCAGGTAAATATTAAAAATCTAAGTTTAATTGACTTAATTGAAACTGAAGCATAGCATGGGATTTGGCTCCATTGATAAATATTGTTCATGATTTCCAAAGAAGTGATCTTTTGTTTAAATGCATTGTTTTACGATCTCAATCTTGTGGATCTAGTTTCATGGAAAAGTCTGACTGGACTCAGTGAGTAGTAATAGTTGTGTGGTCATGTATTTCTCCCCCACTAGCTCATTAAGTACATGTGTCTAAAAATGGGTGAGAAAAGATGAGCTCTCAAGCCATCAGTACTTACCCTTTATACTCCATTGTTTGCTGTGGTGCTAAGACATACAAACTAAGCCAATCCCAGGTTCAGCCCTGGCCTGTGCTGAATCAACTGGCATGGGACTGGACATGCTAGAATTGGCCTCATATCCTCATACTAGGGAGGGGGATATTGTCAGCATTCTGTTCTTGATATTGAAACTGGAAACTGCATGCTTGTGGGTGTTGGGTTAGGAAAGGTCTTTATCATAATGCCTCAGTGGAGTTTGCCACTAGTGCACCCTTTTCTCAAAAAAAACAGCCAGTTCGCTGAGGTATCTACAAATTTCAAGCTCAAGTCAGTACCTTGAGGAGGCAAGGAGAAAACACAGCAGAACTCCTTTGACATCCCAAACCACCTCACAGCCAGTAATTAGCTTTGACGTGCAATCATGGTTGTACAAGTAGAGGGAAGTGGTGGCATAGTGGTAATGTTACTAAACTAGTAATCTAAATCCAGGCTAATGCTCTGGGGACAAGGGTTCGAATTCCACCATGGTAGATGGTGAAATTTGAATTCAATTAAGAAATCTGGAATTAAAAGCATGAAACCAGTGTCGATTGTTGTAAAAACCTATCTGCTTCACTAATGTCTTTTAGGAAGGAAAATCTGCCGTCCTTATCTGGTTTGGCCGACATGTGACTCCAGACCCACAGCAATGTGGTTCACTCTTAAAATGCCTCTGAAATGGCCCAGCAAGCCACTCAGTTCAAGGGCAGTTAGGGATGGGCAATAAATGCTGACCTTGCCAGTGACACCCAGATCCCACAAAAACGAATGAAAAAATGTGGCTGTCAGTTTGCACATGGAGAAAAAATATACATGCTGGGAACCTGAAATAAAAACAGAAAATGCAAGAAGTACACAACAGACCAGTCAATCAGTTTAAAAAAAAAAAACCCTCTCAACATTTATTTCTTGGCCTTCGATCTGCCGAGGGAGGTTACACACCCAAAATGCCGTAACTTGCCTTCTCCTAATGGAAGCAAAATACTGCGGATGCTGGGAATACTCAGGTCAGGCAGCGTCTACTCCACTGTAGCCTAACTAGTGTTTTATACAGTTCTGGAATTACCTCCCAGCTCTTATATTCATTGCCTCGGCCTTCTTGACCACCTTATCTACCTGTCTAGCCATCTGAGTTCTTGCAGGGGCACTTGCAACCGGTGACCTTCTGACTCGGGTAATAGTGCTACCAACAGAGCTCAGCTGGCACTAGGAAGGGAGGAAATGGGGAGTTTTGGATTAGAGAATATTGACAAAAACGCAGCCAGAGACATCTCTGATCCTCGAGTATGGACCTGCAATTGTTTTTATTATAAACTTAGATTTTGCCATTCAATACCTTTGAGAAGGGAAGTTTCTTTTGAATTTGTCCAGGAATTTGAGTCAGTATCTTTGTTTAAAAAAATGATTTGCCAAGTAGCAATGAAAATCATAGAACGTTTCCGTCACAGAAAGAGGCCACTTGACCCATCGTGACTGTGCCAGCAGAAAAACGTTCCACCCATTCTAATCCCACCTTCCAGCATTTGGTCTGTAGCCCTGCAGCTTACGGCACTTAAGGTACATATCCAGACGACGTTTGAATGAGTTTAGGGTTTCTGCCTCAACCACCCTTTCAGGCAGCGAGTTCTGGACCCCCGCTGCCCTCTGGGTAAAAAAGCTTTTCATCATCTCCCCTCTAATCTTTCTACCAATCACTTTAAATCTATGCCCCCTAATCACTGATCTCTCTGCTAAGGTAAATAGGCCCCTCAAAATATTATAAATCATATAACAGGAGGCCATTCAGACTCTTGTTCCTGTTCCAGCTATTTCAAAGAGCTGTCCAATTAAGTTATGCTGTTGCCCCATAGCCTTACAAATTTCTCCTTTTTAAGTGTGTATATATAATGTATAATATATATAAATAAATTTCCCTTTGAAAGTTACTGTTGAAACTTGCTATGTGAAGCAATCTCTCCCCTAGATATTTTGCCAGTTATCTTAAATCTATGTCCTCTGCTTACTGACCTGCCGGTAGAAACAGGTTCTCCCATCTTACCAATCAAAACCCCTCATGATTTTGAATACCTGTACCAAATCTCCCTTTAACTGAGGAATTTTACAATGAATTTTATCTTCAGTAGAAATGGGCCAGGGAGGGCCAGGACAACTGGCAAGTGGGCCGAGGACTTCGTCACCAAATTTGACAGAGAGTGCAATGGTAAGATTTGCATTGAATTGCTCCTTGGGCATAAATTACTAAAACTGTGTTCTTTTCTTCTACTGTGATTTATCTCTTTTCTTGCATCTTAATTGTTACGACCGACCGCTGCAGTCAAAGCCCCCAATCAAAATAAACGATTGTGGTGGGAGAGACGCACTGATAATTCAATCCCGTCGCTCCACAGATCACCTATCATTTAAAAAGTGCCAAATTGTACCATTTATTAACTCCCGAATGAGGCTAACCAAACCAGGTGTCTTTAAATCAACGAACTAAATTCTCAAACACTATGAAGATAGAAACAACATTTAAAATAGAAAATTTACAGTCCAATGTTGTTTTCCTTTTCCAGTGAATTTCAACAATTAACGACTTACAAACACTTTCAACAGATTCAATCTGACCAGAGTTTTTGAGGGATAAAAGATTGTCTCAATTTAAATTACCAGAGATCTCTGTTTTGGCTTGACATTTTAGAATTTTGAGAGATAATTAAACTGACTAAAATCCTCTTCCTTCAGTTTAAATGGTTGAGAGCTCTTTTTCAGGTGTGTTCATCGCAGCTGTGTTCTGTTAGAACAAACTCTCCACTAAAAGCCAGTTCAAAACTCAATTGTAGCAAATGTATCGCATCAGACTCACTCCCATTGGCTATATCTACGGTAACAAGAATGCACCCTTCTATAACTCCTGAGGCTTGCTGGCTCTTAAAGCAATACTGATCCCTTGCAAACCGCATATTCTGAAAAAGAACTACATGACCATGACATAATAAACAGAGTTTTGGTTCTCTTCTCTCCACTTTATATTGAAATTGTTTTAGCAAAAGGATTAGAAGAAGAAAGTGCAACAATTTGATCTTTTCTAAGATGCTCACACTGGTTATTAAATCAGTAAATGGCTAGATTTACAGATCAGGAATTTCCAGGTGCAAGCCCAGACTTTGGAGTTGGCTGATTTCAGCCTGCTTGGTGGTGGAGGCTGTACATTTAGGATCAACACCCTTGGGCTGGAAAAGTCCTGGTCAGTATCCAGCAACTCCTGCTAGAAAATGCCAGTGACAGCATCTGATGAGGACAGAATTGGCATTGGCTGCTATGCCAATTACAGTTCAGTAGAGCAATGTAATCTGGTTAGGTTGAGTTTCAAACTTAACTGGTTTGCTACTGTTTTACACTTAATTTTCTGTTTGTCAGTTTCTCTAAAGCATGACACTGTTGATGAGCCTGAAGAACCAGTATCTATCTTTAATACACCCTCCTGAACAAGCAACAGGAGGTTGAATCTGTGTATCTTTATGGAGTTTTTACTTCACACCTGAAGTTGATGGTAATCTGGTGGTGTGTTTAGCTTGCTTTATTAAATATGCAAATTACTAACCAAGTACATGTATTTTTTTGGGGGTGAGCTCAGTTCAACATGAATTTGGAGAAATGACTGCCCTTTATGCTTCAATCAGTTTTAAAACTTTACATGTCAAATAATGTAACTTTAGAGTTTTATAAATGTTATATCGGAGGCTTATTTTTCTGGTTTGTAAATGTCTGTATTTCACAAAGCTCTAACTGCTCTCTGATATATGCTGCTGAAAATTCAAGTAGTTGAAGAAATGAGTATATCTTTTGAACATTGAGGCTCTTAAAATCACTTCTCTCTTCCCTCCCAACCAAAACTACAGGTGAATGCTAATGCTCTTCAGGCTGCACCATCTTTTCCTGGGACACCCATTATGAATTCACCTATGAGTGGAATAACTCCTCCAGGACCCCGCTATGGGCCTCCTCCATCATCTAGAGGCACCTATGGACCAGTCCCACTTACACAAAACCATTTAGGTGGGATTAACTTATTCTCCCCCAGCATGTTTAAATATATAACTTTTTATAAAAAGTATTTTAACTCACCTCATCATGGATCCTGTCAGTCTAATGCCTATTTATTCTTATATTTTGCAGTGCGTGTTCCAGCTCTCAGAGACTACCCTCCAGGCCCATTCCTCCCTCCAGGCCCGTTCCCCCCTCCAGGCCACCGACCTTTTCTTCCTGGGCCCTTACCACCACCACATGTTCTGAGAGACTTCCTACCTGGTGCCAGGGAGTATCCACCTGGACCAAGGAGCCTTCCTCCTGGTCCGACATTGCCTCCTGGCAGCCGAGAATATGCACCAGCCTCACATCCACCAGAACCAGACAACCGCTCATGATTTTAAAGGCAGTATGAGGCAAGGCTTTCAACTTGAGTGCTCAGCCACCTCAGGCAGTTGTACCTTTTAATATAAAAGTATTCCATAGGCCTCAGTCTTTTGTTTCCATTGCCCTGAAATTAGGAATAATTTCACCAGCAACAGTCTAATTAGGACATGTTTAAAATGTAATGGCTTATGAAGAATCCCATCACTCTGCATCTGCAGTGGCTTTTACCCTTGGGTGACAGGGTCAGATACAGTCACTAATTTATAATTCTTCAGCTGCAAAACCTTTGGACTGCTGGAGTTCTGTATGTTCCAATTTTGGAAATGGATAGGTGCATTCGTGGAGGAGATTCTCTAATTAAATAATTACTGCTGGTTACAGCTTCAAACTTTATTTGGAATCTGTTTGTCAAAAGGTAGCCACTCTGCCAATCAAAGGAGTTAATTGTGCAATATTAGGGTGCCTGTGTCTCGTGTAGTGGTATAAATCTTTTGCTAATCTGTGACCAGTGTTTTGCGACCTTTTATTTTAAATGGTTGCAGGGGGAGTGGGGGAAAGAGAACTTTTCCTGTGGAAATATCAACTGATCAGAGAGCTGCCTGATTTATGTAGTCATGGCAATACATTTGTAATTCATACACATTTCAATCTCAGTCAGCCCCTGTTTTTTGATCTGTTATGAAAAAATGGAACACTGTACAATTAAGGCCAGATGTAACTTATTTTACTATTGAGAAAATTTATTAATAAAGATTAAAATTACTGGGTTGTCAATGAACATTCCTCAGTGCTGTTCTTGTCCCCTTCTCTTTATTATATGTAAGTCACTGTTGGTAATGGCCTATGTATATATAGATTAACAGTATGAATCAAAGCAGTGTTTTCTTATTTCCCTCCCCCTTATACATGAATCTTCATTATAAACTCCACAAGTATTAATGAACAGGCTGAACACTGCTACATATTTGTTGTGCAATGATTAAACATAGAATAGATTTTTTCAGAACTTTGGCCTCATTCTGGCACTTCAAATTCATTTCTAGCTAAGCATGAGTGACTTTTGTTCCAGACAGCCAGAAGGGGCTTTGTTGAAAGTACCACTACATAACATTCACCACTCAATAGTACATCAAAGCAAGATCCTTCATTTGTGCACTTGATTTTTCCTGTTCTCGCTTTTTTAGTGTCATAGTTAACTACAGAAAGCTACTACCTTACACCAGTTCCTTCAGTTTAAGCTTTTAAATAAGTTAACAAGTGCTATTAGCTACCACAAATAGTGTGGGTATTTTTCATTCTTCACACTGAACAGTAATTCTGCCACTGTTCCAGGATTAATCAGTTAAAATGATATATGATGGCAAGATTAACCAGCATGGCACCAACAGCAGCTTGGACTTGATGTCTTAATGGGACACTGAACAATGATGCTGTGTTCTTATTGCAAGTACTGGATCATAAATGTGCTACAGCTGTTCTGTTGTATGCATACTCATGTACCACAGCACAAAAAGCACATCACTCCTTGTGCAATGTCTGATGGAGGTGGAGATACAGTGGTTTCTTGGTCAGCAAATGCAGCTTTTTTCTCTTGAAATCTGTTGGCTTTTTGTATCTGAGCAGAAAGATTAGAGAAAAGAACAATTCTTTAATATCAGCACTGGTCTTCATGCAGTTACACTGGGGATGAGGGTAGGATAGAGAGAATCATGATATTATTGATGACCAAAGCGGGTAGGTTTTAAGGAGAATTGCAGAGCTGAGGGCCAAGTCAGCCATCAGTGGTTGAAATAGAGGATGTGCAAAAGTCCAGAGAGCTCAAAAGCTTGAGGGCTGCAGCAGGGAAGGATTTTAAAATTGAAGCATTGTTGGACGGAAAACACAAGAGTGAATGAGATTTTGAGTGAATTAAGATACAGTAGGTAGAGTTTTGGATGAGCACATATGGAAGATGGGAGGCTGGCCAGCAGATAAGCTGAAGCAGGGTTGAAGTCGAGCAATGTTAGAGGTGAAAGTAGGCAGTGTTATTGATGGTGCAGATATGGGGGTCAGACGCCACCAAGGTTACAAATGTTCTTGTGCAACTTAAGACAGAATTATCAGGATGGAAATGGTAAACAGGGTACCAAGACACTAGCTTCAGTTTTCCCAGTATTTAGTTGAATGAAATTTCTGCTCATCTAATACTGTATGTCAGACAAGCAGTATGACAAACCAGATAGTGGAAGGCTAGGAGGCTGGCCAGGAGAGTATTTGAATAGTCAACACTCTAGTCACAAAATGGAGGTAACAAAGGCATGGATTATCTTCCAACATTTGGGAGGGTGAAAAGGTAGACAGAATAAAAAATTTTTTAAATCTTTAACAGATGCTCCAATACTCACAGTTCTATAACTATCTGTCCAGCTTTGATTTCATCCATTTCCATAAAAGCAAAACACTTTGTGCTTGTAAACCTCTTTTTAGGTTTGTAATGTTTGAATTCAAAGAAAATAGCAGCACCTGTAAAAGAAAAGCATGCCATATTTCCTGATTTAGGAGTATATTTGTTAGAAACCATATAAGACAAATATCATAGCATCACTAAACTGATACAATAGAAGTATTAAGCTCAACATTACATTACACATTTTGAATGTTCTTGTGCAAGGTTGGCCAGGATCCGGCCCCCGGATGTAAACTGTAACAGGCTGTTCCTCATCCTCGCCAGGGTTCCATGACTAGAAATAGGAAATTTCCCTTTGTCTTCTTCTTGCAGACCGGTCTCTCAAAAGCATTGCGCTGTCAGTTTCACAGCTGACGGCTGCTGAAGTAGGAATGCGCTTCCGAACTTCAGACAGATTTGGGGTTTTCTGACTTTTTAGAAGTCCGCTGGAAAACCCCGAATCTGTCCGAAGTTGGGAAGTGCGTTCCTGCTTCAGCAGCTGTCAGCTGTGAAACTGACAGCGCGATGATATTAAACACACTGACCAACTACAAAGCTGCTGTGCTGAGCTCTCCTGCTCTTTGCAACTGCCAGAGAGGGGGGGGGATAGAGGGAGAGAGATCAAGATCACTCTTGACAGATGGATAACTATCCGGAATACTCCGCTTACTGCAGTACAGTGCAGATGTGCACGACTATGCAAAAAGATCTTCAAGGAAGGAAATTAAGGTGGCTCACCTTTTGGCAGTTTCTCTATGTGTTTTTGGATTTCCACATCGACAGCGAAGTGTACGTACATATCTTCTTTCCTTGTAGCAACAGGGGTATCTTGTACAGGGGTCAGATCTACCCCATTGACATCTGTGTGATTACACGCATCAGTCATTTTTAAGCAAACAAAACTACATGCACACCAAACCTATTTAAAATCCCTCTATATTACCTTTTACACTGACTGTTACATAGGGATCGATGCATTGTCCTGCATCCTTGAGTCCAATTTTTTCTATTTTTATAGTGAGCAGTGCCATGCCTGGTTCTGAAGGCAACCGTGGTAGTAGAGTACCTGAAGACAAACATTCATTACCATATCATTCTACAGTGATGTGATGTGACATTAGTATACAGTTAACCAGTGTAACATTACTTATTCTGAACAGAGAGATAATAACAGTGGCGCAGTGCTTAGCACCGCAGCCTCACAGCTCCAGGGACCCAGGTTCGATTCTGGGTACTGCCTGTGCGGAGTTTGCAAGTTCTCCCTGTGACCGCGTGGGTTTTTGCCGGGTGCTCCGGTTTCCTCCCACAGCCAAAGACTTGCAGGTTGATAGGTAAATTGGCCATTGTAAATTGCCTCTAGTGTAGGTAGTTGGTTGGGATTACTGTAGGGTTAGTATAAATGGGTGCTTGTTGGTCGGCACAGACTCGGTGATCCGAAGGGCCTGTTTCAGTGCTGTATCTTTAAATAAAAAATAAAAAAACACTCACTTAAACTTTGTCTTTCAGATCAGACATTACACTGAGGCCCTGTCTGCTTTCTTAGATGTATGTAAAAGATCCCAGAGCACTACTCAGTAAGGGATTTCTCGCAGTGTCCTAGCTAATATTTAGCCCTGAACCAATACCAATAAACTGATTACCTGGCAATTTCTCTGTTATTTGTGAGAACTACTTGCATGCGATTTGGAAGCCGCTTTTGCCTACATTGCAACAGTGACGACACTTCAAAATCTCTTCATTGACTGTGAAGTGTTTTTGGATAGCCTGAGGCTGTGAAAGGTGCTATATAAATGCAAGTTGTTTCTTAAAAATCCATTTTAAGGAGCAGTACTCACACCCTCCCATCATGAAGATTATTAAGTACAGTTCCAAGGGCCCCAACAGTAGTCCAGTACAATGCCTATGTGGTATTTTTCATGCACAAGTTTAGACATTGAGTGTCAACATGGGGGACACTAGTCAACTATGATGCTGTTTTCTCCCCCAACCAGCAAACTTTACAAACATCCTCTTTCCAGGAGGAGCCATGGCTGATTTCTCTCATTCAGGGACACTGAGGTCAACAGTAGCATCACAGCTGCTTCCCTGAGATCAACACAGTCCAAAGATCAAACCTTAGGATCTTACTGATCTGCATTTCTCAGTATGATACTAGAGCAGCACACTGGAAAGGCAGGGATTAATCAGGGATAGTCAGCATGGCTTTGTCAGGGGGAGATCGTGTCTAACAAACTTGATTGAATTTTTTGAGGACGTGACTAGATGTGTAGATGAGAGTAAAACAGTTGATGTAGTCTACATGGACTTCAGTAGGTTTTTGATAAGGTCCCGCATGGGAGATTGGTTAAGAAGGTAAGAGCCCATGCAATCCAGGGCAATTTGGATCCAAAATTGGTTTAGTGGCAGGAGGCAGACGGTAATGGTCGAGGGTTGTTTTTGCAAGTGGAAGCCTGTGACCAGCGGTGTACCACAGGGATCGATGCTGGGACCCTTGCTGTTTGTAGTGTACATTAATGATACAGACGTGAATATAGGAGGCATGATCAGTAAGTTCGCAGATGACACGAAAATTGGTGGTGTAAATAGTGAGGAGGAAAGCCTTATATTACAGGACGCTTTAGATGGGCTGGTAAAATGGGCGGAGCAGTGGCAAATGGAATTTAATCCTGAAAAGTGTGAGGTGATGCATTTTGGGAGGACTAACGAGGCAAGGGAATATACAATGGATGGTAGGATCAAAGGAAGTATAGAGGGTCAGAGGGGCCTTGTTGTACTTGTCCATAGATCACTGAAGGCAGTAGCACAGGTAGATAAGATGGTTAGGAAGGCATATGGGATACCTGAATTTATTAGCCGAGGCATAGAATATAAGAGCAGGGAAGTTATGACGGAGCTGTGTCAAACACTAGTTAGGCCACAACTGGAGTACTGTGTACAGTTCTGGTCGCCACACTATAGGAAGGATGTGATTGCACTGGAGAGGGTGCAGAGGAGATTCACCAGGATGTTGCCTGGGCTGGAGTATTTCAGCTATGAAGAGAGACTGGATAGGTTAGGGTTGTTTTCCTCAGAGCAGAGAAGGCTGAGGGAGGACCTGATTGAGGTATACAAAATTATGAGGGGCATTGATAGGATAGATAGGAAGAAACTTTTTCCCTTAGCGGAGGGGTCAATAACCAGGGGGCATAGATTTAAGGTAAGGGACAGGAGGTTTAGAGGAGATTTGAGGAAAAACGTTTCACCCAGAGGGTGGTTGGAATGTGGAATACACTGAAGGGGTGGTAGAGGCAGGAACTCTCACAACATTTAAGAAGTATTTAGATGAGTACTTGAAATGTCATAGAAATACAAGGTTACGGGCCAGGTGCTGGAAAATAGGATTAGAATAGGTGCTTGATGGCTGGCACAGACACGATGGGCCGAAGGGCCTGTTTCTTTGCTGTATAACTCTATGACACTATATTTACCCACTGAACCATGTTGGGGTGGAGGAATCTCATGTTCCTTTCTAAAAGCTGATCTCAAACCCTCCAATAACCTCTTTTGTTGCTTCTTAAAACCTGTCCTTGACCAAGCTTTTGATCACCTGTTCTAATATCTCCAGGTGGCTTGGTGTCAAATTATGTCTGATTATGCTTCTGTGAAGCACCTTGGGATATCCAATAACTTACTTTTTGAAGTGTTGTCACTTTTTCTTTTGGGCCTCCTTATCTCGAGAGACAATGGATACGTGCCTGGAGTGGCTGTAAAGGCCAATTCTAGAGTGACAGGCTTTTCCACAGGTGCTGCAGAGAAATTTGTTTGTCGGGGCTGTTGCACAGTTGGCTCTCTCCTTGCGCCTCTGTCTTTTTTCCTGCCAACTGCTAAGTCTCTTCGACTCGCCACACTTTAGCCCCGTCTTTATGGCTGCCCGCCAGCTCTGGCGAACGCTGGCAACTGACTCCCACGACTTGTGATCAATGTCACAGGATTTCATGTCGCGTTTGCAGACGTCTTTATAGCGGAGACATGGACGGCCGGTGGGTCTGATACCAGTGGCGAGCTCGCTGTACAATCTGTCTTTGGGGATCCTGCCATCTTCCATGCGGTTCACATGGCCAAGCCATCTCAAGCGCCGCTGACTCAGTAGTGTGTACAAGCTGGGGATGTTGGCCGCCTCGAGGACTTCTGTGTTGGAGATACGGTCCTGCCACCTGATGCCAAGTATTCCCCGGAGGCAGCGAAGATGGAATGAATTGAGACGTCGCTCTTGGCTGACATACGTTGTCCAGGCCTCGCTGCCATAGAGCAAGGTACTGAGGACACAGGCCTGATACATTCGGACTTTTGTGTTACGTGTCAGTGCGCCATTTTCCCACACTCTCTTGGCCAGTCTGGACATAGCAGTGGAAGAATTTCCCATGCGCTTGTTGATTTCTGCATCGAGAGACAGGTTACTGGTGATAGTTGAGCCTAGGTAGGTGAACTCTTGAACCACTTCCAGAGTGTGGTCGCCAATATTGATGGATGGAGCATTTCTGACATCCTGCCCCATGATGTTTGTTTTCTTGAGGCTGATGGTTAGGCCAAATTCATTGCAGGCAGCCGCAAACCTGTCGATGAGACTCTGCAGGCACTCTTCAGTGTGAGATGTTAAAGCAGCATCGTCAGCAAAGAGGAGTTCCCTGATGAGGACTTTCCGTACTTTGGACTTCGCTCTTAGACGGGCAAGGTTGAACAACCTGCCCCCTGATCTTGTGTGGAGGAAAATTCCTTCTTCAGAGGACTTGAACGCATGTGAAAGCAGCAGGGAGAAGAAAATCCCAAAAAGTGTGGGTGCGAGAACACAGCCCTGTTTCACGCCACTCAGGATAGGAAAGGGCTCTGAGGAGGAGCCACCATGTTGAATTGTGCCTTTCATATTGTCATGGAATGAGGTGATGATACTTAGTAGCTTTGGTGGGCATCCAATCTTTTCTAGTAGTCTGAAGAGACCATGTCTGCTGACGAGGTCAAAGGCTTTGGTGAGAACAATGAAAGCAATGTAGAGGGGCATCTGTTGTTCACGGCATTTCTCCTGTATCTGACGAAGGGAGAACAGCATGTCAACGGTCGCTCTCTCTGCACGAAAGCCACACTTTGCCTCAGGGTAGACGCGCTCAGCCAGCTTCTGGAGCCTGTTCAGAACGACTCGAGCAAAGACTTTCCCCACTATGCTGAGCAGGGAGATTCCACGGTAGTTGTTGCAGTCACCGCGGTCACCTTTGTTTTTATAGAGGGTGATGATATTGGCATCGCGCATGTCCTGGGGTACTGCTCCCTCATCCCAGCACAGGCATAGCAGTTCATGTAGTGCTGAGAGTATAGCAGGCTTGTCACTATTACATAGATATCTGCAGCAAATGTGTCCATAATAAGATCTCTCAAACAGCAAATGAGATAAGTGACCTAAAGACCTGCTACCCAACCCGAACACAACGGGACCCGACTACACGTGTCAGGTTCCGGTTGGGTCGCTCTTCCAGGTCTGGCTTTCAGGCTCGCGTTGGGTTGGACACACACAGTAAGTATTGCATTTTGCTCTGCTGGTAAGTGTTAAAAGTTGAAAAGCCTACCTGAGCTGGGAGTCTGGGACGTCAAGGAGAGAAACTCTGAATCTGCACAGTGAGCAAGTGAGCGTCTCTATGACATCATCATGCTCAACTGCAGCTTCCTGCAGATTCGGAGTCGCAAGGTAGGTAAAGGGAACATTCCGGTGGTCAAGCTCGGGTCAGGGTTGAGGTCAGGCTCAGGCTCAGGAAAAAATGGAGGGACTCGGGCTGGGTCGGACTCAGGTCCAATGTGGTTCTGTCAGGTTCAGGTCGAGTTATTTTCCCCCCTGACCTGAGCAGGCCTTTAAAGTGACCAATTAATTAGCTTTTTTTGGTGGTGATGGTTGAAGGAGGAACGTTGCCCAGGGTACAGGGAGAACTCCCCACTCTTCACATTGGGACGTTGAAGGTCCCAGGGGCACAATGAACCAATCGAACAAATGGACAGAACATTGTTTAAATAACTTGTGCAACAGACAGCACGTGCAACATTGCAACACTCCTTCAGTGAGATGCCAATTTAGGGATTATTACTTCAAACCCTGGTAAGGAACGAATCACATCCTTCTGACTAATGGCTATAAAATGTCCATGGTCAGAAACAATTGAGAGTCTATAGGTGCATATTACAGCATATTATGTCATTAACTTCACTGATGTGGCAGCTGTACATAGAGTACTACTTTGGGAAACTGATTGAACTGCACCAAGCACTATAATCAATGCTGCAAGTGTTTTAAACACAAACAGGATTTCCCATCTTTATTGAAAGCAGAAAACTGAGATGTAATTGCACCATCACACATATGGTGTAGGAATCAAACCTGGGATTTAGCAATAGCCTTTCTTTGGTAAAGTAATCCACATATTGTGGTAAAATACAATTATTAGAGTCACAGACCCTTTAACTGAACTTAGTTTAAATCCCTGTGGTATTAACGTACTCATCAGTTCACTAACCGTACCTTACTCACCTTACAATGTCCCAGACATCACCATCCCTGGGTATGTCCTGTCGAACCGGCTGGACAGACCCACCAGAGTTTAGAAGAATGAGGGGTGATCTTATTGAAACGTACAGGATTCTGAGGGGGCTTGACAGGGTAGATGTTGAGAAGATGTTTCCACTAGTGGGGGAATCTCGAACTAGGGGACATAGTTACAGAATAAGGGGGCACTCATTTAAAACTGAGATGCGAAGGAATTTCTTCTCTCAGAGGGTAGTGAATGTCTGAAATTCTCTACCCCAGAGAGTTGTGGAGGCTTGATCACAAAGTATTTAAACAGGAGGTAGATAGATTTTTGAAATATCGGAGTTGAGGGCCAGGAGGAGCTGGGACAAAAGAGGAATTGAGGTCCGGGGCAGATCAGCCATGATCTTACTGAATGGTGGGGCAGGCTTGAGGGGCTGAATGGCCTACTCCTGCCCCCATTTCTTATGTTCTTAACATCAAGGCAGCATTTGACAGATAATGGCATCAAAGAGGGATGAGGGACTTCTGTTACATGGCTAGACTGGAGAAGCTGGGGGTGTTCTGCTTAGAGAGGATTGAGAGGAGATTTGATAGAATTGTTCAAGATGATAAGGGGTCTGGACAGAGTAGTTAGGGAGAAACTGTTCCCATTGGTGTAAGGGTCAAGAACCAGAAGACACCAATTTAAGGTGATTGGCAAAGGAGCCAAAGGCAACATTTGGAAAAACTTTTATGCAGCCAACGGTTAGGATCTGGAATGCACTACTGAGAGTGTGGTGGAGGCAGATTCAATTGTGGCTTTCAAAAGGGAATTGGACATTTACCTGATGAGCTATGGGGAAAAGGTGGGGGAGTGGGACTAGCTGAATTGCTCTTGCAGAGAGCCGGCACAGACATGATGGGCTGAATGGCCTCCTTCTGTGCTGTAACCATTCTATGATTCTATATAATGACAAAGTACTAATATTATACCAACTTCTTTCTATTATATTGCCATCCAAACAGGACACCTCAACCCTTACGATGTGCTTGGGACAGGTGGACATGTTGTAAGATCCAAAAATGATGCAAACTGCATTGTCTAAGAAATGGCTATCTAATAACCTTATTAAACCATAAGAAATTAATTGTATCTTATAGAAATATCTCCCACTCTCTCAAAGAAAAAAGCAGACAACTAGGACAGCGTAGGCCTGTTATCTCTGCCAAGAACAGAACTCTAGCACGGGCTCTGAAACAAGACATTCCTGAAGTTAAGATGGAGCCTTGTATCCTCTCTAGACAAGAGACTGGCAAAAGTTTACAAAAGATACTGAGCATGAGATAGAGTGAAAGATGACTTCGGGAGACAGTGATGGGTAGGGGAGGGGTTTACTTTGAGTACCTGTATTTGATAATTGGGCGATTGGAATCGAACCAGTGATGGACATGGTACACTCACCAGCCACTAGAATAAAGTATATAAACAGGTGCTCAGGAAGGAAGTCTTCAGTCTTCTTCAGACGGAAAAGAGCTTCTCAAGGTGGATCCAAACTAGCTCCAGCCTGAGACTTTTGTTGTGCCCAGCACGTGAATGTCCTATTCATAACTTTAAACATGGACTATACTCAGCATAGCATCTTCTGGAACTGGATTTTCCTTTAGTTTTAAATGAACCACAATGGATATTAAAAATGGACATGGGCTGCAAAGATGGCTGCCGAAGGTCAGCTGACTTTCGGCCTGTGTATTTAAGAACTGACTCACTGTCTGAAAGGACAAAAAATAGCTTCCAGACTAAGAGGTGTCATCAACAGCCATCCTGAAACCACCTGAAGACATTCCTGAATTGAATGGGTTTCTCCTGAAACAAAGGTCTTTACTCCCTTCAGGATGAATGCCTTACAATAACAAACAGGATGAGGCTAATCAACCTAGACCCCCACCATATTTGGAAAAGGAACAGTGAGAAGTCACATGGTGGGGCAGCCATGTTGGTCTCCTTTTATAAATCTTGAAAATACAGACTGCAGAAAAAGCAGCAAGCAGGCAAGGCAGTACCATCGTGCCTTAAAAGAACTGGAGACTGTAACATCATAAGGTTTCTGAGCCTGTTCCTGTTGAGGTCCACCAGTACAGAAAACCAACCTCCTAGTGATGAGACTACAAGCAACTAACTTCACGACCTGCTGAAAATCCACCTCTTCAAAAAAAATCCTGCAACGGCTTTGATATACGACTCCGGTGTTCAAATCCACCTAACTACAATTCAGGAGTGAAAATGCCTTCTTCACCGGGCCTGCAACACATGCCTTTCCCCCTCCAAGGCAAGCCAAATCACATGACTGACAAACTATTCCATTGTGTGTTATTTGTAAAAGTGCACTATCCTTTTAATGGCTTTCTTTCTCGTGTATGAGCGTGTTTGTATGTGTATGCGTGTGTATGTGTATGTACGTGTACCCGTGTAAGACAGAGAGTGATAAGTGAGTGATGTAGCGTTAGACTTTCAGGTTGAACATGTGAATAAAAATAACCCTCTCTATTTAAACCCATGATCGATGTGCTGCTGGTTATTCAAATTGGCCATACACACAGGGGTTAAGAAACACATACAACTTCCTTTTCAAAAACACACTGATTACAGACAGAAAAGAACTGGGGTTTCAGTTCTCTCTCACTTATGTCCATAACACTTTGATTAGCTCAAGAAGACCAAAGACCCTGAGGACTGAAGACACGACCAACATCTCGCCTGCCTCATCTATCAGGGAGACTGCCAACACCATTCTGCCCCACCGTATGACCTGGGATAAGTAATCCATTCAACCTGTTACGGGTTGTATGTTTTTTCTGTCTATTTAGCTTAGGCATCATCATATTTAAATTGCTCCTTTTTTGAACAAGGGTGTAACATGTGCAATTTTCCGGTCCTCTGGCACCACCCCTGAATCGAAGACTGGAAAATTATGGCCAGTCCTCCACAATTTCCACTCTCACTTCCCTCAGTATCCTTGGATGCATCTAATCCAGTCCTCATACCTCAACTCTAAATACAGCTAGCCTATCCAATACCTCCTCATTTTAAACCCTTCGAGTGTCTGAATTACCTCCTCTTTCACCATGACCTGCACAGTATCATCTTCCTTGGTAAAGACAGATGCAAAGTATTCATTTAATATATAACCCTGCCTTCATGCGTAAATCCCCTTTTTGATCCCTAATCAGTCCCACTCCTCCTTTTACCAACCTTTTACTTCAATATGCCTATAGAAGACTTTTGGATTCCCTTTTATATTAGCTGCCAGTCTCTCTTCATACACTCTTTGTTTCTCTCATTAGCTTTTTCACTCCCCCCTCTGAACCTTCTATATTCAGCCTGGTTCTTGGTTGTATTATCCACCTGACATCTATCATAAGCACACTTTTTCTTCTTCATCTTAATCTCTATCTCTTTTGTCATCCAGGAGCTCTTGATTTGTTAGCCCTACCTTTCCCCTTCAAGAATATACCTTGACTGTGCCCGAATTATCTCTTCTTTAAAGGCAGCCCATTGTTTAGTTACCCTTTTGCCTGCCAACCTTTGATTCCAATTTATCTGGATCAGGTCCACCGTTACCCCATTGAAGTAGTTTTTTCCCCCGTGAATTATTCTTACCCTGGATTGCTCCTTGTCCTTTTCCGTAGCCAACCTAAACCTTAAGATACAATGATCACTGTCCCCCTAATTGTTCCCCTACTAACATTTGAGCCACTTGGCCTGCCTCATTCCCAAGAATCAGGTCTAGCACTGCCTCCTTTCTCACTGGATGGGAAACATACTGCTGTAGAAAATTCTTCTGAAGACACTCGA
This sequence comes from Heterodontus francisci, assembly GCF_036365525.1. Classification (NCBI taxonomy): domain Eukaryota; kingdom Metazoa; phylum Chordata; class Chondrichthyes; order Heterodontiformes; family Heterodontidae; genus Heterodontus; species Heterodontus francisci. The sequence continues at coordinate 196,645,749 of NC_090373.1, read as the reverse complement.
GAAACTCTTGCCCCTCACTGCCCTTTACAGTATTATCCCAGTCTATATTTGGATAATTAAAGTCCCCCATTATAACCACTCTAATTCTTGCACCTCTCTAATTTCCTTGCTAATTTATTCCCCTACATCTTTCCCACTAGTTGGTGGCCGAAAGATTAACTGAGCAATGTAACTGCACTGTTCTTGTTCCTCAGTTCTATCCAAATAGATTCGGTCCTTGATTCATTCTGGCCTATCCTCTCTCTCCAGCACTGCAATGTTCTCTTTAATCAAAGCTGCCACCTGTCACCCTTTCCTTGCTTTCCTATCTTTTCTGAACACCTTATATCCATGAATATTTAGCACCCAGACCTGCCCTTCTTTGAGCCAGGTCTTCATTATCACCACATCATCATACTTCCACGTGGCTATCTGTGCCTGCAGCTCACCAACCTTACTTGCCACTCTCCACACATTCACATACATGCAAAGTAATCCTAATTTAAACTTTATTACTTTTCCCCTTACTTCGGCCCCAGCTAATATTTTATTACTTGCTACTCTAGTGCAATCTGTCTCTCTCAGTTCTCTGTGCACCTTGGCGTTATCTCCTCGTTCCTACACTGCTGCCAAGTTAGTTTAAAACCCCCCCAATAGCATTAGCAATTGCCCCGCAAGGAAATTTGTCGCAGTTCTGTTCTGGTACAACCTGTCTGGCCTGTACAGGTCCCTCCTTCAGAACTGGTCCCAGTGTCGCAGGATCTGAAGCCCTCCCTCCTGCACCATCTTTATAGCCACACATTCATCTGCTCGATTGCTCTATTTCTATATTCACTTGCACGTGGTACCAGGAGTAATCCAGCGATTACGACACTTAACTGCTAATTTCTCACCCAGCTGCCTAAATTCTAAATGCAGGATCACATTCCTCTTCCTACTTATGTGGACCATGACTTCTGGCTATTCATCCTCCCCACTCAGGGTGCTCTGCAGCCATTCAGTGACATCCTTGACCCTGGCACCAGGGAGGCAACACACCATCCTGGACTCACATCCGCGGCCACAGAAACACCTGCTATTCCCCTAACTACTGAATCTCCTATCACAATTGCTCTGCACTCCCCAGATGAACCATCACTTTTCTTAGTATTCACTTACACAGCAATAACCTGCTCAGATGCTAAGTTTGGGTTCCGCCATGGCCACTCGGTTCCGGACCTCATTACAGCCTTGGTTCAAATATGGACAAAAAAGCTGAGATCAAGAGGTGAGGTGAGAGTGACTGCCCTTGGCATCAAGGCAGCATTTAACTGAGTGTGGAATCAAAGTGCCCTAGCAAAATTGAAATCAATGGGAATCTGGCGAAAACTCTCCACTGGTTGAAGTCATACATAGTACAAAGGAAGATGGTTGTGGTTGTTAGAGGCCAAACACCTAAGCCCCAGGACATCACTGCAGGAGTTACTCAGGGTAGTGTCCTAGACCCAACCATCTTCAGCTGCTTCATCAATGACCTTCCCTCCATCATTAGGTCAGAAGTGGGGATGTTCGCTGAAGGTTGCACAATGTTCAGTACCATTCACGACTCCCCAGATACTGAAGCAGTCCGTGCCCACATGCAGCAAGACCTGGACAACATTCAGGCTTGGGCTGTTAAGCAGCAAGTAACATTCATGCCACACAAGTGCCGGCAATGACCATCTCCAACAAAAGGGAATCTAATCATCTCCCCTTGACATTCAACGACATTACCATCACTGAATCCCACATCAACAACATCCTGGGTGGGGGGGGGGGGGGGTTACCATTGACCAGAAACTTAACTGGACTAGCCATATAAACACTATGGCTACAAGAGCAGGTCAGAGGCTGCGAATTCTGTGGTGAATAACTCACCTCCTGATTCCCGAAAGCCTGTCCACCATCTACAAGGCACAAGTCAGGAGTGTGATGGAATACTCTCCACTTGCCTGGATGGGTGCAGCTGAAACACTCAAGCAGCTCGACACCATCCAGGACAAAGCAGCCCGCTTGATTGGCATCCCACCCACCACCTTAAACATTCACTCCCTCCACCACTAGCGCACAATGGCAGCAGTGTGTACCAAATACAAGATGCACTGCAGCAACTCACTAAGCCTCCTTCAACAGCACCTTCCAAACCTGCAACCGCTACCACCTAGAAGGACAGGGGTAGCAGACGCATGGAAACACTACCATCTGCAAGTTCCCCTCCAAGAATCAAATCATTGGACCTGTAATCATCATTCCTTCAATGTCACGGGGTCAAAAACCTGGAATTCCATTCCTAACAGCACTGTGGGTGTACCTACACCAGTGGTTCAAGGCAGCAGCTCACCACCACCATCTGAAGGGCAATTAGGGATGGGCAACAAATACTGACCCTGCCAGCAACGCTCACATCCCAAGAAAGAAGTAAAAGAGCATTGCCACCCTGCACACTTACGCTGGGAATCGGAAGCACATGACAGATATCGTTTTACAAGGAAAAAAACTAGAGCAGATACTGGAACAAAATATTGAATTACAGGCAGAAAATACCAGACGAAGTGAGGAGTTAGAAGATGCAAAGGGGGCTTCAAGGGACTGAGTGTGGCATCAAACTGACGCCTCCCTAAAGCAGACTATGCCCTGTTTATTTTTATTTTTTATTTATTTAGAGATACAGCACTGAAACAGGCCCTTCGGCCCACCGAGTCTGTGCCGACCAACAACCACCCATTTATACTAACCCTACAGTAATCCCATATTCCCTATCACCTCCCTACACTAGGGGCAATTTACAACGGCCAATTTACCTATCACCTGCAAGTCTTTTGGATGTGGGAGGAAACCGGAGCACCCGGCGAAAACCCACACAGACACAGGGAGAACTTGCAAACTCCGTACAGGCAGTACCCAGAATCGAACCCGGGTCCCTGGAGCTGTGAGGCTGCGGTGCTAACCACTGCCCCACTGTGCTGCCCATGCCCTGTGTTTAGCTAAAATCCGTCAACTCCAGGCACAAATCGGCCAACAGTGGGAAATGGCGGCTGCAGTCTCCAAAACCAGAGAAGGTGACCCCGGTCCCAGTTGAGAACCTCACCCCCTCTGCTCCACCTCTCCCGTACAAGGCAGACAGGAAAATACCAGTATGTGTGGTCACACGAGCCAGGACTACAGGACAGGCTAAGACCAAGACAGAGGAGGGAGTGAAGAGCAGTGAAGGACCATCCTCGTCCACCTCGACCTCTCACAGGCTGTTTTCCCCAAGCGAGGTTAGGGCTTTGAAAGAGGAGTTGGGGGCGACCATGGATATGATAACACCAACCCCCTTATCCTCACGCCAAAATGGGAAGTTTTAAAGACCTCACACCCAATGTTAGAGAAAGATGACTTTAAACAAGTCCTCCTAGCTGCACACTCCCTAGAGTTAAAGCGAGAGGTAGACTGAGACATTATGACCAAAGGCTCGCTTAAGAGGGTAGAGGATGACTTAAAAAGGGTCCGAGGGGAAGGGAACATTAATTTTCACGAGGTCCTAGTTAGCATTAAACAGGCTCCCACCAAGAGTCTGTATTCACAGACTGTTATCAACGCACAAAGGACGATGAGCATCGCTATTTTGACTCCCCATGCTTAAGAAGCCTCTTATTGAATGGCGTCCAGATATTAGTCCACAGTGCATTGGGCATTTATAACACCAAAACAACTGCCTGGGGCGTGTTGCTCACCCATTCCTCTACTATTTGGAAAGGGATCTGTGGTAGCATCCCCCTTGCACCCACAAAAGCTACAGGCTGAATGGCCTCCTTCTGTGCCATAATATTTCTATGGTTATATGGTCAAGGGCCCACTGCCTAACCAGAAATCTGGACCATCCAGGAACTCGGCACCGAGAGGGGGTAACCCGGTGTGCTGTTTTAGTTGTAACTGCCTGGGCCACTATGCCTGTGACAGCAATAATAGATGTGTTGTGGAGGCCGACAGTAAATGTGAGGTCTGTCTTTTCCCTCCTCCTGTACAGCTGAGTTCTGAACCTGTCGAGCAGCGACTAGAAAGGATGAAGGCAGCAATAGGGGCCATGGAAATTAATACCAGAGCTTAGCCAGTTGATGTGGTACATCAGGGACCCAGGCAAATAACTCCAGACCCGCGTGACTCCAGCACGTGGTTTCCCTGCTCCAATACGACGGTAATGAGAGACCAGCAGTCTACACTGTTGATACTAGAGGCTGTGTATTCACAACCCACAAACATGATTGTGGAAACATGACCAACCTCGAAGATATTAGCAGACTGGTACATGCTCCTATGAAGCAATACCCTTACACAGCTGAGAGTATACCGTATATTTGAGCCGCTGCCAAGTCATTGTTAAAGCAGGGTGCTGTTCACAAACATCAGAAATTGAAAAATCGGTTTGAGGAAAAAATTTGGAAACATTGGAAGTTTAATCTGAAATGCTGTCTTCCCTGATGCAAATGTTTTGCTTTGAAGTTGAAAATGTTACTACTGATTTTTGTTTTCAATTCCTAAGGATAAAAAAAATCGCAAGTTTAAAAAGGGCTCCAAAACTTGGGAAAACATTTTAAAATAGTGTGTGGTTCGTCTTCGATTAAGAAAAAGTTACACAAAGTGGTGCAATTGCATGCATCTGAGAATGTTTTGTTCTGCCTCCTTGAAAACCAACAGAGAAGTTAACCATTTCTGCAGCTTTTTTCCCTCATTTAATTCACCACACAACGTTTCTACTGCTGGATGTAACTTTATATATTGGGCATTATTAAATTTTAAGTTTCTAAATTGATGGATATGATTGGACATTTTAACCCATTAGGCTCTTTAGCAGAGCCACAATGGATTCTTTGTGTTTTTTAAAAAATAGATGACGGTGGTTTCCAGGGCCACAAGAGTACCAATACCACAGCATTTTTTTAAAAAAGAATTTGAGAACTTATCTGCAGATGTCAAATATCACAGCATGGTGACAATTTGGACTAAAAGTTTTGTCTTTTAAAGACTTGGCCTTAACCCATTTCAGGCTGTTTGTTATCTTCGAAGTCAAAGTTCTTGAGAAGGGGGGATATCGAAGCCACCTCAAAATGTTAAAACATCAAGCCTGGGCACAATTGAGATTAGAATCGATAAAAGTAAATTGATATGAGTAGCTATTTCAAACACTCAAAAGGAAAATTTATCTGAAATTTAAGGGATTAATCAAACTTTCATTCAACAAAAGAAACTGATGATAAAGTAGTCTAGGTGGTTCCTAACTATCAAAAAAAGGTTTCTTTTGGGGAAGAACAAATTGAACACTGACAAAACCTGTCAGCGCAACAACACTGCTGTTTGAATTCGGGATAATTTCAAACTTTTTGAAGCATAAAATTTAATCTAAAATAAAGATCAAATAAACTAATGTGTTAATAACTGGGACCACTTGGAAATGCATGATTTTTGTTCTAAATATCTGATGAGAATATGTATTGGACAGTAAAGTTCCTCCAGGGCTTGTGAATAAGATAAAATAGTAATTAATGGGATGCCTCACTTAGAGCAAAAGATAGCTACAGGAAAATCACTCCACCAAATGGGAACTGGAATAACTCACCTTGTGTGTGGTTCAATGGAATATATCAATCTGGTATCCTTGTACATTCTAGTGAAAGTCAGGAAAGTGTAGATCAAACTTGTAAATTGGTAGCTTTCTCTTGGAGATTTCTGTGTCCTTGCCTATGAACTTTTTAAAAAAACTGCATTTGATAGTCTGGCCACTACCTGAGACATTGGAACCATGCAGATGAGTAAACGTCTTCAGACAGACACCGTACCCCCATTGATCTTCTGATAAGATCACCTAAAAGTCCAAGAGTGGCTTGTCCAAGATGGAACATGTAGCATGATATTGGGATACCGGTGTGAGTGTGCAGATGTTTGTGTTATATATTAATGCTTTGGACTTAAATGATTGGGAAATTTGCTGATGACACAAAAACTGGCTGTGTAGTTGATAATCAAGAGGATACCTGTAGACTCGAGAATGATATCAATGGTTTGGTTGAGTGGGCAGAAAAGTGGCAAATGGAATTCAATCCAGTGAAGTGTGAGGTAATGCATTTGGGGAGGGCAAACAAAACGAGGGGCTACACAATAAACAGGAGGATATTGACAGGGGTAGAAGAAGTGAGAGACCTTGGTGTTAGGACAGGTAGATAGAGTGATGAAGAAGGCATATGGAATGCTTTCCTTTATTGGCCAAGGTACAGAATACAAAAGCAGGGATGTGATGCTGGAACTGTATAAAACACTGGTTAGGCCACAGCTGGAGTATTGCATACAGTTCTGGTCACCACATTACATGAAGGACATAATTGCTCTGGAGAGAGTACAGAGGAGATTTAGAATGTTGCCAGGACTTGAAAGTTGTAGCTTTGAGGAAAGATTGGGTAGGCTAGGATTGTTTTCCTTCGAACAGAGGCGGCTGAGGGGTGACTTAATTGAGGTGTACAAAATTATGAGGGGCCTAGATAGAGAAGACTGGAAGGACCTGCTTCCGCTAGTGGAAAGGTCAATTACCAGGGGGCACAGATTTAAGGTTATTGGGAGAAGAATTAGAGGGGACATGATGAAAAACGTTTTCACCCAGAAGGTGGTGGGTGTCTGCCAGGAATGGTGGTGGAGGCAGGAATCTTCAACTCATTTAAGAGGCACCTGGACATGCACCTGAAGTGCGATAACTTGCGTGTCGGTTGGCACAGACACAATGGGCTGAATGGCCTCTCCTTCTGTGCCGTAACTTTTCTTTGGTTCTTTTTTTTTTAGAATTAGAACATTACAGCGCAGTACAGGCCCTTCGGCCCTCGATGTTGCGCCGGCCTGTGAAACCATCTGACCTACACTATTCCATTTTCATCCATATGTCTATCCAATGACCACTTAAATGCCCTTAAAGTTGGCGAATCTACTACTGCTGCAGGCAGGGCGTTCCGCGCCCTTACTACTCTCTGAGTAAAGAAACTACCTCTCACATCTGTCCTATATCGATCACCCCTCAACTTGAAGCTATGTCCCCTCGTGTTTGCCATCACCATCCGAGGAATAAGACTCTCACTATCCACCCTATCTAACCCTCTGATTATCTTATATGTCTCTATTAAGTCACCTCTCCTCCTCCTTCTCTCCAACGAAAACAACCTCAAGTCCCTCAGCCTTTCCTCGTAAGACTTTCCCTCCATACCAGGCAACATCCTAGTAAATCTCCTCTGCACCCTTTCCATAGCTTCCACATCCTTCCTATAATGCGGTGACCAGAACTGCACGCAATACTCCAGGCGCGGTCTCACCAGAGTTTTGTACAGCTGCAGCATGACCTCGTGGCTCCGAAACTCGATCCCCCTACTAATAAAAGCTAACACACCATATGCCTTCTTAACAGCCCTATTAACCTGGGTAGCAACCTTCAGGGATTTATGCACCTGGACACCAAGATCTCTCTGTTCATCTACACTACCAAGAATCTTCCCATTAGCCCAGTACTCTGCATTCCTGTTACTCCTTCCAAAGTGAATCACCTCGCACTTATCCGCATTAAACTCCATTTGCCATCTCTCAGCCCAGCTCTGCAGCCCATCTATGTCCCTCTGTACCCTACAACATCCTTCGGCACTATCCACAACTCCACCGACCTTAGTGTCATCCGCAAATTTACGAACCCACCCTTCTACACACTCCTCCAGGTCATTTATAAAAATGACAAACAGCAGTGGCCCCAAAACAGATCCTTGCGGTACACCACTAGTAACTAAACTCCAGGATGAACATTTGCCATCAACCACCACCCTCTGTCTTCTTTCAGCTAGCCAATTTCTGATCCAAAGCTCTAAATCACCTTCAACCCCATACTTCTGTATTTTCTGCAATAGCCTACTGTGGGGAACCTTATCAAACGCCTTACTGAAATCCATATACACCACATCCACTGCTTTACCCTCATCCACCTGTTTGGTCACCTTCTCGAAAAACTCAATAAGGTTTGTGAGGCACGACCTACCCATCACAAAACCGTGCTGACTATCGCTAATGAACTTATTCTTTTCAAGATGATTATAAATCCTGTCTCTTATAACCTTTTCCAACATTTTACCCACAACCGAAGTAAAGCTCACAGGTCTATAATTACCAGGGCTGTCTCTACTCCCCTTCTTGAACAAGGGGACAACATTTACCATCCTCCAGTCCTCCGGCACCACTCCTGTCGACAATGATGACATAAAGATCAAGGACAAAGGCTCTGCAATCTCCTCCCTTGCTTCCCAGAGAATCCTAGGGTAAATCCCATCTGGCCCAGGGGACTTATCTATTTTCACACTTTCCAAAATTGATAACACCTCCTCCTTGTGAACCTCAATCCCATCTAGCCTAGTAGCCTGAATCTCAGTATTCTCCTCAACAACATTTTCTTTCTCTACTGTAAATACTGACGCAAAATATTCATTTAACACTTCCCCTATCTCCTCTGATTCCACACACAACTTCCCACTACTATCCTTGATTGGCCCTAATCTAACTCTAGTCATTCTTTTATTCCTTGTATACCTATAGAAAGCCTTAGGGTTTTCCCTGATCCTATCCGCCAATGACTTCTCGTGTCCTCTCCTTGCTCTTCTTAGCTCTCCCTTTAGATCCTTCCTGGCTAGCTTGTAACTCTCAAGCGCCCTAACTGAGCCTTCACGTCTCATCCTAACATAAGCCTTCTTCTTCCTCTTGGCAAGTGCTTCAACTTCTTTAGTAAACCACGGCTCCCTCGCTCGACAACTTCCTCCTTGCCTCACAGGTACATACTTATCAAGGACACGCAGTAGCTGCTCCTTGAATAAGCTCCACATTTCGATTGTTCCCATCCCCTGCAGTTTCCTTCCCCATCCTACGCATCCTAAATCTTGCCTAATCGCATCATAATTTCCTTTCCCCCAGCTATAATTTTTGCCCTGCAGTATATACCTGTCCCTGCCCATCGCTAAGGTAAACCTAACCGAATTGTGATCACTATCACCAAAGTGCTCACCTACATCTAAATCTAACACCTGGCCGGGTTCATTTCCCAGTACCAAATCCAATGTGGCATCGCCCCTGGTTGGCCTGTCTACAGACTGTGTCAGAAAACCCTCCTGCACACACTGGAACTGTAGTATTTCCAGTCGATATTTGGAAAGTTAAAGTCCCCCATAACAACTACCCTGTTACTCTCGCCCCTGTCGAGAATCATCTTCGCTATCCTTTCCTCTACATCTCTGGAACTATCTCTATAAAAGACTCCCAACAGGGTAACCTCACCTCTCCTGTTTCTAACCTCGGCCCATACTACCTCAGTAGACGAGTCCTCAAACGTCCTTTCTGTCGCTGTAATACTCTCCTTGATTAACAATGCCACACCCCCCCCTCTTTTACCATCTTCTCTGTTCTTACTGAAACATCTAAATCCCAGAACATGCAACATCCATTCCTGCCCCTGCTCTACCCATGTCTCCAAAATGGCCACTACATCGAGATCCCAGGTACCAACCCATGCTGCAAGCTCACCCACCTTATTCCGGATGCTCCTGGCGTTGAAGTAGACACACTTTAAACCAGGTTCTTGCTTGCCAGTGCCCTCTTGCGTCCTTGTAACCATATCCCTGACCTCACTACTCTCAACATCCTGTACACTGGCACTACAATTTAAGTTCCCATTCCCCTGCTGAATTAGTTTAAACCCCCCCGAAGAGCACTCGCAAATCTCCCCCCCAGGATATTGGTACCCCTCTGGTTCAGGTGAAGACCATCCTGTTTGTAGAGGTCCCACCTACCCCAGAAAGAGCCCCAATTATCCAGGAAACCAAAACCCTCCCTCCTGCACCATCCCTGCAGCCACGTGTTCAACTCCTCTCTCTCCCTATTCCTCGCTTCGCTATCACGTGGCACGGGCAACAACCCAGAGATAACAACTCTGTTTGTTCTCGCTCTAAGCTTCCAACCTAGCTCCCTGAATTTCTGTCTTAAATCCCCATCTCTCTTCCTACCTATGTCGTTGGTGCCTATGTGGAGCACGACTTGGGGCTGCTCCCCCTCCCCCTTAAGGATCCCAAAAACACGATCCGAGACATCACGAACCCTGGCACCTGGGAGGCAATATACCAACCGTGAGTCTCTCTCGTTCCCGCAGAACCTCCTATCTGTTCCCCTAACTATGGAGTCCCCAATGACTAATGTTCTGCTCCTCTTCCCCCTTCCCAGCAACAGGGACAGACTCTGTGCCAGATACCTGTACCCCATTGCTTACCCCTGGTAAGTCGTCCCCCGCAACAGTATCCAAAACGGTATACCTGTTGTTGAGGGAAACGGCCACAGGGGATCCCTGCACTGCCTGCTGGTTCCCTCTCCTTCCCCTGACGGTAACCCATCTACCTACTTCTTTTACCTGAGGTGTGACTACCTCCCCATAACTCCTCTCAATATGTGATTTGTTGTGCGTGAAGCAACTAACATGCAGAAATGCAGGATGAACCTGCACTGAAGAACGGGTCTTAGACATGCTCAGCTACTTGACAACAGGATGACATGGAATGGTTATCGTGGCTGGTTGAGCACTGAACTTAAAGAGGGATAGGAATCTGCATTAAGACAATTGTGGGCTAGGTCCAGTATTTAGTAAGAATTATCCACAAGGTGGATAGAGGTAAAAGGAGAACTAGAGAATTTTTACTGTTAAGTCCATGCATGATCTTTTGTTTGAGCCATATGTATTTATGACCTGTCAATATTCAGAATTGGCAAAGGTGATCTGCAGGTGGGGAGCGCCAATCTAAATCGATAGTGATTACATTTTACCGGAAGAAATTTACATTTATTCTTGGCGACAGCTTAGAAATAGCTAGGTTAGTCAGAGGCCAATTGTGAGAAGACAATAAGGATATTTCCTTATCAAGGTGGGGAGATCTATAAGAAGTGACTGTCCAATATTTAGTCAGAATAGTCAGAAGCTTTTTCCCAGGGTGGAAGAGTCAGTTACTAGGGGACATAGGTTTAAGGCGCAAGGGGCAAAGTTTAGAGGGGTTGAGCGAGGCAAGTTCTTTACACAAAGGGTGGTGAGTGGAAGCAGGTACGATAGCGACGTTTAAGAGGCATCTTGACAAATACATGAATAGGATGGGAATAGAGGGATACGGACCCCGGAAGTGCAGAAGGTTTTAATTTAGGCAGGCATCAAGATCAGCGCCGGCTTGGAGGGCTGAATGGCCTGTTCCTGTGCTGTACTGTTCTTTGTTCTTTGTTAATAACTTATAAAACCTTAAGAAATTAACTGCATCTTATAGAAATAGCTCTCACTCTCAAGATTCTATAGCAAGCAGCTAGGACAGTGTAGGTCTGTTATCTCTTCCAAGGACATAACTCTAGCACGGGCTCGGAAACAAGACATTCCTAAAGCTGATAAGATGTAGCCTCATACACTCTCTAAAGAAGTGTCTAGCAGAGCTTTACAAACGATAACAAGCATGAGATAAGGTGAAGGGGGCAGGGGGGCAGAGCAATGGGCAGGGGAGGAGCTTACTTTGAGTACTTGTCCTTTGATGAATAGGTGATTGGAATCGAACCAGTGATGGATATGGTACACTCACCAGCCACGAGCAATAAAGTATATAAACAGGGGCTTGGAAGGGAAATCTTCAGTCTTCTTCCGACGGAAACGAGCTTCTCAAGTTGGATCCATGCTGGCTCCCGCCTAACAGTTTGGTTAGCACAAGCCGACTGAGGACCCTGAGGACCAAAGAGACCACCAACACCTTGCCTGCCTCATAAGTTGGGGAGATTGCCCACACCATTCTGCCCCACCGTACATTCTGGGATCAGTAATCCTTTAAATCTGTTGCGGGTCGTACATTTTTTCTATTTAGTTATCTTAGGCATCATATTTAAAATGCTGCTTCTTTGAAAACAAAAAATGAGAATTTGAAAATGGAGGCGATGCCAGACTTGGAGTCAGTGTAGGTCAGCAAGCAAAGAGGTGATTGGTGAACAGGACTTAGTGTGAGTTAGGCAGCAAAGCTTTGGATCAACTGAAGTATACAGAAGGTGGAAGCTAGAAGAGGACTTGACCAGCTAAGTCAAGAGGTCATAAAGGCACGGATGTGGGTTTCAGCAGCATATGACGCAAGCTGGGTTGGAGTCGGGTGCTGTTGGAGGTGGAGTAGGCTGTCTTGGTGATGGATTTCCATTTGCTATTATCCTTAAAATCAATCTTCTTTTCCTCAAAATGGCAAAACTAAGGATTAAAGTTAAGCAAAATTTGTCTGATACATTAGAAAGAATCCAACACAATCAAGTACCCAAAGCAGCACCATTACCTTCAACAGCTCCTGGGGTTAGAACGCAGCACATGCAGGTCAGAAACGGATGAGTTGAAATGATCAAACCATGCAGATGAAAGACAGATAAATACAATGACAAATCCCAATATACATAGCGAGTTATATGAAGATAATGAATAACTATAATGAGCATGCAGAGGACCAGAGAAAGAAATTGACATCCAAATGAGAGAGACAGGATACAGGTTAGCATCAGTCAATCTCCAAGGTTCTTGATCTGAGATTTTCTCAAGTCAGAGGGCATTCTATCTCACAGGAAGGAGGTAGATGAGAAAAACAGAGGAGCCTTCGTCTTGGGGTGTAGTTGAATAATAGGGCGACTGCCAAACATCTCACTACTGTGCTGTGGATCACACACTGACCTTTCCCCTCTGGGATTGCATAGTACAGTGGGTCTAACACTGTCCTTGCTCCTCTGGGACTGGGTGGTACAGTGGGTCAAACACTGTCCTTGCTCCTCTGGGACTGGGTGGTACAGTGGGTCTAACACTGTCCTTGCTCCTCTGGGACTGGGTGGTACAGTGGGTCAAACATTGTCCTTGCTCCTCTGGGACTGGGTGGTACAGTGGGTCTAACACTGTCCTTGCTCCTCTGGGACTGGGTGGTACAGTGGGTCAAACATTGTCCTTGCTCCTCTGGGACTGGGTGGTACAGTGGGTCTAACACTGTCCTTGCTCCTCTGGGACTGGGTGGTACAGTGGGTCTAACACTGTCCTTGCTCCTCTGGGACTGGGTGGTACAGTGGGTCTAACACTGTCCTTGCTCTCTGGGATTGCATGGTACAGTGGGTCTAACACTGTCCTTGCTCCTCTGGGACTGGGTGGTGCAGTGGGTCTAACACTGTCCTTGCTCCTCTGGGGCTGGGTGGTACAGTGGGTCTAACACTATCCTTGCTCCTCTGGGATTGCATGGTACAGTGGGTCACACACTGGCCTTTTCCCTCTGGGACTGGGTGGTACAGTGGGTCTAACACTGTCCTTGCTCCTCTGGGACTGGGTGGTACAGTGGGTCTAACACTGTCCTTGCTCCTCTGGGACTGGGTGGTACAGTGGGTCTAACACTGTCCTTGCTCCTCTGGGACTGGGTGGTACAGTGGGTCTAACACTGTCCTTGCTCCTCTGGGACTGGGTGGTACAGTGGGTCTAACACTGTCCTTGCTCCTCTGGGACTGGGTGGTACAGTGGGTCTAACACTGTCCTTGCTCCTCTGGGACTGGGTGGTACAGTGGGTCTAACACTGTCCTTGCTCCTCTGGGACTGGGTGGTACAGTGGGTCTAACACTGTCCTTGCTCCTCTGGGACTGGGTGGTACAGTGGGTCTAACACTGTCCTTGCTCCTCTGGGACTGGGTGGTACAGTGGGTCTAACACTGTCCTTGCTCCTCTGGGTTTGGGTTGTACAGTGGGTCTAACACTGTCCTTGCTCCTCTGGGACTGGGTGGTACAGTGGGTCTAACACTGTCCTTGCTCATCTGGGACTGGGTGGTACAGTGGGTCTAACACTGTCCTTGCTCCTCTGGGACTGGGTGGTACAGTGGGTCCAACACTGTCCTTGCTCCTCTGGGACTGGGTGGTACAGTGGGTCTAACACTGTCCTTGCTCCTCGGGGACTGGGTGGTACAGTGGGTCTAACACTGTCCTTGCTCCTCTAGGACTGGGTAGTGCAGTGGGTCACACACTGTCCTTGCTCCTCTGGGACTGGGTGGTACAGTGGGTCTAACACTATCCTTGCTCCTCTGGGATTGCATGGTACAGTGGGTCACACACTGTCCTTGCTCCTCTGGGACTGGGTAGTGCAGTGGGTCTAACACTGTCCTTGCTCCTCTGGGACTGGGTGGTGCAGTGGGTCTAACACTATCCTTGCTCCTCTGGGACTGGGTGGTGCAGTGGGTCTAACACTGTCCTTGCTCCTCTGGGACTGGGTGGTGCAGTGGGTCTAACACTGTCCTTGCTCCTCTGGGACTGGGTGGTGCAGTGGGTCTAACACTGTCCTTGCTCCTCTGGGACTGGGTGGTGCAGTGGGTCTAACACTATCCTTGCTCCTCTGGGACTGGGTAGTACAGTGGGTCTAACACTGTCCTTGCTCCTCTGGGACTGGGTGGTGCAGTGGGTCTAACACTGTCCTTGCTCCTCTGGGACTGGGTGGTGCAGAGAAAGAGAAAAAGAGAGAGAGATTAAAAGAGCTATGCTTGCCAGTCTAGTCTGTTGCTCTCGAGTAAACCGACCACTTTCTGAAGGAAACTATATCAATGTGTGACATCACAGGAAAACAGGTAGATGATTGATTGGTGAGTACTTTTCTCATTTTTATTTCAAAACTCTAATTGGTAATTGTAAGGTTTTATTAGCAGCAGTAAGGTTTATATTAGATTGGTGGGAGCATTTTCTAGTTATTACTATTGGTTAGATATATTACTATTGGTGAAGTTATAAATATCATTGTCAACGTTTTATTCCTGGTCGAGTATATTAATAGTGGTCAGGAGGATTAGTATTGGTTAAGTTTATTATTAGCAGTAGTAAGGTTATTATTACTATTGGAAGATTTATTAGTATTAGCAGCAGCAGGGTTTCGTGGTTGGACCAATGTTTGTTATCTATTAGATAGAAGAATGTCAGGGCTGCTTCAACCTCTGCAGCGCACATCCTGTGCTATGTAGGAACTCCAGGATGCTTCTCAAGTCCTGGATCACCATACGTGCAGCAAGTTTCAGAACTTGAGCAGCAGCTTGTGTCACTGTGGACTATCCATGAGGTTGAGAGTTTTGTGGCCAACATATTTATAGATGTGGTCATCCCACAGCTTAAGAGTATGCAGGCAGAGAGGAATGGGTGACACAAACTGCAGGGCTACGGATCAAATGCTGGAAGGTGGGATTAGAATAAGTGGATCATTTTTTGGCCGGCACAGACACGATGGGCCAAGTGGCCTCTTTCTGTGCCTTAAACTTTCTATGATTCAAGAAGAAACAGGCAGGTAGTACAGGAGATCCCCGAGTGCATCTCACTCTCCAACTGGTATTCAGTTCTGAATACTGTGGAAAGTGATGGTTCATCTGGGGAGTGCAGCCAGAGCCAAGGCCATGGCACCACAGTTGGCTCAGCTGTACAGAGGGGGTAAAATGAAGACTGGAAGAGCAATAGTGATAGGAGATTTGATTTTCAAGAGAACATACATGCGTTTCTGTGGCCAGAGACGTGAATCTAGGATGGTGTGTTGCCTCCCTGGTGCCAAGGTCAAGGATGTCACCAAATGCAGAGCACCCTAAGTGGGAGGGTAAACAGCCAGCAGTCGTGGTTCACATTGGTACAAAGGACATAGGTAGGAGGAGTGATGTGGTCCTGCAGAAAGAGTTTAGTGGTCTAGGTAAGAAATTAGCAAACAGGACCTCAAAACTAGTAATCTCTGGATTACTCCCAGTACCATGCGCAAGTGAGTATAGAAATAGGAAGATAGTTCAGATGAATGCGCAGCTGGAAAGATGGTGCAGTAGAGAAGGCTTTAGATTCCTGGGGCACTGGGACCAGTTCTGGAGAATGTGGGACCTGTATAGGCCGGACTGAACAGGTTGCACCTGAACAGAGCAGGAACAAATTTCCTTGTGCAGCGATTTGCAGGTGCTATTGGGGAGTGCTTAAATTAATTTGGCAGGGGTGTGGGAACTAGGAGATAATACAAGAGAGGAACACCAAGGTGCACAGAGAGTTGGAAGTGACAGATAGCAGTAGAGTAGGAAATTGCAAAGTATTAGGTGGGGTCAGAGTGAGAGAGTGTTAGACATTTAAGTAGTATTTAGATGTGCACTTGAAACTCCATAGCATACATGGCTACGGGCCAAGTGCTGGAAAATGAGATTAGAATAGATAGGTGCTTAATGGCCGGCACAGACACAATGGGCCAAAGGGCCTGTTTCTGTGCTCTATGACTCTATGAGTACTAGATAAGGGAATAGTTCTGTATTAGATGGGAGGGGACTGAGAAGGACTACGAGGAATGCAAAAACAAGATTACAATGCATGTGTGTAAATGCACAAAGTAAGGTTGGTGAACTACAAGCACAAATAGCAGTATGGGAATAATGGAAACGTGGCTTAAAAATAGCGAGGATTGGGCGCTTAATATACAAGGATATAAAGTGTTCAGAAAAGATAGAGAAGGAAAAAAAGGAGGTGGGGTGGCAGTCCTGATTGTTAAACAGGTAGATGTCTATTCACCGAAATGAGGAATCTGATGACGGTCTCTGATCCACAACTGTTTTGGCAATTCATAGTTCAGTCCAACTATCAGTTCCCACTCTTCCCTTCTGGACTAACTCTCTGTCCAGAGGCAACTCCCCCCCACTTGGGGAAAAACCCAGCCCTTAAATGCAAAACTATAATGAGCATCACCAGCAACACTGAAATGAGTCCTGTTTAATTAAAGGGACCAGAATATTTTCAATACTGTAACTGATTAGGGAAGGCATTGCAGTGCTGGAAAGGGAGGGTGTCCTTGAAATGACATTGACAGAATCCATTTGGTTAGAGTTGAGGAGCAAAAAAAGGGTATGATCACATGACTGGGGTATTTTATAGGCCTCCAAATAGTGACAAAGAGATAGAGGAGCAAATCTGCAGAAAAATCACAGATATGTGCAAGAACTATAGAGTATATTGGGGGACTTAAATTACCCAAATATCAAAGAGTAAGGAGGGGGAGGAATTTCTAAAATGTGTTCAGGAGAACTTTCATCAGTACGTTCTCAGCCCAGCTAGAAAAGAGGCATTGCTGGATCTGTTGCTGGGAAATGAGGTGGGCCATGTGGACCAAGTGTCTGTGGGAGAGTACTTGGTTAAGAGTGATCATCGTATCATAAGGTTTAGACTAGTAATGCAGAAAAGAAAGGAAGAAAATAAGGTAGAATGTCTAGATTGTAAGAGGACTAATTTCAATGTGATGAGAAGGGATCTAGCCAGGGTAGAATGGAACCAAAGACTGGTAGGAAGAGCTGTATCGGAACAATGGGCTATCTTTAAGGAAGAGATGCTTCAAGTACAGGCTAGGAACATTCCAACAAGGGTGAAGGGTAGGGGAACCAAGAACAAGGCTCCTTGGTTGATGAGGGAGATAGAGTTGATGATGCAACAAAAAGAGGGTGTATGATGTATGTCAGGTGAACTCATCAGGTGAGAACCAAGCCATATAGTTTGAGAGGGTAGGTGAAGAGGAAAATAAGACTGGCAAAGAAAAAATATGAAAATAGAATGGCACTCAACATAAAAGGAACCCAAGATATTCTACCGGCATGTAAACAGTAAGTGAGTAGTAAGAGGAGGAGCGAGGCCTATTAGGGACAGAGAGGGTAATGCGTGCTTAGAGGCGCAGGGCAAGGTTAGTATACGTAATGAGTACTTTGTATCAATGTTCACCAAGGAAATGGACGCTGACAAAATATCAACAGAATCAGAAAGAGTAGAGGCAATGAATAGGATAAAAATTGAGAGGGAGGAGGTACTAAAAAGGTTGGCTATGCTTGGGTAGATAAGGAGGAAGGTGGGGTGGAAAGTGATCCAAAGGATCATCCTCCACCATTTCCGCCACCTCCAGCGTGATGCCACGACCAAAGGCATCTTCCCCTGTCAGCATTCCAAAAGGATCATTCCCTCTGCGACACCCTGGTTCACTCCTCCATTACCCCCACAACGTCGTCCCCTTCCCATGGCACCTTCCCCTGCAAGCGCAGGAGGTGTAATACTTGCCCATTTACCTCCTCTCTCCTCACTATCCAAGGCCCCAAACACTCCTTTCAGGTGAAGCAGAGATTTACTTGTACTTCTTTCAGTTTAATATACTGTATTCGCTGCTCACAATGTGGTCTCCTCTACAATGGGGAGACCAAATGAAGACTGGGTGATCACTTTGCAGAACACCTCCGCTCAGTCCGAAAGCATGACCCCAAGCTTCTGGTTGCTGGCCATTTCAACACCACCCCCCCCTCCCCCGCTCACATGCTTACATCTCTGTTCTGGGACTGCTGCAGTGTTCCAGTGAACGTCAACGCAAGCTCGAGGAACAGCATCTCATTTACTGATTAGGCACGCTACAGCCTGCCTGACTGAACATTGACTTCAATAATTTCAGAGCATGACAGGCCCCCCCATTTTACTTTTATTTTTGATTATTTTTTTCTTTTTCTTTTACTTTTTGTGTTTATTTTATTTTAGTTTGTTTCTACTGTGCCTACCCGCTGTTTTTTCATGTTTGTGCTTGTGGCTGTTCAGTTTTCAGTCCATTAACACCCTATCTGTACAAATGCTTTGTATTTTAGCACACCATTAACATATTGTTTGCCTTTGCTCCATGACTTTCTGGTCAGCTATTCTGTGACCTTGTCCTTCTCTTTTGTTACCTCTTGCCCCATCCCTGCTTTATTTGCTTAAAATCTTTTACATTTCTTATATCTGCCAGTTCTGAAGAAGGGTCACTGACCTGAAACATTAACTCTGCTTCTCTCTCCAAAGATGCTGCCAGACCTGCTGAGTTTTTCCAGCACTTTCTGTTTTTATTTCAGATTTCCAGCATCTGCAATATTTTGTTTTTATTTTAGTCTTAGTTGCTTTTCAGACTGGAGGATGGTAGACAGTGGTGTTCCCCAAGGGTCAGTGCTGGGACCACTGCTTTTTTGATATATATAAATGATTTGGATCTTGGAATACCGAGTCGAATCTCAAAATTTGCTGACGACACCAAACTTGGAGAGAGTGGTTAGCAAAACATACGAGATCCTGGGATTCATAAATAGAGGCATCGAGTACAAAAGCAGGGAAGTTATGCTGAACCTTCATAGAGCTCTGGTTAGGCCCCAACTGGAGTATTGCATCCAGTTCTGGTCACCACACTTCAGAAAGGATGTGAGGGTCATTCTGAGGGTGCAGAGGAAATTTACCAGAATGGTTCCAGGGATGGAGAATTTTAGTTACAAGGTTAAATTTGAAAAGCTGGGTTTGTTCTCCTTGGAACAAAGGAGATTGAGGGAATACAAACATACGAATTAGGAACAGGGGTAGGCCACTCGGCCCCTCAAGCCTGCTCCGCCATTAAACAAGATCATGGTTGATCTGATTGTAATCTCAACTCCACATTCCCGCATACCTCGATAACCTTTCACCCCTTTGCTTATCAAGAATGAAAGTGTATAAGATTATGACAGGCTTAGATAAGTTAGAAAAAGAAAAGCTGTTCCATCAACAAATGGTACAAGGACTAGGGACACAGATTGCAAGTTTTGGGCAAATGATGCCAGGGGAATATGACGAAGCACTTTTTGTACGCAGCAGGTGGTGATGACCTGGAACTCGCTGCCCACAAGGGTGGTGGAAGCGAAGACGATCAATGACTTCAAGAGGAAGTTGGATGGCCACCTGAGAGAAATAGACTTGCAGGCTATAGAGATCGAAGCAGGGAGTGGGACTGACAGCACGGCTCAGTGGAGAGCCGACATGGACTTGATGGGCCGGACGGCCTCTCCCTGTGCTATGAATGACTCTATAATATTTGGAATCTGGATAAAAACAGGTCAGACAAGCTAGCTGTATTTATTGAAATGAGTTGGGCACAATCTCAATCCAATTACTAGTGGGTAAAAGTCCACAGAATAAAACTGTATCTGACTATCTCAAAGAAGAACCACAACAATGGTTTCTGTGAAAAGTGACAGAAATTCTCAGATTTTTTTTGAATTTGAGATTAAGGAGAAATGCTGTAGTGGAGCAGAGCAGGAGCTTTAGTCTTCATCCAACCAGGACTACAACTGTCAGGAAGTAGTGGACACTGAGTAATACGAGTGAAAAGAATAATCCCAGAAACACAAAGTCAAAGTAGGCTTGTTTGAATAGAAACATTTATCAGTGCAGGGAGTTAGACAGGCTGAGAGACTTAGAGAAAGGGAAAGAGAGCATAATACAAGACAAGGTGCACAACAGAGACAGGAACCAAGAGAGATACAGATAAATGGACAGAGAAAAGAATCACCATTAGACAGCAAAAGGGACAAACACAGTCAGAGTCATGAACTAATTCATTATTTCTCAGACACCCATCACCATTAAAGGAGTATTATATGTTTAAAGGCAGAGATAACTAGCTGCTTGTTTGTCTCAACACAACAACCACCTGATTGAAATTAGTTCAATTGCTGCACTTGCTGAGAATCTCTTTAGAAAAACCACAGCCATATGGCTTTTACAATAGTGTACTGGTACTAAACATATACATATGAAAAAAGAACATTTTAAATGAGACAGTATCTGAGTCTTAACAGTCGGGGACACGGCCACCTGGCCTTTTGGTCTCTCTCTATAGGAATGGACACTTTAACCTGCACTGGGATTTTCCTACATGGCATCGAACTGAAACGCCTCCAGACATTCTATGTAAACAAGGGTTTCAGAACATCTGCTATAGGGAGTGAGCTTGAGAGGACAGAAGCATACTATCACTAGTGCTGCTGTCACAAACTGAACAACGGCCGTTTAAAGAAATGCTGTGACAACTGAGCAATGGATTACTACTTCACATAATAAAAGTCAATGTGAAAAATACAATCCCTTTACTGTGTGTATAGTTGGGAGAAAGAACAGAGCGTTCAAAATGCGGCTTTACTTTATCACAGAATGTAGGGAGAGATCACCTGACTAAAATGACTGCACAAGGGCACAAATTTCCTTCTGTCTGTCAATGATATTCCCCTGCTATGGAGGTGGCAAAACTTACTTGCATGGGGGGTGGGGGAGGGACAAAGATGAAAGAGGAGAATCAAATAAAATTTCATGATTATAATTATGAATGCTTCTCCCTCTCCCCTCAAAACGACAATAACTTTCACAGTACACAAGGCTATTATGCAGCAGTTTGACAATATTCACTGCAGAAAGTGTCATTTTGTCTTCATCTCCAAGCCCAATTACAGGCTTCAGGTACTGAAAGCATCATCAGTAAAACCAACCTGGAACTCTGGTAGTGAAAAGGTCAGGTGACCCCACTCCAGCTCCACCCTCCTCCTCTTCCTCGAACTCCAAGTTCTCCTCTTCTCCAGGTGCCAAGATTTTCCTGCCACACAATAACAATAAATCCTTGTGATGCTTTCCATCCTCTTGGGCAGCACATCTACAATGCAAGATGAACTCAAATACCTAAATGAGAAACCTAAATGTAAAATGTGTGATTGAACAGATGGTGAGTTCCTTTTTGTTATGTACGTGCCTTAGTCAAGGCTGAAAGTTAAGTATCCAGCAGTTCAATGCAGCACCACTGCGACATTTAACACCTGATTCCATACCTAGAGGAATTTTGATAGACTCCTATTGGAGTGATCTGTAAGGATAAATGGAATCCTTGCTAATAGATTATTTACCAAGACGCTTTTTAAAATTAAAAGGAGGCCAGTTGGGTGTTTCTTGAATAACGGGATGCCCTGGAGTAATTAAGAAACTACAGAATAACACTGGCCATTCAACCTTTCAAACACGCCATCTAACAGCCAAGTCACTCCTGCCTGTGGGGGACAGCTGCTGTTGTTAATTTTAAACAAATGATTTAAACAAAACAATCGCTTCATACCCTCAAGTTAGTGAAACTGATTGCTGTAAAAACAAATTGCTCCCCTCCCCTGAACCAATGATCACTGGATTTATCCAGTGAGCAATACAGACCAGAAGATCCCAGGTTCAACTCCTGAATTAGCTAATCTCTCCTGATAGTAGTTATGTTGTAATTGGCCTCGGTACCTCTAGACTGAAGGGGGGGGGGGGCAGGGGAGGAGTGGGTGGACTTTGGCCAGATCTCCTTGCTCCTATTAGCTATTCAGGGACCCCAGCTGGAAAGTGTGCCTGTATTGACATCAATATCAGGCTTGGCTGTGATACTACCCACAGGTGAATAGTTTTCCAATATACACTATATCTCAGTTCACATCAATAACGATCTCTTGGATAAAGCACTATGGAATCATATTGCAGGCAGAAGACTGTGCCTTCACAGTGGAAGGTAGGATAGAAAAAGTATCCTCAGTGCAAAAGCTATCAGGTAATATTTAATAAAAATAAACAAACTTTTTGTTTAAATACACAGCCAGAGAAACACTAACTGGAGTAAACAGCCAAATACCAACATCGGGATGCAGGGGTTTTAGAAAGGAACTCCATCTTTATTCATATCAACAGTGCAGAACTTCATGCTGTTATGTGGCTATGAGGAAAAAGGGTTAAGGGGGTGAGGAAAAGCTGATTCTAAACCCCTGTTTGCAGGCACCAACCACCTAACAAGTAAGTGGTGACGGGTGCAAAGGCACAGTTTGAGTTCCCCAACATTCTGATTACACATGAAGGATCAGTTGGGTAATGTGGTCAGTGAGTATTGATAGGCTATTTGGTTATAGGAGGCATCAGAGTCCAGTTCAATTCTGTCCATCTCTGCTGCTAACGGGACAGGAGGCGGGAAGAAAAAGAATCAATGACAACCAGGAACAGAAGCCTTGGTTAATTTTACCCTTTGACACAGATGCCAAATATAACACCGACAACCAGCCAACTCAATACAGACTAGGGATTCATCTTGAGCTCAAGTCTCTTTCCAATCCATTTATCCGCTGAACCATCAAGGTACTCTAACCAATCACTTAGGAGCAAAACAATAGCAGGTGATTCAGGGACATCAGTACTCTCTCTGGTGTGTGGCTTTTTCGACTTCAATAAACATTAAATTGGGAACTGCATTTCAACATCAATGTCATCAGCTAAGTGATTACAGAAAACCTAAATTCCAAACACTGCACAAGGATTCACTCAGCCATGAAGCAAAATGAAGTACAATCTTGGTTATTCATGTGAAGAGTATGGAAATCAGCCGACAGTAGGAAATGTATTAAAAACCAAGCAAGCTCAAGCCCTGTTGCATGAAGAAGCATGGACGATTCCTGACATTCCGCTGGAAAATTGCATGCCAAAAACAAAACAAAAAACAACACAATCAGAGCAGAATAGAAGCAACTCATCAGCCAAGTGGAACATTTCTTTTTAAAGAAAAAATTTGAATGGAGAAATGTCCAAATTAAATGATTTACCTTATAGGGACAGGTTGAACATCAAAAGGAAAATCTTTGTTATAAGAAAGAATGTTCTTTATAACTGTAAAGAAAAAAGGAAAAAAACAAACCAAAGTCTACTATTAAAAGCAGCACTAAAAATAAATACAGGGATTTAATCTCCAATCCTACAATTATCTTCAAACGGATACAGGGATTTAATCTCCAGTCCCTACAATCATGTTTAAATGATCCAGGGATTTAATCTCCAGTCCCTGCAATCACGTTTAAAAGTTACAGGGATTTAATCTCCAGTCCCTGCAATCACGTTTAAATGATACAGGGATTTAATCTCCAGTCCCTGCAATCACGTTTAAATGATACAGGGATTTAATCTCCAGTCCCTACAATCATGTTTAAATGATCCAGGGATTTAATCTCCAGTCCCTGCAATCACGTTTAAAAGTTACAGGGATTTAATCTCCAGTCCCTGCAATCATGTTTAAATGATCCAGGGATTTAATCTCCAGTCCCTGCAATCACGTTTAAATGATACAGGGATTTAATCTCCAGTCCCTGCAATCACGTTTAAATGATACAGGGATTTAATCTCCAGTCCCTGCAATCACGTTTAAATGATACAGGGATTTAATCTCCAGTCCCTACAATCATGTTTAAACGAGAGAGGGATTTAATCTCCAGTCCCTGCAATCATGTTTAAATGACACAGGGATTTAATCTCCAGTCCCTGCAATCACGTTTAAATGACACAGGGATTTAATCTCCAGTCCCTGCAATCACGTTTAAATGACACAGGGATTTAATCTCCAGTCCCTGCAATCACGTTTAAATGATACAGGGATTTAATCTCCAGTCCCTACAATCATGTTTAAACGAGAGAGGGATTTAATCTCCAGTCCCTGCAATCATGTTTAAATGACACAGGGATTTAATCTCCAGTCCCTACAATCATGTTTAAACGAGAGAGGGATTTAATCCCCAGTCCCTGCAATCATGTTTAAATGATACAGGGATTTAATCTCCAGTCCCTGCAATCACGTTTAAATGATACAGGGATTTAATCTCCAGTCCCTGCAATTATGTTTAAATGATAAAGGGATTTAATCTCCAGTCCCTGCAATCATGTTTAAATGATACAGGGATTTAATCTCCAGTCCCTGCAATCACGTTTAAATGATACAGGGATTTAATCTCCAGTCCCTGCAATCATGTTTAAATGATACAGGGATTTAATCTCCAGTCCCTGCAATCACGTTTAAATGATGCAGGGATTTAATCTCCAGTCCCTGCAATCACGTTTAAATGATGCAGGGATTTAATCTCCAGTCCCTGCAATTATGTTTAAATGATAAAGGGATTTAATCTCCAGTCCCTGCAATCATGTTTAAATGATACAGGGATTTAATCTCCAGTCCCTGCAATCACGTTTAAATGATGCAGGGATTTAATCTCCAGTCCCTGCAATCACGTTTAAATGATACAGGGATTTAATCTCCAGTCCCTGCAATTATGTTTAAATGATACAGGGATTTAATCTCCAGTCCCTGCAATCATGTTTAAATGATACAGGGATTTAATCTCCAGTCCCTGCAATCACGTTTAAATGATACAGGGATTTAATCTCCAGTCCCTGCAATTATGTTTAAATGATACAGGGATTTAATCTCCAGTCCCTGCAATCATGTTTAAATGATACAGGGATTTAATCTCCAGTCCCTGCAATCACGTTTAAATGATACAGGGATTTAATCTCCAGTCCCTGCAATCATGTTTAAATGATACAGGGATTTAATCTCCAGTCCCTGCAATCACGTTTAAATGATACAGGGATTTAATCTCCAGTCCCTGCAATCACGTTTAAATGATACAGGGATTTAATCTCCTGTCCCTGCAATCACGTTTAAATGATACAGGGATTTAATCTCCAGTCCCTGCAATCACGTTTAAATGATACAGGGATTTAATCTCCAGTCCCTGCAATTATGTTTAAATGATACAGGGATTTAATCTCCAGTCCCTGCAATCATGTTTAAATGATACAGGGATTTAATCTCCAGTCCCTGCAATCATGTTTAAATGATACAGGGATTTAATCTCCAGTCCCTGCAATCACGTTTAAATGATACAGGGATTTAATCTCCAGTCCCTGCAATCACGTTTAAATGATACAGGGATTTAATCTCCTGTCCCTGCAATCACGTTTAAATGATACAGGGATTTAATCTCCAGTCCCTGCAATCACGTTTAAATGATACAGGGATTTAATCTCCAGTCCCTGCAATCACGTTTAAATGATACAGGGATTTAATCTCCAGTCCCTGCAATCACGTTTAAATGATACAGGGATTTAATCTCCAGTCCCTGCAATCACGTTTAAATGATACAGGGATTTAATCTCCTGTCCCTGCAATCACGTTTAAATGATACAGGGATTTAATCTCCAGTCCCTGCAATCACGTTTAAATGATACAGGGATTTAATCTCCAGTCCCTGCAATTATGTTTAAATGATACAGGGATTTAATCTCCAGTCCCTGCAATTATGTTTAAATGATAAAGGGATTTAATCTCCAGTCCCTGCAATCATGTTTAAATGATACAGGGATTTAATCTCCAGTCCCTGCAAATATGTTTAAACGAGAGAGGGATTTAATCTCCAGTCCCTGCAATTATGTTTAAACGAGAGAGGGATTTAATCTCCAGTCCCTGCAATTATGTTTAAACGAGAGAGGGATTTAATCTCCAGTCCCTGCAATCATGTTTAAATGATACAGGGATTTAATCTCCAGTCCCTGCAATTATGTTTAAACGAGAGAGGGATTTAATCTCCAGTCCCTGCAATTATGTTTAAATGATACAGGGATTTAATCTCCAGTCCCTGCAATTATGTTTAAATGAAACAGGGATTTAATCTCCAGTCCCTACAATCATGTTTAAACGAGAGAGGGATTTAATCTCCAGTCCCTGCAATCACGTTTAAAAGTTACAGGGATTTAATCTCCCGTCCCTGCAATCACGTTTAAAAGTTACAGGGATTTAATCTCCAGTCCCTGCAATCATGTTTAAATGATACAGGGATTTAATCTCCAGTCCCTACAATCATGTTTAAAAGTTACAGGGATTTAATCTCCCGTCCCTGCAATCACGTTTAAAAGTTACAGGGATTTAATCTCCAGTCCCTGCAATCATGTTTAAATGATACAGGGATTTAATCTCCAGTCCCTACAATCATGTTTAAATGATACAGGGATTTAATCTCCAGTCCCTGCAATCATGTTTAAATGATACAGGGATTTAATCTCCAGTCCCTGCAATCACGTTTAAAAGTTACAGGGATTTAATCTCCAGTCCCTGCAATCATGTTTAAACTGATACAGGGATTTAATCTCCAGTCCCTGCAATCATGTTTAAATGATACAGGGATTTAATCTCCAGTCCCTGCAATCATGTTTAAATGATACAGGGATTTAATCTCCAGTCCCTGCAATCACGTTTAAAAGTTACAGGGATTTAATCTCCAGTCCCTGCAATCATGTTTAAATGATACAGGGATTTAATCTCCAGTCCCTGCAATTATGTTTAAATGATACAGGGATTTAATCTCCAGTCCCTGCAATCACGTTTAAAAGTTACAGGGATTTAATCTCCAGTCCCTGCAATCATGTTTAAATGACACAGGGATTTAATCTCCAGTCCCTGCAATCATGTTTAAATGATACAGGGATTTAATCTACAGTCCCTGCAATCACGTTTAAAAGTTACAGGGATTTAATCTCCAGTCCCTACAATCATGTTTAAATGATACAGGGATTTAATCTCCAGTCCCTACAATCATGTTTAAATGATACAGGGATTTAATCTCCAGTCCCTGCAATCATGTTTAAATGATACAGGGATTTAATCTCCAGTCCCTGCAATCACGTTTAAAAGTTACAGGGATTTAATCTCCAGTCCCTGCAATCATGTTTAAATGATACAGGGATTTAATCTCCAGTCCCTGCAATCACGTTTAAAAGTTACAGGGATTTAATCTCCAGTCCCTGCAATCATGTTTAAATGATACAGGGATTTAATCTCCAGTCCCTGCAATCATGTTTAAATGATACAGGGATTTAATCTCCAGTCCCTGCAATCACGTTTAAAAGTTACAGGGATTTAATCTCCAGTCCCTGCAATCATGTTTAAATGATACAGGGATTTAATCTCCAGTCCCTGCAATCATGTTTAAATGATACAGGGATTTAATCTCCAGTCCCTGCAATCATGTTTAAATGACACAGGGATTTAATCTCCAGTCCCTGCAATCATGTTTAAATGACACAGGGATTTAATCTCCAGTCCCTGCAATCATGTTTAAATGATCCAGGGATTTAATCTCCAGTCCCTGCAATCATGTTTAAACTGATACAGGGATTTAATCTCCAGTCCCTGCAATCATGTTTAAATGATACAGGGATTTAATCTCCAGTCCCTGCAATCATGTTTAAATGATACAGGGATTTAATCTCCTGTCCCTGCAATCATGTTTAAATGATACAGGGATTTAATCTCCAGTCCCTGCAATCATGTTTAAATGATACAGGGATTTAATCTCCAGTCCCTGCAATCATGTTTAAATGATACAGGGATTTAATCTCCAGTCCCTGCAATCACGTTTAAATGATACAGGGATTTAATCTCCAGTCCCTGCAATCATGTTTAAATGATCCAGGGATTTAATCTCCAGTCCCTGCAATTATGTTTAAATGATACAGGGATTTAATCTCCAGTCCCTGCAATCACGTTTAAATGATACAGGGATTTAATCTCCAGTCCCTGCAATCACGTTTAAATGATACAGGGATTTAATCCCCAGTCCCTGCAATCACGTTTAAATGATACAGGGATTTAATCCCCAGTCCCTGCAATCATGTTTAAATGATACAGGGATTTAATCTCCAGTCCCGACAATCATGTTTAAACGAGAGAGGGATTTAATCTCCAGTCCCTGCAATCATGTTTAAATGATACAGGGATTTAATCTCCAGTCCCGACAATCATGTTTAAACGAGAGAGGGATTTAATCTCCAGTCCCTGCAATCATGTTTAAATGATACAGGGATTTAATCTCCAGTCCCTGCAATCATGTTTAAATGATACAGGGATTTAATCTCCAGTCCCTGCAATCATGTTTAAATGATACAGGGATTTAATCTCCAGTCCCAACAATCATGTTTAAACGAGAGAGGGATTTAATCTCCAGTCCCTGCAATCATGTTTAAATGATACAGGGATTTAATCTCCAGTCCCTGCAATCATGTTTAAATGATACAGGGATTTAATCTCCAGTCCCTGCAATCATGTTTAAATGATACAGGGATTTAATCTCCAGTCCCTGCAATCACGTTTAAATGATACAGGGATTTAATCCCCAGTCCCTGCAATCATGTTTAAATGATACAGGGATTTAATCTCCAGTCCCGACAATCATGTTTAAACGAGAGAGGGATTTAATCTCCAGTCCCTGCAATCATGTTTAAATGATACAGGGATTTAATCTCCAGTCCCTGCAATCATGTTTAAATGATACAGGGATTTAATCTCCAGTCCCTGCAATCATGTTTAAATGATACAGGGATTTAATATCCAGTCCCTACAATCATGTTTAAATGATACAGGGATTTAATCTCCGGCCCCTGCAATCACGTTTAAATGATACAAGGATTTAATCTCCAGTCCCTGCAATCACGTTTAAATGATACAGGGATTTAATCTCCAGTCCCTGCAATCATGTTTAAATGATACAGGGATTTAATCTCCAGTCCCTACAATCATGTTTAAACTGATACAGGGATTTAATCTCCAGTCCCTGCAATCACGTTTAAATGATACAGGGATTTAATCTCCAGTCCCTGCAATCATGTTTAAACTGATACAGGGATTTAATCTCCAGTCCCTGCAATCATGTTTAAATGATACAGGGATTTAATCCCCAGTCCCTGCAATCACGTTTAAATGATACAGGGATTTAATCTCCAGTCCCTGCAATCACGTTTAAATGATACAGGGATTTAATCTCCAGTCCCTGCAATCATGTTTAAATGATCCAGGGATTTAATCTCCAGTCCCTGCAATCACGTTTAAATGATACAGGGATTTAATCCCCAGTCCCTGCAATCATCTTTAAATGATCCAGGGATTTAATCCCCAGTCCCTGCAATCATGTTTAAATGATACAGGGATTTAATCTCCAGTCCCTGCAATCATGTTTAAATGATCCAGGGATTTAATCTCCAGTCCCTGCAATCATCTTTAAATGATCCAGGGATTTAATCCCCAGTCCCTGCAATCATCTTTAAATGATCCAGGGATTTAATCCCCAGTCCCTGCAATCATCTTTAAATGATACAGGGATTTAATCTCCAGTCCCTGCAATCATGTTTAAATGATACAGGGATTTAATCTCCAGTCCCTGCAATCACGTTTAAATGATACAGGGATTTAATCTCCAGTCCCTGCAATCATGTTTAAATGATACAGGGATTTAATCTCCAGTCCCTACAATCATGTTTAAATGATACAGGGATTTAATCTCCAGTCCCTACAATCATGTTTAAATGATACAGGGATTTAATCTCCAGTCCCTACAATCATGTTTAAATGATACAGGGATTTAATCTCCAGTCCCTGCAATCATGTTTAAATGATACAGGGATTTAATCCCCAGTCCCTGCAATCATGTTTAAATGATACAGGGATTTAATCTCCAGTCCCTACAATCATGTTTAAATGATACAGGGATTTAATCTCCAGTCCCTACAATCACGTTTAAATGATACAGGGATTTAATCCCCAGTCCCTGCAATCACGTTTAAATGATACAGGGATTTAATCCCCAGTCCCTGCAATCACGTTTAAATGATACAGGGATTTAATCCCCAGTCCCTGCAATCACGTTTAAATGATACAGGGATTTAATCCCCAGTCCCTGCAATCACGTTTAAATGATACAGGGATTTAATCCCCAGTCCCTACAATCATGTTTAAACGAGAGAGGGATTTAATCCCCAGTCCCTGCAATCACGTTTAAATGAAAAAGGGATTTAATCTCCGTCCCCTGCAATCATGTTTAAATGACACAGGGATTTAATCCCCAGTCCCTGCAATCACGTTTAAACGAGAGAGGGATTTAATCCCCAGTCCCTGCAATCATGTTTAAATGAAAAAGGGATTTAATCTCCAGTCCCTGCAATCATGTTTAAATGAAAAAGGGATTTAATCTCCGTCCCCTGCAATCATGTTTAAATGACACATGGATTTAATCCCCAGTCCCTGCAATCACGTTTAAATGACACAGGGATTTAATCCCCAGTCCCTGCAATCACGTTTAAATGATACAGGGATTTAATCTCCAGTCCCTGCAATCACGTTTAAATGATACAGGGATTTAATCTCCAGTCCCTGCAATCACGTTTAAATGATACAGGGATTTAATCTCCAGTCCCTGCAATCATGTTTAAACTGATACAGGGATTTAATCTCCAGTCCCTGCAATCACGTTTAAATGATACAGGGATTTAATCTCCAGTCCCTGCAATCATGTTTAAATGATACAGGGATTTAATCTCCAGTCCCTGCAATCATGTTTAAATGATACAGGGATTTAATCTCCAGTCCCTGCAATCATGTTTAAATGATACAGGGATTTAATCTCCAGTCCCTGCAATCATGTTTAAATGAAAAAGGGATTTAATCTCCAGTCCCTGCAATCACGTTTAAATGATACAGGGATTTAATCTCCAGTCCCTGCAATCATGTTTAAATGATACAGGGATTTAATCTCCAGTCCCTGCAATCATGTTTAAATGATACAGGGATTTAATCTCCCGTCCCTACAATCATGTTTAAATGACACAGGGATTTAATCCCCAGTCCCTGCAATCACGTTCAAAAGATACAAGGATTTAATCTCCAGTCCCTGCAATCACGTTTAAATGATACAAGGATTTAATCTCCAGTCCCTGCAATCACGTTTAAATGATACAAGGATTTAATCTCCAGTCCCTGCAATCACGTTTAAATGATACAGGGATTTAATCTCCAGTCCCGACAATTATGTTTAAATGATACAGGGATTTAATCTCCAGTCCCTGCAATCACGTTTAAATGACACAGGGATTTAATCTCCAGTCCCGACAATCATGTTTAAATGATACAGGGATTTAATCTCCAGTCCCTGCAATCACGTTTAAATGATACAGGGATTTAATCTCCAGTCCCTGCAATCACGTTTAAATGATACAGGGATTTAATCTCCAGTCCCTGCAATCACGTTTAAATGATACAGGGATTTAATCTCCAGTCCCTGCAATCACGTTTAAATGATACAGGGATTTAATCTCCAGTCCCTACAATCATGTTTAAATGATACAGGGATTTAATCTCCAGTACCTGCAATCACGTTTAAATGATACAGGGATTTAATCTCCAGTCCCTACAATCATGTTTAAATGATACAGGGATTTAATCTCCAGTCCCTGCAATCACGTTTAAATGATACAGGGATTTAATCTCCAGTCCCTACAATCATGTTTAAATGATACAGGGATTTAATCTCCAGTCCCTGCAATCACGTTTAAATGATACAGGGATTTAATCTCCAGTCCCTGCAATCACGTTTAAATGATACAGGGATTTAATCTCCAGTCCCTACAATCATGTTTAAATGACACAGGGATTTAATCTCCAGTCCCTGCAATCACGTTTAAATGATACAGGGATTTAATCTCCAGTCCCTGCAATCACGTTTAAATGATACAGGGATTTAATCTCCAGTCCCTGCAATCATGTTTAAATGATACAGGGATTTAATCTCCAGTCCCTGCAATCATGATTAAATGACACAGGGATTTAATCCCCAGTCCCTGCAATCATGTTTAAATGATACAAGGATTTAATCTCCAGTCCCTGCAATCACGTTTAAATGATACAGGGATTTAATCTCCCGTCCCGACAATCATGTTTAAATGATACAGGGATTTAATCTCCAGTCCCTGCAATCACGTTTAAATGATACAGGGATTTAATCTCCCGTCCCGACAATCATGTTTAAATGATACAGGGATTTAATCTCCAGTCCCTGCAATCATGTTTAAATGATACAGGGATTTAATCTCCCGTCCCTACAATCATGTTTAAATGATACAGGGATTTAATCTCCAGTCCCTGCAATCATGTTTAAATGATACAGGGATTTAATCTCCAGTCCCTGCAATCATGATTAAATGACACAGGGATTTAATCCCCAGTCCCTGCAATCACGTTTAAAAGATACAGGGATTTAATCTCCAGTCCCGACAATCATGTTTAAATGATACAAGGATTTAATCTCCAGTCCCTGCAATCACGTTTAAATAATACAGGGATTTAATCCCCAGTCCCTGCAATTATGTTTAAATGATACAGGGATTTAATCTCCCGTCCCTACAATCATGTTTAAATGATACAGGGATTTAATCTCCAGTCCCTGCAATCATGTTTAAATGATACAGGGATTTAATCTCCCGTCCCTACAATCATGTTTAAATGATACAGGGATTTAATCTCCAGTCCCTGCAATCATGATTAAATGACACAGGGATTTAATCCCCAGTCCCTGCAATCACGTTTAAAAGATACAGGGATTTAATCCCCAGTCCCTGCAATCATGTTTAAATAATACAGGGATTTAATCTCCAGTCCCGACAATCATGTTTAAATGATACAAGGATTTAATCCCCAGTCCCTGCAATAACGTTTAAATAATACAGGGATTTAATCCCCAGTCCCTGCAATCATGTTTAAATGATACAGGGATTTAATCTCCAGTCCCTGCAATCACGTTTAAATAATACAGGGATTTAATCCCCAGTCCCTGCAATCATATTTAAATGATACAGGGATTTAATCTCCAGTCCCTGCAATCATGTTTAAATGATACAGGGATTTAATCTCCAGTCCCTGCAATCATGTTTAAATAATACAGGGATTTAATCTCCAGTCCCTGCAATCATGTTTAAATGATACAGGGATTTAATCTCCAGTCCCTGCAATCATATTTAAATGATACAGGGATTTAATCTCCAGTCCCTGCAATCATGTTTAAATGATACAGGGATTTAATCTCCAGTCCCTGCAATCATGTTTAAATAATACAGGGATTTAATCCCCAGTCCCTGCAATCATGTTTAAATGATACAGGGATTTAATCTCCAGTCCCTGCAATCACGTTTAAATAATACAGGGATTTAATCCCCAGTCCCGGCAATCACGTTTAAATAATACAGGGATTTAATCCCCAGTCCCTGCAATCATGTTTAAATAATACAGGGATTTAATCCCCAGTCCCTGCAATCATGTTTAAATGATACAGGGATTTAATCTCCAGTCCCTGCAATCACGTTTAAATAATACAGGGATTTAATCCCCAGTCCCTGCAATCATGTTTAAATGATACAAGGATTTAATCCCCAGTCCCTGCAATCACGTTTAAATAATACAGGGATTTAATCCCCAGTCCCTGCAATCATGTTTAAATGATACAGGGATTTAATCCCCAGTCCCTGCAATCATGTTTAAATGATAGAGGGATTTAATCTCCAGTCCCTGCAATCACGTTTAAATAATACAGGGATTTAATCCCCAGTCCCTGCAATCATGTTTAAATGATACAGGGATTTAATCTCCAGTCCCTGCAATCACGTTTAAATAATACAGGGATTTAATCCCCAGTCCCTGCAATCATGTTTAAATGATACAAGGATTTAATCCCCAGTCCCTGCAATCACGTTTAAATAATACAGGGATTTAATCCCCAGTCCCTGCAATCATGTTTAAATGATACAGGGATTTAATCCCCAGTCCCTGCAATCATGTTTAAATGATACAGGGATTTAATCTCCAGTCCCTGCAATCATATTTAAATGATACAGGGATTTAATCTCCAGTCCCTGCAATCACGTTTAAATGATACAGGGATTTAATCTCCAGTCCCTGCAATCACGTTTAAATGATACAGGGATTTAATCTCCAGTCCCTGCAATCACGTTTAAATAATACAGGGATTTAATCCCCAGTCCCTGCAATCATGTTTAAATGATACAGGGATTTAATCTCCAGTCCCTGCAATCATGTTTAAATGATACAGGGATTTAATCTCCAGTCCCTGCAATCACGTTTAAATGATACAGGGATTTAATCTCCAGTCCCTGCAATCACGTTTAAATGATACAGGGATTTAATCTCCAGTCCCTGCAATCACGTTTAAATGATACAGGGATTTAATCTCCAGTCCCTGCAATCACGTTTAAATGATACAGGGATTTAATCTCCAGTCCCTGCAATCATGTTTAAATGATACAGGGATTTAATCTCCAGTCCCTGCAATCATGTTTAAATGATACAGGGATTTAATCCCCAGTCCCGACAATCATGTTTAAATGACACAGGGATTTAATCTCCAGTCCCTGCAATCATGTTTAAACTGATACAGGGATTTAATCTCCAGTCCCGACAATCATGTTTAAATGACACAGGGATTTAATCTCCAGTCCCTGCAATCATATTTAAATGATACAGGGATTTAATCCCCAGTCCCGACAATCATATTTAAATGATACAGGGATTTAATCCCCAGTCCCGACAATCATGTTTAAATGACACAGGGATTTAATCTCCAGTCCCTGCAATCATGTTTAAATGATACAGGGATTTAATCTCCAGTCCCTACAATCATGTTTAAACTGATACAGGGATTTAATCTCCAGTCCCTACAACCATGTTTAAATGATATAGGGATTTAATCCCCAGTCCCGACAATCATATTTAAATGATACAGGGATTTAATCCCCAGTCCCGACAATCATGTTTAAATGACACAGGGATTTAATCTCCAGTCCCTGCAATCATGTTTAAATGATACAGGGATTTAATCTCCAGTCCCTACAATCATGTTTAAACTGATACAGGGATTTAATCTCCAGTCCCTACAACCATGTTTAAATGATATAGGGATTTAATCTCCAGTCCCTGCAATCATATTTAAATGATACAGGGATTTAATCTCCAGTCCCTACAATCATGTTTAAATGATACAGGGATTTAATCTCCAGTCCCTACAATCATGTTTAAACTGATACAGGGATTTAATCTCCAGTCCCTACAACCATGTTTAAATGATATAGGGATTTAATCTCCAGTCCCAACAATCATGTTTAAATGATACAGGGATTTAATCTCCAGTCCCTGCAATCATGTTTAAATGATACAGGGATTTAATCTCCAGTCCCTGCAATCATGTTTAAATGATACAGGGATTTAATCTCCAGTCCCTGCAATCATGTTTAAATGATACAGGGATTTAATCTCCAGCCGCTGCAATCATGTTTAAATGATACAGGGATTTAATCTCCAGTCCCTACAATCATGTTTAAACTGATACAGGGATTTAATCTCCAGTCCCTGCAATCATGTTTAAATGATACAGGGATTTAATCTCCAGTCCCTGCAATCATGTTTAAATGATACAGGGATTTAATCTCCAGTCCCTGCAATCATGTTTAAATGACACAGGGATTTAATCTCCAGTCCCTGCAATCATGTTTAAATGATACAGGGATTTAATCTCCAGTCCCTGCAATCATGTTTAAACTGATACAGGGATTTAATCTCCAGTCCCTGCAATCATGTTTAAATGATACAGGGATTTAATCTCCAGTCCCTACAATCATGTTTAAACTGATACAGGGATTTAATCTCCAGTCCCTGCAATTATGTTTAAATGATACAGGGATTTAATCTCCAGTCCCTGCAATCATGTTTAAATGATACAGGGATTTAATCTCCAGTCCCTGCAATCATGTTTAAATGATACAGGGATTTAATCTCCAGTCCCTACAATCATGTTTAAACTGATACAGGGATTTAAACTCCAGTCCCTGCAATCATGTTTAAATGATACAGGGATTTAATCTCCAGTCCCTACAATCATGTTTAAACTGATACAGGGATTTAATCTCCAGTCCCTGCAATCATGTTTAAACTGATACAGGGATTTAATCTCCAGTCCCTGCAATTATGTTTAAATGATACAGGGATTTAATCTCCAGTCCCTGCAATCATGTTTAAATGATACAGGGATTTAATCTCCAGTCCCTGCAATCATGTTTAAATGATACAGGGATTTAATCTCCAGTCCCTGCAATCATGTTTAAATGATACAGGGATTTAATCTCCAGTCCCTACAATCATGTTTAAACTGATACAGGGATTTAATCTCCAGTCCCTACAATCATGTTTAAACTGATACAGGGATTTAATCTCCAGTCCCTGCAATCATGTTTAAATGATACAGGGATTTAATCTCCAGTCCCTACAATCATGTTTAAACTGATACAGGGATTTAATCTCCAGTCCCTGCAATTATGTTTAAATGATACAGGGATTTAATCTCCAGTCCCTGCAATCATGTTTAAATGATACAGGGATTTCATCTCCAGTCCCTGCAATCATGTTTAAATGATACAGGGATTTAATCTCCAGTCCCTGCAATCATGTTTAAATGATACAGGGATTTAATCTCCAGTCCCTGCAATCATGTTTAAATGATACAGGGATTTAATCTCCAGTCCCTACAATCATGTTTAAACTGATACAGGGATTTAATCTCCAGTCCCTACAATCATGTTTAAACTGATACAGGGATTTAATCTCCAGTCCCTGCAATCATGTTTAAATGATACAGGGATTTAATCTCCAGTCCCTGCAATCATGTTTAAATGATACAGGGATTTAATCTCCAGTCCCTGCAATCATGTTTAAATGATACAGGGATTTAATCTCCAGTCCCTGCAATCATGTTTAAATGATACAGGGATTTAATCTCCAGTCCCTGCAATCATGTTTAAATGATACAGGGATTTAATCTCCAGTCCCTACAATTATGTTTAAATGATACAGGGATTTAATCTCCAGTCCCTACAATTATGTTTAAATGATACAGGGATTTAATCTCCGGCCCTTGCAATTATGTTTAAATGATACAGGGATTTAATCTCCAGTCCCTGCAATCATGATTAAATGATACAGGGATTTAATCTCCAGTCCCTGCAATCATGTTTAAACTGATACAGGGATTTAATCTCCAGTCCCTGCAATGATGTTTAAATGATACAGGGATTTAATCTCCAGTCCCTACAATCATGTTTAAATGATACAGGGATTTAATCTCCAGTCCCTGCAATCATGTTTAAATGATACAGGGATTTAATCTCCAGTCCCTGCAATCATGTTTAAATGATACAGGGATTTAATCTCCAGTCCCTGCAATTATGTTTAAATGATACAGGGATTTAATCTCCGGCCCCTGCAATCATGTTTAAATGATACAGGGATTTAATCCCCAGTCCCTGCAATTATGTTTAAATGATACAGGGATTTAATCTCCAGTCCCTGCAATTATGTTTAAATGATACAGGGATTTAATCTCCAGTCCCTACAATCATGTTTAAATGATACAGGGATTTAATCCCCAGTCCCTGCAATCATGTTTAAATGATACAGGGATTTAATCCCCAGTCCCTGCAATTATGTTTAAATGATACAGGGATTTAATCTCCAGTCCCTGCAATCATGTTTAAATGATACAGGGATTTAATCTCCAGTCCCTGCAATCATGTTTAAATGATACAGGGATTTAATCTCCAGTCCCTACAATTATGTTTAAATGATACAGGGATTTAATCTCCGGCCCTTGCAATTATGTTTAAATGATACAGGGATTTAATCTCCAGTCCCTGCAATTATGTTTAAATGATACAGGGATTTAATCTCCGGCCCTTGCAATTATGTTTAAATGATACAGGGATTTAATCTCCAGTCCCTGCAATTATGTTTAAATGATACAGGGATTTAATCTCCAGTCCCTGCAATCATGTTTAAATGATACAGGGATTTAATCTCCAGTCCCTGCAATTATGTTTAAATGATACAGGGATTTAATCTCCGGCCCTTGCAATTATGTTTAAATGATACAGGGATTTAATCTCCAGTCCCTGCAATCATGTTTAAATGATACAGGGATTTAATCTCCAGTCCCTGCAATCATGATTAAATGATACAGGGATTTAATCTCCAGTCCCTGCAATTATGTTTAAATGATACAGGGATTTAATCTCCAGTCCCGACAATCATGTTTAAATGATACAGGGATTTAATCTCCAGTCCCTGCAATTATGTTTAAATGATACAGGGATTTAATCTCCAGTCCCGACAATCATGTTTAAATGATACAGGGATTTAATCTCCAGTCCCGACAATCATGTTTAAATGATACAGGGATTTAATCTCCAGTCCCTGCAATCATGTTTAAATGATACAGGGATTTAATCTCCGGCCCCTGCAATCATGATTAAATGATACAGGGATTTAATCTCCAGTCCCTGCAATCATGTTTAAATGATACAGGGATTTAATCTCCAGTCCCTGCAATCATGATTAAATGATACAGGGATTTAATCTCCAGTCCCGACAATCATGTTTAAATGATACAGGGATTTAATCTCCAGTCCCTGCAATTATGTTTAAATGATACAGGGATTTAATCTCCGGCCCTTGCAATTATGTTTAAATGATGCAGGGATTTAATCTCCAGTCCCTGCAATCATGTTTAAATGATACAGGGATTTAATCTCCGGCCCTTGCAATTATGTTTAAATGATACAGGGATTTAATCTCCAGTCCCTGCAATTATGTTTAAATGGTACAGGGATTTAATCTCCGGCCCTTGCAATCATGTTTAAATGATACAGGGATTTAATCTCCAGTCCCTGCAATTATGTTTAAATGATACAGGGATTTAATCTCCAGCCCTTGCAATTATGTTTAAATGATACAGGGATTTAATCTCCAGTCCCTGCAATTATGTTTAAATGATACAGGGATTTAATCTCCGGCCCTTGCAATCATGTTTAAATGATACAGGGATTTAATCTCCGGCCCTTGCAATTATGTTTAAATGATACAGGGATTTAATCTCCAGTCCCTGCAATTATGTTTAAATGATACAGGGATTTAATCTCCGGCCCTTGCAATCATGTTTAAATGATACAGGGATTTAATCTCCGGCCCTTGCAATTATGTTTAAATGATACAGGGATTTAATCTCCAGTCCCTGCAATCATGATTAAATGATACAGGGATTTAATCTCCAGTCCCGACAATCATGTTTAAATGATGCAGGGATTTAATCTCCAGTCCCTGCAATCATGTTTAAATGATACAGGGATTTAATCTCCAGTCCCTGCAATCATGATTAAATGATGCAGGGATTTAATCTCCAGTCCCTGCAATCATGTTTAAATGATACAGGGATTTAATCTCCAGTCCCTGCAATTATGTTTAAATGATACAGGGATTTAATCTCCAGTCCCTGCAATCATGTTTAAATGATACAGGGATTTAATCTCCAGTCCCTGCAATCATGTTTAAATGATAAAGGGATTTAATCTCCGGCCCTTGTAATCATGTTTAAATGATACAGGGATTTAATCTCCAGTCCCTGCAATCATGATTAAATGATACAGGGATTTCATCTCCGGCCCCTGCAATCATGATTAAACTGATACAGGGATTTAATCTCCAGTCCCTGCAATCATGATTAAATGACACAGGGATTTCATCTCCGGCCCCTGCAATCAAGTTTAAATGATACAGGGATTTAATCTCCAGTCCCTGCAATCATGATTAAACTGATACAGGGATTTAATCTCCAGTCCCTGCAATCATGATTAAATGACACAGGGATTTAATCTCCAGTCCCTGCAATCATGTTTAAACTGATACAGGGATTTAATCTCCAGTCCCTGCAATCATGTTTAAACTGATACAGGGATTTAATCTCCAGTCCCTGCAATCATGTTTAAATGATACAGGGATTTAATCTCCAGTCCCTGCAATCATGTTTAAATGATACAGGGATTTAATCTCCCGTCCCTACAATCATGTTTAAATGATACAGGGATTTAATCTCCCGTCCCTGCAATCATGTTTAAATGATACAGGGATTTAATCTCCAGTCCCTGCAATCATGTTTGAATGATACAGGGATTTAATCTCCAGTCCCTGCAATCATGTTTGAATGATACAGGGATTTAATCTCCCGTCCCTACAATCATGTTTAAATGATACAGGGATTTAATCTCCCGTCCCTACAATCATGTTTAAATGATACAGGGATTTAATCTCCCGTCCCTACAATCATGTTTAAATGATACAGGGATTTAATCTCCAGTCCCTGCAATCATCTTTAAAATGATACAGGGATTTAATCTCCAGTCCCTACAATCATGTTCAAACTGATACAGGGATTTAATCTCCAGTCCCTGCAATCATGTTTAAATGATACAGGGATTTAATCTCCAGTCCCTGCAATCATGTTTGAATGATACAGGGATTTAATCTCCAGTCCCTGCAATCATGTTTAAATGATACAGGGATTTAATCTCCGGCCCCTGCAATCATGTTTAAACTGATACAGGGATTTAATCTCCAGTCCCTTCAATCATGTTTAAATGATCCAGGGATTTAATCTCCAGTCCCTGCAATCATGTTTAAATGATACAGGGATTTAATCTACAGTCCCTGCAATCATGTTTAAACTGATACAGGGATTTAATCTCCAGTCCCGACAATCATGTTTAAATGATACAGGGATTTAATCTCCAGTCCCTGCAATCATGTTTAAACTGATACAGGGATTTAATCTCCAGTCCCTGCAATCATGTTTAAATGATCCAGGGATTTAATCTCCAGTCCCTGCAATCACGTTTAAATGATACAGGGATTTAATCTCCAGTCCCTGCAATCATGTTTAAACTGATACAGGGATTTAATCTCCAGTCCCTGCAATCATGTTTAAATGATACAGGGATTTAATCTCCAGTCCCTGCAATCATGTTTAAATGATACAGGGATTTAATCTCCAGTCCCTGCAATTATGTTTAAACTGATACAGGGATTTAATCTCCAGTCCCTGCAATTATGTTTAAACTGATACAGGGATTTAATCTCCAGTCCCTGCAATCATGTTTAAATGATACAGGGATTTAATCTCCAGTCCCTGCAATCATGTTTAAATGATCCAGGGATTTAATCTCCAGTCCATGCAATCATGTTTAAACTGATACAGGGATTTAATCTCCAGTCCCTGCAATCATGTTTAAATGATACAGGGATTTAATCTCCAGTCCCTGCAATTATGTTTAAATGATACAGGGATTTAATCTCCAGTCCCTGCAATCATGTTTAAATGATACAGGGATTTAATCTCCAGTCCCTGCAATCATGTTTAAATGATCCAGGGATTTAATCTCCAGTCCCTGCAATCATGTTTAAATGATACAGGGATTTAATCTCCAGTCCCTGCAATTATGTTTAAATGATCCAGGGATTTAATCTCCAGTCCCTGCAATCATGTTTAAATGATACAGGGATTTAATCTCCCATCCCTGCAATCATGTTTAAATGATACAGGGATTTAATCTCCAGTCCCTGCATTCATGTTTGAATGATACAGGGATTTAATCTCCAGTCCCTGCAATCATGTTTAAACTGATACAGGGATTTAATCTCCCGTCCCTACAATCATGTTTAAATGATACAGGGATTTAATCTCCCGTCCCTACAATCATGTTTAAATGATACAGGGATTTAATCTCCCGTCCCTACAATCATGTTTAAATGATACAGGGATTTAATCTCCAGTCCCTGCAATCATCTTTAAAATGATACAGGGATTTAATCTCCAGTCCCTACAATCATGTTCAAACTGATACAGGGATTTAATCTCCAGTCCCTGCAATCATGTTTAAATGATACAGGGATTTAATCTCCAGTCCCTGCAATCATGTTTGAATGATACAGGGATTTAATCTCCAGTCCCTGCAATCATGTTTGAATGATACAGGGATTTAATCTCCAGTCCCTGCAATCATGTTTGAATGATACAGGGATTTAATCTCCAGTCCCTGCAATCATGTTTAAATGATACAGGGATTTAATTTCCAGTCCCTGCAATCATGTTTAAACTGATACAGGGATTTAATCTCCAGTCCCTACAATCATGTTTAAATGATCCAGGGATTTAATCTCCAGTCCCTGCAATCATGTTTAAATGATACAGGGATTTAATCTCCAGTCCCTGCAATCATGTTTAAACTGATACAGGGATTTAATCTCCAGTCCCTGCAATCATGTTTAAATGATACAGGGATTTAATCTCCAGTCCCTGCAATCATGTTTAAATGATACAGGGATTTAATCTCCAGTCCCTGCAATTATGTTTAAACTGATACAGGGATTTAATCTCCAGTCCCTGCAATTATGTTTAAACTGATACAGGGATTTAATCTCCAGTCCCTGCAATCATGTTTAAATGATACAGGGATTTAATCTCCAGTCCCTGCAATCATGTTTAAATGATCCAGGGATTTAATCTCCAGTCCCTGCAATCATGTTTAAACTGATACAGGGATTTAATCTCCAGTCCCTGCAATCATGTTTAAATGATACAGGGATTTAATCTCCAGTCCCTGCAATTATGTTTAAATGATACAGGGATTTAATCTCCAGTCCCTGCAATCATGTTTAAATGATACAGGGATTTAATCTCCAGTCCCTGCAATCATGTTTAAATGATACAGGGATTTAATCTCCAGTCCCTGCAATCATGTTTAAATGATCCAGGGATTTAATCTCCAGTCCCTGCAATCATGTTTAAACTGATACAGGGATTTAATCTCCAGTCCCTGCAATCATGTTTAAATGATACAGGGATTTAATCTCCAGTCCCTGCAATTATGTTTAAATGATACAGGGATTTAATCTCCAGTCCCTGCAATCATGTTTAAATGATACAGGGATTTAATCTCCAGTCCCTGCAATCATGTTTAAATGATACAGGGATTTAATCTCCAGTCCCTGCAATCATGTTTAAATGATACAGGGATTTAATCTCCAGTCCCTGCAATTATGTTTAAATGATCCAGGGATTTAATCTCCAGTCCCTGCAATCATGTTTAAATGATACAGGGATTTAATCTCCCGTCCCTGCAATCATGTTTAAATGATACAGGGATTTAATCTCCAGTCCCTGCAATCATGTTTGAATGATACAGGGATTTAATCTCCAGTCCCTGCAATCATGTTTGAATGATACAGGGATTTAATCTCCCGTCCCTACAATCATGTTTAAATGATACAGGGATTTAATCTCCCGTCCCTACAATCATGTTTAAATGATACAGGGATTTAATCTCCCGTCCCTACAATCATGTTTAAATGATACAGGGATTTAATCTCCAGTCCCTGCAATCATCTTTAAAATGATACAGGGATTTAATCTCCAGTCCCTACAATCATGTTCAAACTGATACAGGGATTTAATCTCCAGTCCCTGCAATCATGTTTAAATGATACAGGGATTTAATCTCCAGTCCCTGCAATCATGTTTGAATGATACAGGGATTTAATCTCCAGTCCCTGCAATCATGTTTGAATGATACAGGGATTTAATCTCCAGTCCCTGCAATCATGTTTAAATGATACAGGGATTTAATCTCCGGCCCCTGCAATCATGTTTAAACTGATACAGGGATTTAATCTCCAGTCCCTGCAATCATGTTTAAATGATCCAGGGATTTAATCTCCAGTCCCTGCAATCATGTTTAAATGATACAGGGATTTAATCTCCAGTCCCTGCAATCATGTTTAAACTGATACAGGGATTTAATCTCCAGTCCCGACAATCATGTTTAAATGATACAGGGATTTAATCTCCAGTCCCTGCAATCATGTTTAAACTGATACAGGGATTTAATCTCCAGTCCCTGCAATCATGTTTAAATGATCCAGGGATTTAATCTCCAGTCCCTGCAATCATGTTTAAATGATACAGGGATTTAATCTCCAGTCCCTGCAATCATGTTTAAACTGATACAGGGATTTAATCTCCAGTCCCTGCAATCATGTTTAAATGATACAGGGATTTAATCTCCAGTCCCTGCAATCATGTTTAAATGATACAGGGATTTAATCTCCAGTCCCTGCAATTATGTTTAAACTGATACAGGGATTTAATCTCCAGTCCCTGCAATCATGTTTAA
Organism: Heterodontus francisci; assembly: GCF_036365525.1. Taxonomy (NCBI): domain Eukaryota; kingdom Metazoa; phylum Chordata; class Chondrichthyes; order Heterodontiformes; family Heterodontidae; genus Heterodontus; species Heterodontus francisci. Next base: position 196,601,109 of record NC_090373.1, on the reverse strand, counting down.
ATGATACAGGGATTTAATCTCCAGTCCCTGCAATCATGTTTAAATGATCCAGGGATTTAATCTCCAGTCCCTGCAATCATGTTTAAATGATACAGGGATTTAATCTCCAGTCCCTGCAATCATGTTTAAATGATACAGGGATTTAATCTCCAGTCCCTGCAATTATGTTTAAATGATACAGGGATTTAATCTCCAGTCCCTTCAATCATGTTTAAATGATACAGGGATTTAATCTCCAGTCCCTGCAATCATGTTTAAATGATCCAGGGATTTAATCTCCAGTCCCTGCAATCATGTTTAAATGATCCAGGGATTTAATCTCCAGTCCCTGCAATCATGTTTAAATGATACAGGGATTTAACCTCCAGTCCCTGCAATCATCTTTAAAATGATACAGGGATTTAATCTCCAGTCCCTGCAATCATCTTTAAATGATACAGGGATTTAATCTCCAGTCCCTGCAATCATCTTTAAATGATACAGGGATTTAATCTCCAGTCCCTGCAATCATCTTTAAATGATACAGGGATTTAATCTCCAGTCCCTGCAATCATCTTTAAATGATACAGGGATTTAATCTCCAGTCCCTGCAATCATCTTTAAATGATACAGGGATTTAATCTCCAGTCCCTGCAATCATCTTTAAATGATACAGGGATTTAATCTCCAGTCCCTGCAATCATCTTTAAATGATACAGGGATTTAATCTCCAGTCCCTGCAATCATCTTTAAATGATACAGGGATTTAATCTCCAGTCCCTGCAATCATCTTTAAATGATACAGGGATTTAATCTCCAGTCCCTGCAATCATCTTTAAAATGATACAGGGATTTAATCTCCAGTCCCTGCAATCATCTTTAAATGATACAGGGATTTAATCTCCAGTCCCTGCAATCATGTTTAAATGATTCAGGGATTTAATCTCCAGTCCCGACAATCATGTTTAAACGAGAGAGGGATTTAATCTCCAGTCCCTGCAATCATCTTTAAAATGATACAGGGATTTAATCCCCAGTCCCTGCAATCATGTTTAAATGACACAGGGATTTAATCTCCAGTCCCGACAATCATGTTTAAACGAGAGAGGGATTTAATCTCCAGTCCCTGCAATCACGTTTAAATGATACAGGGATTTAATCCCCAGTCCCTGCAATCATGTTTAAATGATACAGGGATTTAATCTCCCGTCCCGACAATCATGTTTAAATGATACAGGGATTTAATCTCCAGTCCCTGCAATTATGTTTAAATGATACAGGGATTTAATCTCCAGTCCCTGCAATCATGTTTAAATGATACAGGGATTTAATCTCCAGTCCCTGCAATCATGTTTAAATGATACAGGGATTTAATCTCCAGTCCCTGCAATCATGTTTAAATGATCCAGGGATTTAATCTCCAGTCCCTGCAATCATGTTTAAACTGATACAGGGATTTAATCTCCAGTCCCTGCAATCATGTTTAAATGATACAGGGATTTAATCTCCAGTCCCTGCAATTATGTTTAAATGATACAGGGATTTAATCTCCAGTCCCTGCAATCATGTTTAAATGATACAGGGATTTAATCTCCAGTCCCTGCAATCATGTTTAAATGATACAGGGATTTAATCTCCAGTCCCTGCAATCATGTTTAAATGATACAGGGATTTAATCTCCAGTCCCTGCAATTATGTTTAAATGATCCAGGGATTTAATCTCCAGTCCCTGCAATCATGTTTAAATGATACAGGGATTTAATCTCCCGTCCCTGCAATCATGTTTGAATGATACAGGGATTTAATCTCCCGTCCCTACAATCATGTTTAAATGATACAGGGATTTAATCTCCAGTCCCTGCAATCATGTTTGAATGATACAGGGATTTAATCTCCAGTCCCTGCAATCATGTTTAAATGATACAGGGATTTAATCTCCGGCCCCTGCAATCATGTTTAAACTGATACAGGGATTTAATCTCCAGTCCCTGCAATCATGTTTAAATGATCCAGGGATTTAATCTCCAGTCCCTGCAATCATGTTTAAATGATACAGGGATTTAATCTCCAGTCCCTGCAATCATGTTTAAACTGATACAGGGATTTAATCTCCAGTCCCGACAATCATGTTTAAATGATACAGGGATTTAATCTCCAGTCCCTGCAATCATGTTTAAACTGATACAGGGATTTAATCTCCAGTCCCTGCAATCATGTTTAAATGATCCAGGGATTTAATCTCCAGTCCCTGCAATCATGTTTAAATGATACAGGGATTTAATCTCCAGTCCCTGCAATCATGTTTAAACTGATACAGGGATTTAATCTCCAGTCCCTGCAATCATGTTTAAATGATACAGGGATTTAATCTCCAGTCCCTGCAATCATGTTTAAATGATACAGGGATTTAATCTCCAGTCCCTGCAATTATGTTTAAACTGATACAGGGATTTAATCTCCAGTCCCTGCAATCATGTTTAAATGATACAGGGATTTAATCTCCAGTCCCTGCAATCATGTTTAAATGATCCAGGGATTTAATCTCCAGTCCCTGCAATCATGTTTAAATGATACAGGGATTTAATCTCCAGTCCCTGCAATCATGTTTAAATGATACAGGGATTTAATCTCCAGTCCCTGCAATTATGTTTAAATGATACAGGGATTTAATCTCCAGTCCCTTCAATCATGTTTAAATGATACAGGGATTTAATCTCCAGTCCCTGCAATCATGTTTAAATGATCCAGGGATTTAATCTCCAGTCCCTGCAATTATGTTTAAATGATCCAGGGATTTAATCTCCAGTCCCTGCAATCATGTTTAAATGATACAGGGATTTAATCTCCAGTCCCTGCAATCATCTTTAAAATGATACAGGGATTTAATCTCCAGTCCCTGCAATCATGTTTAAATGATACAGGGATTTAATCTCCAGTCCCTGCAATTATGTTTAAATGATCCAGGGATTTAATCTCCAGTCCCTGCAATTATGTTTAAATGATCCAGGGATTTAATCTCCAGTCCCTGCAATCATGTTTAAATGATACAGGGATTTAATCTCCAGTCCCTGCAATCATCTTTAAAATGATACAGGGATTTAATCTCCAGTCCCTGCAATTATGTTTAAATGATCCAGGGATTTAATCTCCAGTCCCTGCAATTATGTTTAAATGATCCAGGGATTTAATCTCCAGTCCCTGCAATTATGTTTAAATGATCCAGGGATTTAATCTCCAGTCCCTGCAATCATGTTTAAATGATACAGGGATTTAATCTCCAGTCCCTGCAATTATGTTTAAATGATCCAGGGATTTAATCTCCAGTCCCTGCAATTATGTTTAAATGATCCAGGGATTTAATCTCCAGTCCCTGCAATCATCTTTAAATGATACAGGGATTTAATCTCCAGTCCCTGCAATCATCTTTAAAATGATACAGGGATTTAATCTCCAGTCCCTGCAATCATCTTTAAATGATACAGGGATTTAATCTCCAGTCCCTGCAATCATCTTTAAATGATACAGGGATTTAATCTCCAGTCCCTGCAATCATCTTTAAATGATACAGGGATTTAATCTCCAGTCCCTGCAATCATCTTTAAATGATACAGGGATTTAATCTCCAGTCCCTGCAATCATCTTTAAATGATACAGGGATTTAATCTCCAGTCCCTGCAATCATCTTTAAATGATACAGGGATTTAATCTCCAGTCCCTGCAATCATCTTTAAATGATACAGGGATTTAATCTCCAGTCCCTGCAATCATCTTTAAATGATACAGGGATTTAATCTCCAGTCCCTGCAATCATCTTTAAAATGATACAGGGATTTAATCTCCAGTCCCTGCAATCATGTTTAAATGATACAGGGATTTAATCTCCAGTCCCTGCAATCATGTTTAAATGATTCAGGGATTTAATCTCCAGTCCCGACAATCATGTTTAAACGAGAGAGGGATTTAATCTCCAGTCCCTGCAATCATCTTTAAAATGATACAGGGATTTAATCCCCAGTCCCTGCAATCATGTTTAAATGACACAGGGATTTAATCTCCAGTCCCGACAATCATGTTTAAACGAGAGAGGGATTTAATCTCCAGTCCCTGCAATCACGTTTAAATGATACAGGGATTTAATCCCCAGTCCCTGCAATCATGTTTAAATGATACAGGGATTTAATCTCCCGTCCCGACAATCATGTTTAAATGATACAGGGATTTAATCTCCCGTCCCGACAATTATGTTTAAATGATACAGGGATTTAATCTCCAGTCCCGACAATCATGTTTAAACTGATACAGGGATTTAATCTCCAGTCCCTGCAATCATGTTTAAATGACACAGGGATTTAATCCCCAGTCCCTGCAATCATGTTTAAATGATACAGGGATTTAATCTCCAGTCCCGACAATCATGTTTAAACTGATACAGGGATTTAATCTCCAGTCCCTGCAATCATGTTTAAATGACACAGGGATTTAATCCCCAGTCCCTGCAATTATGTTTAAATGATACAGGGATTTAATCTCCAGTCCCGACAATCATGTTTAAACGAGAGAGGGATTTAATCCCCAGTCCCTGCAATTATGTTTAAATGATACAGGGATTTAATCTCCAGTCCCTGCAATTATGTTTAAATGAGACAGGGATTTAATCTCCAGTCCCTGCAATTAAGTTTAAATGACACAGGGATTTAATCTCCAGTCCCTGCAATCATGTTTAAATGATACAGGGATTTAATCTCCAGTCCCTGCAATCATCTTTAAAATGATACAGGGATTTAATCTCCAGTCCCTACAATCATGTTCAAACTGATACAGGGATTTAATCTCCAGTCCCTGCAATCATGTTTAAATGATACAGGGATTTAATCTCCAGTCCCTGCAATCATGTTTGAATGATACAGGGATTTAATCTCCAGTCCCTGCAATCATGTTTGAATGATACAGGGATTTAATCTCCAGTCCCTGCAATCATGTTTAAATGATACAGGGATTTAATCTCCGGCCCCTGCAATCATGTTTAAACTGATACAGGGATTTAATCTCCAGTCCCTGCAATCATGTTTAAATGATCCAGGGATTTAATCTCCAGTCCCTGCAATCATGTTTAAATGATACAGGGATTTAATCTCCAGTCCCTGCAATCATGTTTAAACTGATACAGGGATTTAATCTCCAGTCCCGACAATCATGTTTAAATGATACAGGGATTTAATCTCCAGTCCCTGCAATCATGTTTAAACTGATACAGGGATTTAATCTCCAGTCCCTGCAATCATGTTTAAATGATCCAGGGATTTAATCTCCAGTCCCTGCAATCATGTTTAAATGATACAGGGATTTAATCTCCAGTCCCTGCAATCATGTTTAAATGATCCAGGGATTTAATCTCCAGTCCCTGCAATCATGTTTAAATGATCCAGGGATTTAATCTCCAGTCCCTGCAATCATGTTTAAACTGATACAGGGATTTAATCTCCAGTCCCTGCAATCATGTTTAAATGATACAGGGATTTAATCTCCAGTCCCTGCAATCATGTTTAAATGATACAGGGATTTAATCTCCAGTCCCTGCAATTATGTTTAAACTGATACAGGGATTTAATCTCCAGTCCCTGCAATCATGTTTAAATGATACAGGGATTTAATCTCCAGTCCCTGCAATCATGTTTAAATGATACAGGGATTTAATCTCCAGTCCCTGCAATCATGTTTAAATGATACAGGGATTTAATCTCCAGTCCCTGCAATTATGTTTAAACTGATACAGGGATTTAATCTCCAGTCCCTGCAATCATGTTTAAATGATACAGGGATTTAATCTCCAGTCCCTGCAATCATGTTTAAATGATCCAGGGATTTAATCTCCAGTCCCTGCAATCATGTTTAAATGATACAGGGATTTAATCTCCAGTCCCTGCAATCATGTTTAAATGATACAGGGATTTAATCTCCAGTCCCTGCAATTATGTTTAAATGATACAGGGATTTAATCTCCAGTCCCTTCAATCATGTTTAAATGATACAGGGATTTAATCTCCAGTCCCTGCAATCATGTTTAAATGATCCAGGGATTTAATCTCCAGTCCCTGCAATCATGTTTAAATGATCCAGGGATTTAATCTCCAGTCCCTGCAATCATGTTTAAATGATACAGGGATTTAATCTCCAGTCCCTGCAATCATCTTTAAAATGATACAGGGATTTAATCTCCAGTCCCTGCAATCATGTTTAAATGATACAGGGATTTAATCTCCAGTCCCTGCAATTATGTTTAAATGATCCAGGGATTTAATCTCCAGTCCCTGCAATTATGTTTAAATGATCCAGGGATTTAATCTCCAGTCCCTGCAATCATGTTTAAATGATACAGGGATTTAATCTCCAGTCCCTGCAATCATCTTTAAAATGATACAGGGATTTAATCTCCAGTCCCTGCAATTATGTTTAAATGATCCAGGGATTTAATCTCCAGTCCCTGCAATTATGTTTAAATGATCCAGGGATTTAATCTCCAGTCCCTGCAATTATGTTTAAATGATCCAGGGATTTAATCTCCAGTCCCTGCAATCATGTTTAAATGATACAGGGATTTAATCTCCAGTCCCTGCAATTATGTTTAAATGATCCAGGGATTTAATCTCCAGTCCCTGCAATTATGTTTAAATGATCCAGGGATTTAATCTCCAGTCCCTGCAATCATCTTTAAATGATACAGGGATTTAATCTCCAGTCCCTGCAATCATCTTTAAAATGATACAGGGATTTAATCTCCAGTCCCTGCAATCATCTTTAAATGATACAGGGATTTAATCTCCAGTCCCTGCAATCATCTTTAAATGATACAGGGATTTAATCTCCAGTCCCTGCAATCATCTTTAAATGATACAGGGATTTAATCTCCAGTCCCTGCAATCATCTTTAAATGATACAGGGATTTAATCTCCAGTCCCTGCAATCATCTTTAAATGATACAGGGATTTAATCTCCAGTCCCTGCAATCATCTTTAAATGATACAGGGATTTAATCTCCAGTCCCTGCAATCATCTTTAAATGATACAGGGATTTAATCTCCAGTCCCTGCAATCATCTTTAAATGATACAGGGATTTAATCTCCAGTCCCTGCAATCATCTTTAAATGATACAGGGATTTAATCTCCAGTCCCTGCAATCATCTTTAAATGATACAGGGATTTAATCTCCAGTCCCTGCAATCATCTTTAAAATGATACAGGGATTTAATCTCCAGTCCCTGCAATCATCTTTAAATGATACAGGGATTTAATCTCCAGTCCCTGCAATCATGTTTAAATGATTCAGGGATTTAATCTCCAGTCCCGACAATCATGTTTAAACGAGAGAGGGATTTAATCTCCAGTCCCTGCAATCATCTTTAAAATGATACAGGGATTTAATCCCCAGTCCCTGCAATCATGTTTAAATGACACAGGGTTTTAATCTCCAGTCCCGACAATCATGTTTAAACGAGAGAGGGATTTAATCTCCAGTCCCTGCAATCACGTTTAAATGATACAGGGATTTAATCCCCAGTCCCTGCAATCATGTTTAAATGATACAGGGATTTAATCTCCCGTCCCGACAATCATGTTTAAATGATACAGGGATTTAATCTCCCGTCCCGACAATTATGTTTAAATGATACAGGGATTTAATCTCCAGTCCCGACAATCATGTTTAAACTGATACAGGGATTTAATCTCCAGTCCCTGCAATCATGTTTAAATGACACAGGGATTTAATCCCCAGTCCCTGCAATCATGTTTAAATGATACAGGGATTTAATCTCCAGTCCCGACAATCATGTTTAAACTGATACAGGGATTTAATCTCCAGTCCCTGCAATCATGTTTAAATGACACAGGGATTTAATCCCCAGTCCCTGCAATTATGTTTAAATGATACAGGGATTTAATCTCCAGTCCCGACAATCATGTTTAAACGAGAGAGGGATTTAATCCCCAGTCCCTGCAATTATGTTTAAATGATACAGGGATTTAATCTCCAGTCCCTGCAATTATGTTTAAATGAGACAGGGATTTAATCTCCAGTCCCTGCAATTAAGTTTAAATGACACAGGGATTTAATCTCCAGTCCCTGCAATCATGTTTAAATGATACAGGGATTTAATCTCCAGTCCCTGCAATCATCTTTAAAATGATACAGGGATTTAATCTCCAGTCCCTACAATCATGTTCAAACTGATACAGGGATTTAATCTCCAGTCCCTGCAATCATGTTTAAATGATACAGGGATTTAATCTCCAGTCCCTGCAATCATGTTTGAATGATACAGGGATTTAATCTCCAGTCCCTGCAATCATGTTTGAATGATACAGGGATTTAATCTCCAGTCCCTGCAATCATGTTTAAATGATACAGGGATTTAATCTCCGGCCCCTGCAATCATGTTTAAACTGATACAGGGATTTAATCTCCAGTCCCTGCAATCATGTTTAAATGATCCAGGGATTTAATCTCCAGTCCCTGCAATCATGTTTAAATGATACAGGGATTTAATCTCCAGTCCCTGCAATCATGTTTAAACTGATACAGGGATTTAATCTCCAGTCCCGACAATCATGTTTAAATGATACAGGGATTTAATCTCCAGTCCCTGCAATCATGTTTAAACTGATACAGGGATTTAATCTCCAGTCCCTGCAATCATGTTTAAATGATCCAGGGATTTAATCTCCAGTCCCTGCAATCATGTTTAAATGATACAGGGATTTAATCTCCAGTCCCTGCAATCATGTTTAAATGATCCAGGGATTTAATCTCCAGTCCCTGCAATCATGTTTAAATGATCCAGGGATTTAATCTCCAGTCCCTGCAATCATGTTTAAACTGATACAGGGATTTAATCTCCAGTCCCTGCAATCATGTTTAAATGATACAGGGATTTAATCTCCAGTCCCTGCAATCATGTTTAAATGATACAGGGATTTAATCTCCAGTCCCTGCAATTATGTTTAAACTGATACAGGGATTTAATCTCCAGTCCCTGCAATCATGTTTAAATGATACAGGGATTTAATCTCCAGTCCCTGCAATCATGTTTAAATGATCCAGGGATTTAATCTCCAGTCCCTGCAATCATGTTTAAATGATACAGGGATTTAATCTCCAGTCCCTGCAATCATGTTTAAATGATACAGGGATTTAATCTCCAGTCCCTGCAATTATGTTTAAATGATACAGGGATTTAATCTCCAGTCCCTGCAATCATGTTTAAATGATCCAGGGATTTAATCTCCAGTCCCTGCAATCATGTTTAAATGATACAGGGATTTAATCTCCAGTCCCTGCAATCATCTTTAAAATGATACAGGGATTTAATCTCCAGTCCCTGCAATCATGTTTAAATGATACAGGGATTTAATCTCCAGTCCCTGCAATTATGTTTAAATGATCCAGGGATTTAATCTCCAGTCCCTGCAATTATGTTTAAATGATCCAGGGATTTAATCTCCAGTCCCTGCAATCATGTTTAAATGATACAGGGATTTAATCTCCAGTCCCTGCAATCATCTTTAAAATGATACAGGGATTTAATCTCCAGTCCCTGCAATTATGTTTAAATGATCCAGGGATTTAATCTCCAGTCCCTGCAATTATGTTTAAATGATCCAGGGATTTAATCTCCAGTCCCTGCAATTATGTTTAAATGATCCAGGGATTTAATCTCCAGTCCCTGCAATCATGTGTAAATGATACAGGGATTTAATCTCCAGTCCCTGCAATTATGTTTAAATGATCCAGGGATTTAATCTCCAGTCCCTGCAATTATGTTTAAATGATCCAGGGATTTAATCTCCAGTCCCTGCAATCATCTTTAAATGATACAGGGATTTAATCTCCAGTCCCTGCAATCATCTTTAAAATGATACAGGGATTTAATCTCCAGTCCCTGCAATCATCTTTAAATGATACAGGGATTTAATCTCCAGTCCCTGCAATCATCTTTAAATGATACAGGGATTTAATCTCCAGTCCCTGCAATCATCTTTAAATGATACAGGGATTTAATCTCCAGTCCCTGCAATCATCTTTAAATGATACAGGGATTTAATCTCCAGTCCCTGCAATCATCTTTAAATGATACAGGGATTTAATCTCCAGTCCCTGCAATCATGTTTAAATGATACAGGGATTTAATCTCCAGTCCCTGCAATCATCTTTAAATGATACAGGGATTTAATCTCCAGTCCCTGCAATCATCTTTAAATGATACAGGGATTTAATCTCCAGTCCCTGCAATCATCTTTAAATGATACAGGGATTTAATCTCCAGTCCCTGCAATCATCTTTAAAATGATACAGGGATTTAATCTCCAGTCCCTGCAATCATGTTTAAATGATTCAGGGATTTAATCTCCAGTCCCTGCAATCATGTTTAAATGATACAGGGATTTAATCTCCAGTCCCTGCAATTATGTTTAAATGACACAGGGATTTAATCCCCAGTCCCTGCAATCATGTTTAAATGATACAGGGATTTAATCTCCCGTCCCGACAATCATGTTTAAATGATACAGGGATTTAATCTCCAGTCCCGACAATCATGTTTAAACGAGAGAGGGATTTAATCTCCAGTCCCTGCAATCATCTTTAAAATGATACAGGGATTTAATCCCCAGTCCCTGCAATCATGTTTAAATGACACAGGGATTTAATCTCCAGTCCCGACAATCATGTTTAAACGAGAGAGGGATTTAATCTCCAGTCCCTGCAATCACGTTTAAATGATACAGGGATTTAATCCCCAGTCCCTGCAATCATGTTTAAATGATACAGGGATTTAATCTCCCGTCCCGACAATCATGTTTAAATGATACAGGGATTTAATCTCCCGTCCCGACAATTATGTTTAAATGATACAGGGATTTAATCTCCAGTCCCGACAATCATGTTTAAACTGATACAGGGATTTAATCTCCAGTCCCTGCAATCATGTTTAAATGACACAGGGATTTAATCCCCAGTCCCTGCAATCATGTTTAAATGACACAGGGATTTAATCCCCAGTCCCTGCAATTATGTTTAAATGATACAGGGATTTAATCTCCAGTCCCGACAATCATGTTTAAACGAGAGAGGGATTTAATCCCCAGTCCCTGCAATTATGTTTAAATGATACAGGGATTTAATCTCCAGTCCCTGCAATTATGTTTAAATGAGACAGGGATTTAATCTCCAGTCCCTGCAATTAAGTTTAAATGACACAGGGATTTAATCTCCAGTCCCTGCAATCACGTTTAAATGATACAGGGATTTAATCTCCAGTCCCTGCAATTATGTTTAAATGAGACAGGGATTTAATCTCCAGTCCCTGCAATTATGTTTAAATGACACAGGGATTTAATCTCCAGTCCCTGCAATCATGTTTAAATGATACAGGGATTTAATCTCCAGTCCCTGCAATCATGTTTAAACTGATACAGGGATTTAATCTCCAGTCCCTGCAATCATGTTTAAATGATACAGGGATTTAATCTCCAGTCCCTGCAATCATGTTTGAATGATACAGGGGTTTAATCTCCAGTCCCTGCAATCATGTTTAAATGATACAGGGATTTAATCTCCAGTCCCTGCAATCATGTTTAAATGATACAGGGATTTAATCTCCGGCCCCTGCAATCATGTTTAAATGATACAGGGATTTAATCTCCAGTCCCTGCAATCATGTTTAAATGATACAGGGATTTAATCTCCAGTCCCTGCAATCATGTTTAAATGATACAGGGATTTAATCTCCGGCCCCTGCAATCATGTTTAAATGATACAGGGATTTAATCTCCAGTCCCTGCAATCATGTTTAAACTGATACAGGGATTTAATCTCCAGTCCCTGCAATCATGTTTAAACTGATACAGGGATTTAATCTCCAGTCCCTGCAATCATGTTTAAATGATACAGGGATTTAATCTCCAGTCCCTGCAATCATGTTTAAATGATACAGGGATTTAATCTCCAGTCCCTGCAATCATGTTTAAATGATACAGGGATTTAATCTCCAGTCCCTGCAATCATGTTTAAATGATACAGGGATTTAATCTCCGGTCCCTGCAATCATGTTTAAACTGATACAGGGATTTAATCTCCAGTCCCGACAATCATGTTTAAATGATACAGGGATTTAATCACCAGTCCCTGCAATCATGTTTAAACTGATACAGGGATTTAATCTCCAGTCCCTACAATCATGTTTAAATGATACAGGGATTTAATCTCCAGTCCCTGCAATCATGTTTAAACTGATACAGGGATTTAATCTCCAGTCCCTGCAATCATGTTTAAATGATACAGGGATTTAATCTCTGGTCCCTGCAATCATGTTTAAACTGATACAGGGATTTAATCTCCAGTCCCGACAATCATGTTTAAATGATACAGGGATTTAATCTCCAGTCCCTGCAATCATGTTTAAACTGATACAGGGATTTAATCTCCAGTCCCTGCAATCATGTTTAAACTGATACAAGGATTTAATCTCCAGTCCCTGCAATCATGTTTAAATGACACAGGGATTTAATCTCCAGTCCCGGCAATCATGTTTAAATGATACAGGGATTTAATCTCCAGTCCCTGCAATCATGTTTAAACTGATACAGGGATTTAATCTCCAGTCCCTGCAATCATGTTTAAACTGATACAGGGATTTAATCTCCAGTCCCTGCAATCATGTTTAAACTGATACAGGGATTTAATCTCCAGTCCCTGCAATCATGTTTAAATGATACAGGGATTTAATCTCCAGTCCCTGCAATCATGTTTAAATGATACAGGGATTTAATCTCCAGTCCCTGCAATCATGTTTGAATGATACAGGGATTTAATCTCCAGCCCCTGCAATCATGTTTAAACTGATACAGGGATTTAAACTCCAGTCCCTGCAATTATGTTTAAATGATACAGGGATTTAATCTCCGGCCCCTGCAATCATGTTTAAACTGATACAGGGATTTAATCTCCAGTCCCTGCAATCATGTTTAAACTGATACAGGGATTTAATCTCCAGTCCCTGCAATCATGTTTAAATGATACAGGGATTTAATCTCCAGTCCCTGCAATCATGTTTAAATGATACAGGGATTTAATCTCCAGTCCCTGCAATCATGTTTAAATGATACAGGGATTTAATCTCCAGTCCCTGCAATCATGTTTAAATGATACAGGGATTTAATCTCTGGTCCCTGCAATCATGTTTAAACTGATACAGGGATTTAATCTCCAGTCCCGACAATCATGTTTAAATGATACAGGGATTTAATCTCCAGTCCCTGCAATCATGTTTAAACTGATACAGGGATTTAATCTCCAGTCCCTACAATCATGTTTAAATGATACAGGGATTTAATCTCCAGTCCCTGCAATCATGTTTAAACTGATACAGGGATTTAATCTCCAGTCCCTGCAATCATGTTTAAATGATACAGGGATTTAATCTCTGGTCCCTGCAATCATGTTTAAATGACACAGGGATTTAATCCCCAGTCCCTGCAATTATGTTTAAATGATACAGGGATTTAATCTCTGGTCCCTGCAATCATGTTTAAACTGATACAGGGATTTAATCTCCAGTCCCTGCAATCATGTTTAAACTGATACAGGGATTTAATCTCCAGTCCCTGCAATCATGTTTAAACTGATACAGGGATTTAATCTCCAGTCCCTGCAATCATGTTTAAATGACACAGGGATTTAATCTCCAGTCCCGGCAATCATGTTTAAATGATACAGGGATTTAATCTCCAGTCCCTGCAATCATGTTTAAACTGATACAGGGATTTAATCTCCAGTCCCTGCAATCATGTTTAAATGATACAGGGATTTAATCTCCGGCCCCTGCAATCATGTTTAAACTGATACAGGGATTTAATCTCCAGTCCCTGCAATTATGTTTAAATGATACAGGGATTTAATCTCCAGTCCCTGCAATCATGTTTAAATGATACAGGGATTTATTCTCCAGTCCCTGCAATCATGTTTAAATGATACAGGGATTTAATCTCCAGTCCCTGCAATCATGTTTAAATGATACAGGGATTTATTCTCCAGTCCCTGCAATTATGTTTAAATGATACAGGGATTTAATCTCCAGTCCCTGCAATCATGTTTAAATGATACAGGGATTTAATCTCCAGTCCCTGCAATTATGTTTAAATGATACAGGGATTTAATCTCCAGTCCCTGCAATCATGTTTAAATGATACAGGGATTTAATCTCCAGTCCCTGCAATCATGTTTAAATGATACAGGGATTTAATCTCCAGTCCCTGCAATCATGTTTAAATGATACAGGGATTTAATCTCCAGTCCCTGCAATCATGTTTAAACTGATACAGGGATTTAATCTCCCGTCCCTACAATCATGTTTAAATGATCCAGGGATTTAATCTCCAGTCCCTGCAATCATGTTTAAATGATACAGGGATTTAATCTCCGGCCCCTGCAATCATGTTTAAACTGAGACAGGGATTTAATCTCCAGTCCCTACAATCATGTTTAAACTGATACAGGGATTTAATCTCCAGTCCCTGCAATCATGTTTAAATGATACAGGGATTTAATCTCCAGTCCCTGCAATCATGTTTAAATGATACAGGGATTTAATCTCCAGTCCCTGCAATCATGTTTAAACTGATACAGGGATTTAATCTCCAGTCCCTGCAATCATGTTTAAACTGATACAGGGATTTAATCTCCAGTCCCTGCAATCATGTTTAAACTGATACAGGGATTTAATCTCCAGTCCCTGCAATCATCTTTAAAATGATACAGGGATTTAATCTCCAACCCCTGCAATCATGTTTAAACTGATACAGGGATTTAATCTCCAGTCCCTGCAATCATGTTTAAATGACACAGGGATTTAATCCCCAGTCCCTGCAATCATGTTTAAATGACACAGGGATTTAATCCCCAGTCCCTGCAATTATGTTTAAATGATACAGGGATTTAATCTCCAGTCCCGACAATCATGTTTAAACGAGAGAGGGATTTAATCCCCAGTCCCTGCAATTATGTTTAAATGATACAGGGATTTAATCTCCAGTCCCTGCAATTATGTTTAAATGAGACAGGGATTTAATCTCCAGTCCCTGCAATTAAGTTTAAATGACACAGGGATTTAATCTCCAGTCCCTGCAATCACGTTTAAATGATACAGGGATTTAATCTCCAGTCCCTGCAATTATGTTTAAATGAGACAGGGATTTAATCTCCAGTCCCTGCAATTATGTTTAAATGACACAGGGATTTAATCTCCAGTCCCTGCAATCATGTTTAAATGATACAGGGATTTAATCTCCAGTCCCTGCAATCATGTTTAAACTGATACAGGGATTTAATCTCCAGTCCCTGCAATCATGTTTAAATGATACAGGGATTTAATCTCCAGTCCCTGCAATCATGTTTGAATGATACAGGGGTTTAATCTCCAGTCCCTGCAATCATGTTTAAATGATACAGGGATTTAATCTCCAGTCCCTGCAATCATGTTTAAATGATACAGGGATTTAATCTCCGGCCCCTGCAATCATGTTTAAATGATACAGGGATTTAATCTCCAGTCCCTGCAATCATGTTTAAATGATACAGGGATTTAATCTCCAGTCCCTGCAATCATGTTTAAATGATACAGGGATTTAATCTCCGGCCCCTGCAATCATGTTTAAATGATACAGGGATTTAATCTCCAGTCCCTGCAATCATGTTTAAACTGATACAGGGATTTAATCTCCAGTCCCTGCAATCATGTTTAAATGATACAGGGATTTAATCTCCAGTCCCTGCAATCATGTTTAAATGATACAGGGATTTAATCTCCAGTCCCTGCAATCATGTTTAAATGATACAGGGATTTAATCTCCAGTCCCTGCAATCATGTTTAAATGATACAGGGATTTAATCTCCGGTCCCTGCAATCATGTTTAAACTGATACAGGGATTTAATCTCCAGTCCCGACAATCATGTTTAAATGATACAGGGATTTAATCACCAGTCCCTGCAATCATGTTTAAACTGATACAGGGATTTAATCTCCAGTCCCTACAATCATGTTTAAATGATACAGGGATTTAATCTCCAGTCCCTGCAATCATGTTTAAACTGATACAGGGATTTAATCTCCAGTCCCTGCAATCATGTTTAAATGATACAGGGATTTAATCTCTGGTCCCTGCAATCATGTTTAAACTGATACAGGGATTTAATCTCCAGTCCCGACAATCATGTTTAAATGATACAGGGATTTAATCTCCAGTCCCTGCAATCATGTTTAAACTGATACAGGGATTTAATCTCCAGTCCCTGCAATCATGTTTAAACTGATACAAGGATTTAATCTCCAGTCCCTGCAATCATGTTTAAATGACACAGGGATTTAATCTCCAGTCCCTGCAATCATGTTTAAATGATACAGGGATTTAATCTCCAGTCCCTGCAATCATGTTTAAACTGATACAGGGATTTAATCTCCAGTCCCTGCAATCATGTTTAAACTGATACAGGGATTTAATCTCCAGTCCCTGCAATCATGTTTAAACTGATACAGGGATTTAATCTCCAGTCCCTGCAATCATGTTTAAATGATACAGGGATTTAATCTCCAGTCCCTGCAATCATGTTTAAATGATACAGGGATTTAATCTCCAGTCCCTGCAATCATGTTTGAATGATACAGGGATTTAATCTCCAGCCCCTGCAATCATGTTTAAACTGATACAGGGATTTAAACTCCAGTCCCTGCAATTATGTTTAAATGATACAGGGATTTAATCTCCGGCCCCTGCAATCATGTTTAAACTGATACAGGGATTTAATCTCCAGTCCCTGCAATCATGTTTAAACTGATACAGGGATTTAATCTCCAGTCCCTGCAATCATGTTTAAATGATACAGGGATTTAATCTCCAGTCCCTGCAATCATGTTTAAATGATACAGGGATTTAATCTCCAGTCCCTGCAATCATGTTTAAATGATACAGGGATTTAATCTCCAGTCCCTGCAATCATGTTTAAATGATACAGGGATTTAATCTCTGGTCCCTGCAATCATGTTTAAACTGATACAGGGATTTAATCTCCAGTCCCGACAATCATGTTTAAATGATACAGGGATTTAATCTCCAGTCCCTGCAATCATGTTTAAACTGATACAGGGATTTAATCTCCAGTCCCTACAATCATGTTTAAATGATACAGGGATTTAATCTCCAGTCCCTGCAATCATGTTTAAACTGATACAGGGATTTAATCTCCAGTCCCTGCAATCATGTTTAAATGATACAGGGATTTAATCTCTGGTCCCTGCAATCATGTTTAAACTGATACAGGGATTTAATCTCCAGTCCCGACAATCATGTTTAAATGATACAGGGATTTAATCTCCAGTCCCTGCAATCATGTTTAAACTGATACAGGGATTTAATCTCCAGTCCCTGCAATCATGTTTAAACTGATACAGGGATTTAATCTCCAGTCCCTGCAATCATGTTTAAATGACACAGGGATTTAATCTCCAGTCCCGGCAATCATGTTTAAATGATACAGGGATTTAATCTCCAGTCCCTGCAATCATGTTTAAACTGATACAGGGATTTAATCTCCAGTCCCTGCAATCATGTTTAAATGATACAGGGATTTAATCTCCAGTCCCTGCAATCATGTTTAAATGATACAGGGATTTATTCTCCAGTCCCTGCAATCATGTTTAAATGATACAGGGATTTAATCTCCAGTCCCTGCAATCATGTTTAAATGATACAGGGATTTATTCTCCAGTCCCTGCAATTATGTTTAAATGATACAGGGATTTAATCTCCAGTCCCTGCAATCATGTTTAAATGATACAGGGATTTAATCTCCAGTCCCTGCAATTATGTTTAAATGATACAGGGATTTAATCTCCAGTCCCTGCAATCATGTTTAAATGATACAGGGATTTAATCTCCAGTCCCTGCAATCATGTTTAAATGATACAGGGATTTAATCTCCAGTCCCTGCAATCATGTTTAAATGATACAGGGATTTAATCTCCAGTCCCTGCAATCATGTTTAAATGATACAGGGATTTAATCTCCAGTCCCTGCAATCATGTTTAAACTGATACAGGGATTTAATCTCCCGTCCCTACAATCATGTTTAAATGATCCAGGGATTTAATCTCCAGTCCCTGCAATCATGTTTAAATGATACAGGGATTTAATCTCCGGCCCCTGCAATCATGTTTAAACTGAGACAGGGATTTAATCTCCAGTCCCTACAATCATGTTTAAACTGATACAGGGATTTAATCTCCAGTCCCTGCAATCATGTTTAAATGATACAGGGATTTAATCTCCAGTCCCTGCAATCATGTTTAAATGATACAGGGATTTAATCTCCAGTCCCTGCAATCATGTTTAAACTGATACAGGGATTTAATCTCCAGTCCCTGCAATCATGTTTAAACTGATACAGGGATTTAATCTCCAGTCCCTGCAATCATGTTTAAACTGATACAGGGATTTAATCTCCAGTCCCTGCAATCATCTTTAAAATGATACAGGGATTTAATCTCCAACCCCTGCAATCATGTTTAAACTGATACAGGGATTTAATCTCCAGTCCCTGCAATCATGTTTAAATGATACAGGGATTTAATCTCCAGTCCCTGCAATCATGTTTAAATGATACAGGGATTTAATCTCCAGTCCCTGCAATTATGTTTAAATGATACAGGGATTTAATCTCCAGTCCCTGCAATTATGTTTAAATGATACAGGGATTTAATCTCCAGTCCCTGCAATCATGTTTAAATGATACAGGGATTTATTCTCCAGTCCCTGCAATTATGTTTAAATGATACAGGGATTTAATCTCCAGTCCCTGCAATTATGTTTAAATGATACAGGGATTTAATCTCCAGTCCCTGCAATCATGTTTAAATGATACAGGGATTTATTCTCCAGTCCCTGCAATTATGTTTAAATGATACAGGGATTTAATCTCCAGTCCCTGCAATTATGTTTAAATGATACAGGGATTTAATCTCCAGTCCCTGCAATTATGTTTAAATGATATAGGGATTTAATCTCCAGTCCCTGCAATCATGTTTAAATGATACAGGGATTTATTCTCCAGTCCCTGCAATCATGTTTAAATGATACAGGGATTTAATCTCCAGTCCCTGCAATCATGTTTAAATGATACAGGGATTTATTCTCCAGTCCCTGCAATCATCTTTAAATGATACAGGGATTTAATCTCCAGTCCCTGCAATTATGTTTAAATGATACAGGGATTTAATCTCCGGCCCCTGCAATTATGTTTAAATGATACAGGGATTTAATCTCCAGTCCCTGCAATTATGTTTAAATGATCCAGGGATTTAATCTCCAGTCCCTGCAATCATCTTTAAATGATACAGGGATTTAATCCCCAGTCCCTGCAATTATGTTTAAATGATCCAGGGATTTAATCTCCAGTCCCTGCAATTATGTTTAAATGATCCAGGGATTTAATCTCCAGTCCCTGCAATCATCTTTAAATGATCCAGGGATTTAATCTCCAGTCCCTGCAATCATCTTTAAATGATCCAGGGATTTAATCTCCAGTCCCTGCAATTATGTTTAAATGATACAGGGATTTAATCTCCAGTCCCTGCAATCATCTTTAAAATGATACAGGGATTTAATCTCCAGTCCCTGCAATCATCTTTAAAATGATACAGGGATTTAATCTCCAGTCCCTGCAATCATGTTTAAATGATTCAGGGATTTAATCTCCAGTCCCTGCAATCATGTTTAAATGATACAGGGATTTAATCTCCAGTCCCTGCAATTATGTTTAAATGACACAGGGATTTAATCTCCAGTCCCTGCAATCATGTTTAAATGATACAGGGATTTAATCTCCCGTCCCGACAATCATGTTTAAATGATACAGGGATTTAATCTCCAGTCCCGACAATCATGTTTAAACGAGAGAGGGATTTAATCTCCAGTCCCTGCAATCATCTTTAAAATGATACAGGGATTTAATCCCCAGTCCCTGCAATCATGTTTAAATGACACAGGGATTTAATCTCCAGTCCCGACAATCATGTTTAAACGAGAGAGGGATTTAATCTCCAGTCCCTGCAATCACGTTTAAATGATACAGGGATTTAATCCCCAGTCCCTGCAATCATGTTTAAATGATACAGGGATTTAATCTCCCGTCCCGACAATCATGTTTAAATGATACAGGGATTTAATCTCCCGTCCCGACAATTATGTTTAAATGATACAGGGATTTAATCTCCAGTCCCTGCAATTATGTTTAAATGATACAGGGATTTATTCTCCAGTCCCTGCAATCATCTTTAAATGATACAGGGATTTAATCTCCAGTCCCTGCAATTATGTTTAAATGATACAGGGATTTAATCTCCGGCCCCTGCAATTATGTTTAAATGATACAGGGATTTAATCTCCAGTCCCTGCAATTATGTTTAAATGATCCAGGGATTTAATCTCCAGTCCCTGCAATCATCTTTAAATGATACAGGGATTTAATCTCCAGTCCCTGCAATTATGTTTAAATGATACAGGGATTTAATCTCCAGTCCCTGCAATCATCTTTAAAATGATACAGGGATTTAATCTCCAGTCCCTGCAATCATCTTTAAAATGATACAGGGATTTAATCTCCAGTCCCTGCAATCATGTTTAAATGATTCAGGGATTTAATCTCCAGTCCCTGCAATCATGTTTAAATGATACAGGGATTTAATCTCCAGTCCCTGCAATTATGTTTAAATGACACAGGGATTTAATCCCCAGTCCCTGCAATCATGTTTAAATGATACAGGGATTTAATCTCCCGTCCCTACAATCATGTTTAAATGATACAGGGATTTAATCTCCAGTCCCGACAATCATGTTTAAACGAGAGAGGGATTTAATCTCCAGTCCCTGCAATCATCTTTAAAATGATACAGGGATTTAATCCCCAGTCCCTGCAATCATGTTTAAATGACACAGGGATTTAATCTCCAGTCCCGACAATCATGTTTAAACGAGAGAGGGATTTAATCTCCAGTCCCTGCAATCACGTTTAAATGATACAGGGATTTAATCCCCAGTCCCTGCAATCATGTTTAAATGATACAGGGATTTAATCTCCCGTCCCGACAATCATGTTTAAATGATACAGGGATTTAATCTCCCGTCCCGACAATTATGTTTAAATGATACAGGGATTTAATCTCCAGTCCCGACAATCATGTTTAAACTGATACAGGGATTTAATCTCCAGTCCCTGCAATCATGTTTAAATGACACAGGGATTTAATCCCCAGTCCCTGCAATCATGTTTAAATGATACAGGGATTTAATCTCCAGTCCCGACAATCATGTTTAAACTGATACAGGGATTTAATCTCCAGTCCCTGCAATCATGTTTAAATGACACAGGGATTTAATCCCCAGTCCCTGCAATTATGTTTAAATGATACAGGGATTTAATCTCCAGTCCCGACAATCATGTTTAAATGAGACAGGGATTTAATCTCCAGTCCCTGCAATTATGTTTAAATGACACAGGGATTTAATCTCCAGTCCCTGCAATCACGTTTAAATGACACAGGGATTTAATCTCCAGTCCCTGCAATTATGTTTAAATGAGACAGGGATTTAATCTCCAGTCCCTGCAATTATGTTTAAATGACACAGGGATTTAATCTCCAGTCCCTGCAATCATGTTTAAATGATACAGGGATTTAATCTCCAGTCCCTGCAATCATGTTTAAATGATACAGGGATTTAATCTCCAGTCCCTGCAATCATGTTTGAATGATACAGGGGTTTAATCTCCAGTCCCTGCAATCATTTTTAAACTGATACAGGGATTTAATCTCCAGTCCCTGCAATCATGTTTAAATGATACAGGGATTTAATCTCCAGTCCCTGCAATCATGTTTGAATGATACAGGGATTTAATCTCCAGTCCCTGCAATCATGTTTAAATGATACAGGGATTTAATCTCCAGTCCCTGCAATCATGTTTAAATGATGCAGGGATTTAATCTCCAGTCCCTGTAATCATGTTTAAATGATACAGGGATTTAATCTCCGGCCCCTGCAATCATGTTTAAATGATACAGGGATTTAATCTCCAGTCCCTGCAATCATGTTTAAATGATACAGGGATTTAATCTCCAGTCCCTGCAATCATGTTTAAATGATACAGGGATTTAATCTCCGGCCCCTGCAATCATGTTTAAATGATACAGGGATTTAATCTCCAGTCCCTGCAATCATGTTTAAACTGATACAGGGATTTAATCTCCAGTCCCTGCAATCATGTTTAAATGATACAGGGATTTAATCTCCAGTCCCTGCAATCATGTTTGAATGATACAGGGATTTAATCTCCAGTCCCTGCAATCATGTTTAAATGATACAGGGATTTAATCTCCAGTCCCTGCAATCATGTTTAAATGATACAGGGATTTAATCTCCGGCCCCTGCAATCATGTTTAAATGATACAGGGATTTAATCTCCAGTCCCTGCAATCATGTTTAAATGATACAGGGATTTAATCTCCAGTCCCTGCAATCATGTTTAAACTGATACAGGGATTTAATCTCCAGTCCCTGCAATCATGTTTAAACTGATACAGGGATTTAATCTCCAGTCCCTGCAATCATGTTTAAACTGATACAGGGATTTAATCTCCAGTCCCTGCAATCATGTTTAAACTGATACAGGGATTTAATCTCCAGTCCCTGCAATCATGTTTAAACTGATACAGGGATTTAATCTCCAGTCCCTGCAATCATGTTTAAATGATACAGGGATTTAATCTCCAGTCCCTGCAATCATGTTTAAACTGATACAGGGATTTAATCTCCAGTCCCTGCAATCATGTTTAAACTGATACAGGGATTTAATCTCCAGTCCCTGCAATCATGTTTAAACTGATACAGGGATTTAATCTCCAGTCCCTGCAATCATGTTTAAATGATACAGGGATTTAATCTCCAGTCCCTGCAATCATGTTTAAATGATACAGGGATTTAATCTCCAGTCCCTGCAATCATGTTTAAATGATACAGGGATTTAATCTCCGGCCCCTGCAATCATGTTTAAATGATACAGGGATTTAATCTCCAGTCCCTGCAATCATGTTTAAATGATACAGGGATTTAATCTCCAGTCCCTGCAATCATGTTTAAATGATACAGGGATTTAATCTCCAGTCCCTGCAATCATGTTTAAACTGATACAGGGATTTAATCTCCAGTCCCTGCAATCATGTTTAAACTGATACAGGGATTTAATCTCCAGTCCCTGCAATCATGTTTAAACTGATACAGGGATTTAATCTCCAGTCCCTGCAATCATGTTTAAACTGATACAGGGATTTAATCTCCAGTCCCTGCAATCATGTTTAAACTGATACAGGGATTTAATCTCCAGTCCCTGCAATCATGTTTAAATGATACAGGGATTTAATCTCCAGTCCCTGCAATCATGTTTGAATGATACAGGGATTTAATCTCCGGCCCCTGCAATCATGTTTAAACTGATACAGGGATTTAAACTCCAGTCCCTGCAATTATGTTTAAATGATACAGGGATTTAATCTCCGGCCCCTGCAATCATGTTTAAACTGATACAGGGATTTAATCTCCAGTCCCTGCAATCATGTTTAAACTGATACAGGGATTTAATCTCCAGTCCCTGCAATCATGTTTAAATGATACAGGGATTTAATCTCCAGTCCCTGCAATCATGTTTAAATGATACAGGGATTTAATCTCCAGTCCCTGCAATCATGTTTAAATGATACAGGGATTTAATCTCCAGTCCCTGCAATCATGTTTAAATGATACAGGGATTTAATCTCTGGTCCCTGCAATCATGTTTAAACTGATACAGGGATTTAATCTCCAGTCCCGACAATCATGTTTAAATGATACAGGGATTTAATCTCCAGTCCCTGCAATCATGTTTAAACTGATACAGGGATTTAATCTCCAGTCCCTACAATCATGTTTAAATGATACAGGGATTTAATCTCCAGTCCCTGCAATCATGTTTAAACTGATACAGGGATTTAATCTCCAGTCCCTGCAATCATGTTTAAATGATACAGGGATTTAATCTCTGGTCCCTGCAATCATGTTTAAACTGATACAGGGATTTAATCTCCAGTCCCGACAATCATGTTTAAATGATACAGGGATTTAATCTCCAGTCCCTGCAATCATGTTTAAACTGATACAGGGATTTAATCTCCAGTCCCTGCAATCATGTTTAAACTGATACAGGGATTTAATCTCCAGTCCCTGCAATCATGTTTAAATGACACAGGGATTTAATCTCCAGTCCCGACAATCATGTTTAAATGATACAGGGATTTAATCTCCAGTCCCTGCAATCATGTTTAAACTGATACAGGGATTTAATCTCCAGTCCCTGCAATCATGTTTAAATGATACAGGGATTTAATCTCCGGCCCCTGCAATCATGTTTAAACTGATACAGGGATTTAATCTCCAGTCCCTGCAATTATGTTTAAATGATACAGGGATTTAATCTCCAGTCCCTGCAATCATGTTTAAATGATACAGGGATTTATTCTCCAGTCCCTGCAATCATGTTTAAATGATACAGGGATTTAATCTCCAGTCCCTGCAATCATGTTTAAATGATACAGGGATTTATTCTCCAGTCCCTGCAATTATGTTTAAATGATACAGGGATTTAATCTCCAGTCCCTGCAATCATGTTTAAATGATACAGGGATTTAATCTCCAGTCCCTGCAATTATGTTTAAATGATACAGGGATTTAATCTCCAGTCCCTGCAATCATGTTTAAACTGATACAGGGATTTAATCTGCAGTCCCTGCAATCATGTTTAAATGATACAGGGATTTTATCTCCAGTCCCTGCAATCATGTTTAAATGATGCAGGGATTTAATCTCCAGTCCCTGCAATCATGTTTAAACTGATACAGGGATTTAATCCCCAGTCCCTGCAATCATGTTTAAACTGATACAGGGATTTAATCCCCAGTCCCTGCAATCATGTTTAAATGATGCAGGGATTTAATCTCCAGTCCCTGCAATCATGTTTAAACTGATACAGGGATTTAATCTCCAGTCCCTGCAATCATGTTTAAACTGATACAGGGATTTAATCTCCAACCCCTGCAATCATGTTTAAACTGATACAGGGATTTAATCTCCAGTCCCTGCAATCATGTTTAAATGATACAGGGATTTAATCTCCAGTCCCTGCAATCATGTTTAAATGATACAGGGATTTAATCTCCAGTTCCTGCAATTATGTTTAAATGATACAGGGATTTAATCTCCAGTCCCTGCAATTATGTTTAAATGATACAGGGATTTAATCTCCAGTCCCTGCAATTATGTTTAAATGATACAGGGATTTAATCTCCAGTCCCTGCAATCATGTTTAAATGATACAGGGATTTATTCTCCAGTCCCTGCAATTATGTTTAAATGATACAGGGATTTAATCTCCAGTCCCTGCAATTATGTTTAAATGATACAGGGATTTATTCTCCAGTCCCTGCAATTATGTTTAAATGATACAGGGATTTAATCTCCAGTCCCTGCAATTATGTTTAAATGATACAGGGATTTAATCTCCAGTCCCTGCAATTATGTTTAAATGATATAGGGATTTAATCTCCAGTCCCTGCAATCATGTTTAAATGATACAGGGATTTAATCTCCAGTCCCTGCAATCATGTTTAAATGATACAGGGATTTAATCTCCAGTCCCTGCAATCATGTTTAAATGATACAGGGATTTAATCTCCAGTCCCTGCAATCATGTTTAAATGATACAGGGATTTATTCTCCAGTCCCTGCAATTATGTTTAAATGATACAGGGATTTAATCTCCAGTCCCTGCAATTATGTTTAAATGATACAGGGATTTAATCTCCGGCCCTTGCAATCATGTTTAAATGATACAGGGATTTAATCTCCAGTCCCTGCAATGATGTTTAAACTGATACAGGGATTTAATATCCGGCCTCTGCAATTGTGTTGAAGGAGCTGATAAAGGGATTTAATCTCCAATCCTTAAATAATGTTGAAGGAGCTGATACAGAATTGTAAATGCCCGTGGTTTGACCTGTATGATGTAATATCTTTTGCCCAGTTTTTATTCTATTTACGATCACAGTTCCTTGCTTTTGTACATATCGGCTCATCTTTAAGGATGTGGTTGATCAGGACTGCTTCACTGACACCATCTTATTTATTGTATGATGAAAAACATTACGAGCACCTTTTCAAAGAAAATAAAATAGTCGGGACTGGGGACTTTACTGAGCAGTTAGTGAGAGTTCTAAGAAGCTAACTGTAGGGCAGATTCCACATACTACCCCTCCTGCCACTTTTATTTTAAAGATGAGTTTTCTCCTTCTTCCCTCTAGGTACTCAGGCTAATGCCTGCCTAAGAAGGCAATCTACTCTTCTGAATCCTTGCCAGTGCTAACTTACTAATAAGTTCCAGAGTAACTTTATTGGCAATGGGGTGTGACAAGGAGAAATTCAAGAATATAAAGTATTGTAAGAAGGAGCCTCATCCTCAAAAGAGGCAAGTACGACAGGTGCATTATTTCAATTCTGTCTTTGGTGTTAACCTTGGCTCAGTGGTAGCATTCTTGCTTTCAAGTCAGAAAGTTGTGGATTCAAGTCCCACTCCAGATACTTGGGCACATAATCCAGGCTGGAACTTCAATACACTAATGAGGGAAAGCTGCACTGTTGGAGGTTTTGTCTTTCAGACAAGGCGTTAAACCAAGGTCTAGTCTGCTGTATCAGGTGACGTTAAAGATCCCATGGCACTATTTGTTACTGGATGGAGTGATTCTCAGTCGTGTTCAACCCTGTCCACACCCAGCATTCACTTACCTATACTTTCCAGTGGGAATCACTGAATAGCAATAATTCCCAAGTCCAGGACTGCCAAGGCTAAATGTAGGACCTATTTTATGATTCAGTGTTGAACAAAGGTTAGAAAGTGAGACTTTTCATTCTTGAAAGACGACGGATGAGAAGGTACCTTATAGAATTATACAAGCTACTAAGTGGAATAGAAGAGGTTAATCTGGAGCACAATTTCAAATTGAACCACACCTTCAGAGTGAGGATATAAACTGGGAAAAGGCAAGTTCGGGACTGATGGACAGCGAAGTCAATACCTGGAATGGTCTCTGTTTAAGAGAGTGGGGGCAAAAATTCTGGAGTCATTTAAAAGGTGAGTAGATGCTGTGATGGGAAGAAGGGTGTACAAGGTAGAGACCACAGGGTCTATGAAAGGATTAACCAGACAAACCAAATGGCCTTATTCAACTGTACTTACTTTTGTGAACCGTCAAAGCGAAGTATAATCTGGTTACCTAATTTTATTACATTTTAACATTTATATAGTGTTATTAATGTAGAAAAACATTCCAAAGTGTTTCACAAGGGTGTAATGCTAAAAAATGGAAGCTGAGTCAGAGATATTAAGAGAGGTGACTAAAATTTTGAACAACCAAGTGTTTTTTGAGCAGGGTCTTTGAGGAGGAGGAGAAGCAGAGGGGTTTAGGGAAGGATTCCAGAATGTAAGGCCGAAATAACACATGGCACGGCTGCCAGTGGAGGGACAAAGTTATACAAGCGGAGAGTTTTCAGGTGGGGTGAGAGAGAAATCATAGCCACACAAGTCCAAATATCAAATCAGATATACCAAAACGATCAAGTTAAATGGCTCCATGTAACTGGAATATGACACTAGCAATCGCCAACAGGTCAGAACTTTATGAATATTTACTTGGGTCGAATTAAACTTTCAATCGCTCACAGATATACACCATCTGTGTGATTATATGAATGAGTAAATTGATTATAGGTATCAGAAGTCCGCAGAGAATTTGGTTCCTACTTTGTTGCAGGACACTACAACCTTTATTACATGTGGTACAACAGATACTTACTTGGCTCTAATGTCTTTAGATCTTCCAATTTGAATTCTTCCTGAGACTGTGCCGTCTGTATAAAATTTAAAAATAATAAAAAGGAACTAATGTCAATTATGGTCATTAAACATCTACTTCATGTGGTACATCTGAAAGCAATTAAATAACTAGAAGACGACAAATACAAGCACCTTTCAGAATCTCAAGATGTCCTAAAGCACTTCACTGTCAATTAAGTAACTTTGTAGTGGCATATGCGGAAGTCAATTTGCAAACATCAAGATCCTACGAACAGTAATGAGATAAATAACCAGATAATCAGTGTCTGGTAGTGTTGTTTGAGGGATAATTATCGACCACAGAGAACTACCCTGCTCTTCTTTGAAATACTGCCATGGGATCTTTTACATCCACCTAAAGAGGCTATCTGGGCCTCAGTTTAATGTCTCATCTGATAGACAGCACTTCCAACAGTGCAGCACTCCCTCAGTACTGCACTAATGGATATCAGCAGTGATTATAATCTATAACCAAAACAAAGGATTCAGAAAGTCTAATTTGCACCGAAAATTCTGCAAATTTGCTAAGTCACACTTCAAATAACCTAGACCTTGCTTTCCTCCACTAAAATCACAACTCCAGGATCACTCTGTAGGGCAAAGATAACCCATTTACTATTGGACGCAGAGGCGAGAGCACACGAGAGAGCCCAAGAGCGCAGTGGTGGGGGGTGGGGGGGTGCATGTGACAGAACCACATGCGAGCACGAAAAGTGCAAGAGCGCACAAGAGGAGTGAAAAATGTGAGTGCACAAAAAAAAGCAAGAGAAAAAGTGAGCAAGAGTGAGGAAAAAGAGAACAAATATGAATATGAATGGTGCAAAGAAAATGTGCATCCAATCTTCTGGTCACTCTTCTCCTGAGCTTAGACAATGAATGCTGGCAGACTACTCAACAGTGGAACATTTTTTATCTGCCCATAAAAGCTAAAATTTAAAGTGCACTAGAAATCACAACACTGAATACTGATGGTTGGCACACTGACTCATAAACACTAGAAGAATCTTTCAAAGATTGTAAGGTAATGACACATTGAGATCTTTTGCCTTTATCTCCCCTCCTTTCCAGAAGGCACTGACATCTTGCTGGGGTAGGGTTCCACAGGTGCCAAGGTATTTTTGTTTACATAAACGCAAGACAGTTAATGCTGACAGATATACAAGTCTGATCATGTCCTTACATCCAAACATAGGCACTTCCAAACACAGATTATTGGATAGCAATCAGGAACTATTGAGGTTTCTTTA
This sequence comes from Heterodontus francisci, assembly GCF_036365525.1. NCBI lineage: Eukaryota > Metazoa > Chordata > Chondrichthyes > Heterodontiformes > Heterodontidae > Heterodontus > Heterodontus francisci. Next base: position 196,571,812 of record NC_090373.1, on the reverse strand, counting down.
CCCCTCCTATCTCAGGTAGCTGCAGCAATCGTAGGGATCCCATACTTAAGATTGCCAGAGACCAAGAACTGAACTTGGAATCTTCCTGGTCCATATAGCCCAGATCTACACTGAAACATCAGGGAGACAAAGTGAATTTTTTTTTAGTTAAGTTTTTCTTCAGCTTTATCTTTCTCTCAGTCCACCTCAACAACAACTTGCACTTACATAGACTCTCCATTAATTCACCATTGCACAGATACATTTGGCCACTTGCGTACCAGAGGGTGACCTACATGATGGAACTATCATCCTAGCAAGAAGTTGGTGTAAATTGGCTTCGGGGATAAACCTCTCGTAATGGAGCAGTGCATAATTAGATTGTGGACCAGTGAACCACGTTAACTAAAAATTGTCTGTTGATTAACCTGGGACCGCTGGGGGTGCTACATTAGTCTTAGCATCCCTGTGCTCGGAAGAAAAAAAATCTGACAGGATTCCCACTCTGTGTTATCTAATGATTCCTGCTGTAAAGTGTGTGTATGTGCTAAGAACAGGACTGGGCTTAGCTAACTGTTCCAGTCTTGCACGCGTACAATGTGAATTAATGGGAGGGGCAGGTCACAACTATCTGTGGAAGTGTACTCCCACATGAGTCACTGCCTATAAGACCTACCCCTCTTTGATCACCTGTCCTAATATCTCTGTGGCTTGGTGCCAATTGTTTTTTTAAAATAATGCTCCCAAGAAGCATCTTGGAACATTTCACAACATCAAAAATACCATAAATGCAAGTTTTTGTGGAGCTGGACAAGGAAAGAGAGAGAAAGTTGAGGAAAACTTAGTTAAAAATATATAACCCTTCACTGGATATTAATTATTCTCAGCTGATTTTATCCCCCCCCTCCCCGAATTTCATGATCCAGAGATACAGTTGTGGCATCCTTGGTCAGTAACTCACCCCTCGGACATTCTGGATCTGTGTGTCTCAACCGATGGCTGAATAAACTTGCTGAACCATCAGCTGTACTTTTTGAAAAAAAGCTAAGCTTCGTTATACATCAAGCATCAATTTTGGAGCTGTCATTCAGTCAAAATCCTGGAACTCCCTTCTTAACAGCACTGTGGATGTACCTACACCCCAAGGACTGCAGCGGTTCAAGAAGCCCACCACCACCTTCTCAAGGGCAATTCGGGATGGGCAATAAATGCTGGCCTAGCTAGCGACGCCCACATCCCGCAAACGAATAAAAAAAAATTAAGAGGATGAGGGGTGTGGGATGTGAGGAGGTAAGAAGAAAATAATGCCTTTTATTTAAAGCTGATTCTTCACTTCAGCTAAGACACTTGCCATGATGCTCATACAAAGTTGGTCAAAGATCGCTGATGCAATTTAAGTCATGGTTTCTTTTGTAAACATTCTTTCTGATAGTGAACACTTACTATTCATATTCAAAACACTGCTTTCAGGCAAATGTTTACGTTTGACGTACCTCACCTCCCATAATTAATGAATTGGCAGGACTATGATGTTAAAGAATTAAACTCAGGGTTTGAATGCTCCTTTCCATTGTGGAGTCAACAAGCTCACACTGCATCTATATGATATTGCTATTGGAGTTCAAATTTAGGATTGGTGGCTGTATTTAATTTTTCCCTCCTAGGTCACTGGGTCTTCAGATGGATTACTGATATAAGGCAGCACTCAAACCTTGGAATGTAACCAACTACAACAGTAATAATGAATGGGCTTTAACATTGAAAATTCACTGCCCATTAAAAGTGCCTCCAACCTTACCCTTCATGAATAGGCACCATACCAGATATTACCAACTGTTTCCCTCCTCCCAGTGCAGCAGATCTCTTGACAAATTTTCAATTGGCCACAATTCATGGACGAGACAATTAAAATAAGATGACATCACACAAATGATGCTTTGGTGAGATGGGAAAGGACATTTCAGCTGGAACATGTGTAATGGTGCCTACAATTCTTGTCATTGTGGGTTGGAAACATGTATGTCAGAGAGGACTCCTGTCACAAACATGCTGTTGACCAATTGCAGACCAGAGTTGGTCAAGACATGAGGGAAGGTTACTAACTAAGCACACCACAGATGAAAATAAAATACTAAGAATCAGCTTTAAATAAAAGGCATTATTTTCTTCTTACCTACCCACATCCATCACCCCCTCAATAATTTTTTTGTTCATTCGTGGGATGTGGGTGTCTCTGGCTAGGTCAGCATTTATTGCCCATTCCTAATTGCCCTTGAGAAGGTGGTGGTAAGCTGCCCTTCTTGAACTGCTGCAGTCCTTGGGGTGTAGGTACACCAACAGTGCTGTGAGGAAGGGAGGTCCAGGATTTTGACTCAGCGACAGTGAAGGAACAGCGATATAGTTCCAAGTCAGGATGGTGTGGCTTGGAGGGGAACTTGCAGGTGGTGATGTTCCCATGCATCTGCTACTGCATAGTAGCAGCATGAACCAGCTGATCACACACAGTGTGATGCTAGGTATATAGGCCATATGTCCCAAAGACTGGTGGATCATATCAAACAACATGTCCCTTCCGCTGTTCACTACGGGCAAGGTACAGGCCATACCCAACTAACCCGTGCTTGCAAAACAAAACACAATGTTCAACATTAGATGTGATTCCGCGAATGGACAACATTTGCTAAATAATCCTCAGTGTGCTAAGAATTACCCTGACAACCAATTTAAGATTGTCAGTCGGGCTCGCAGTGTGGCACATTTGCACGTACTGGAAGCTACATATATTAATACACAGGGCCCTGTTCTTTGCAGACAGAAAGAACATATCCACACATTGTGCCTGTTTCAGCTAAACAAAATAAATGACAGCTGGTTCATTCCTCAGGGCAATGCCTTGACCAATCAGAGTCAAGCTGCCTGATTTAAATTTTAAACAAAGCTTGGCAGTTAATGGTCAGTCACCAGAAACTGGGGCATTCTCCATGGCAACGCCTCCACCAGAGTTCATTTGCCAACCAATCAGCACTCTCTTCACAAATTTGTTGCTTTCCCTTACACTGATATTCTTGCGATGGTCCTGATGATTGCAAGATGAAAAGCTTCGACAAAAAGTCTCTGTTTTCAGCAATACTTAACTGATAAGTCTGGAATCAAAAGCTAATATCAGTAACAATGGTCATGAAACTACTGGATTGTTTTAAAAACCCAGCTGGTTCACGAATGCCCGACAGGAAAGGAAATCTATCATCCTTACCAGGTCTGTACTATATATGGCTCCAGACCCACAACAATGTGACTGACTCTCAACTGCCCTCTGAAATAGCTGAGCAAGCTACTCAGTTGTATCAAACCATGAAAGAAAAATTGACTCGGAATAAAACCACCCAGCATCAACCTCGGCACCGGAAACAACAAAGACACGCCCAGTCAACCTTGCAAAGTCCTCCGCACGACTGCACCAAAAATGGGAGAGCTGTCCCACAGACTAGTGAAGCAACAGCCGACAGTCATCCTCACAGAATCACACCTTACAGCGGCAGCAGAGAGCTGAGGCCCGAGACCAGAAGCGGCAGTGAGAGATGCTCTGTTCTGTTCAATTCTGTGGACCTGCTTAACCAGCAAAAATTGAAGTGTGACATCACAGTAGAGTTGGTAAGTGATTGGTGGGTATTTCTTCTGTGTCTCTTTCTTGTTTTTGTTTTGGCCAAGTGATTTAAATCAGGAGACGTCATTACAGGTTAAGAATGCACTTAAATAATTTTTTATTAAATACTGAGATCCAAATTAATTAATTCAATAGAATAGAGATGGCTGGGCAGGCGATGTGTTGCAGCTGTAGTATGTGGGAGCTGGTGGACGCCGGTGCGATCCACAGTGACCACATCTGCAGCAAGTGTTATCTGCTCGAGGAACTTCAGCTCAGAGTTGATGAGCTGGAGTCCGAGCTGCGGACACTACGACACATCAGGGAGGGGGAGAGTTACTTGGACACTGTGCTTCAGGAGACAGTCACACCTCTTAAATTAATTACATCAAATTCGGCCCGTGGTCAGGGACAGGAGGGTGTGACTGAGAGTGAGGCAGGTTTGGGGATCCAGAATTTAGCTTTGGAGGCGCCTCAGCCAGTGCCCTTATCCAATAGGTACGAGGTTCTTGCTCCCAGTGTGGACAAGGGCACAGACTGCAGGGAGGATGAGTGAACTGACCACAGCATCGTGGTTCAGAGTGCCATTCAAGTGGGGGGAGAAAAGAGAAATGTAGTAGTAGGGGATAGCATAGTTAGGGGAATAGATACTGTTCTCTGCAGCAAAGATAGAGAGTCCCGAAGGCTGTGTTGCCTACCTGGTGCCAAGGTTAAGAACATCTCTTCTGGACTAGAGAGGAACTTGGAGTGGGAGGGGAAGGATCCAGTTGTCGTGGTCCAGGTAGGTACCAACAACATAGGTAAGACTAGGAAAGAGGTTCTGCTGAGGGATTATGAGCAGCTCGAGGCTACGTTAAAAAGCAGAACCACAAAGGTAATAATCTCCGGGTTACTACCTGAGCCACATGCAAATTGGCATAGGGTAAATAAGATTAGAGAGGTAAATGCGTGGCTCAAACATTGGTGTGGGAGAAATGGGTTCTGATTCATGGGACACTGGCACCAGTACTGGAGAAAGAGAGAGCTGTTCCGTTGGGATGGGCTGCACTTGAACCATGCTGGGACCAATGTCCTGGCGAATCGTATAACTAGGGTTGTAAATAAGGCTTTAAACTAAAGAGTAGGGGGGGAGGGTTCAACTGTAGGGAAGTTTAAAAAGTCCAAAAGTAACAAGAGAGCAGAGGTGCAGGGTAGTGAAGGGGCATACATTAATCAGAGAGTGACAGGAAGGGACAGAGAATGCAAGCATAAGAGTACAGCAGAAACCAGAACCAGAGTAGGTAAAAATGGTAATAAGTCAAAGCTTAAGGCTCTTTATCTCAATGCACGTAGCATTTGTAACAAGATAGATGAGCTGACGGCACAGATAGAAATAAATGAATATGATTTGATAGCTCTCACAGAGACTTGGTTGCAGGATGACCAGGACTGGAATCTCAATGTTCAAAGAAATTCAATGTTCTGGAAGAATAGGCAGAAAGGAAAAGGAGGTGGGTAGATTTGTTATTAAAGGAAGGAATCAGTGCAGTTGTGAGTAATGATAATAGGTGTAATAGATCATGACGTAGAATCGGTTTGGGTGGAAATAATGAATAGCAAGGTGAAGAAATCACGGGTGGGAGTGGTCTATAGGCCCCCGAAGAGTAGCCTCTCTGTGGGACAAAATATTAATCAGGAAATAATGGCGGCATGTAAGAAGGGCACTGCAATTATCATGGGTGATTTTAGTCTGCATACAGACTGGACAAGTCAAATTGGCAAGGGTATCATGGAAGACAAATTTGTAGAGTGCATCAGGGATTGTTACTTAGCAGGCTATTTTAGATTTATTTTTTTATTTTATTTAGAGATACAGCACTGAAACAGGCCCTTCGGCCCACCGAGTCTGTGCCGACCAACAACCACCCATTTATACTAATCCTGTATTAATCCCATATTCCCTACCAAATCCCCACCATTCGCCTACCAACTACCTACACTAGGGGCAATTTACAATGGCCAATTTACCTATCAACCTGCAAGTCTTTGGCTGTGGGAGGAAACCGGAGCACCCGGCGCAAACCCACGCAGACGCAGGGAGAACTTGCAAGCTCCGCACAGGCAGTACCCAGAACTGAACCCAGGTCGCTGGAGCAGTGAGGCTGCAGTGCGAACCACTGCGCCACTGTCATTTGGTATTGTGTAATGAGGTACGATTAATAAGAGATCTCGTAGTTAAGGATCCTCTAGGGGGAAGCGATCATAACATAGTAGAATTTCAAATTCAATTTGATGTGGAGCAACTCAAGTCTCAAACCAGTATCTTCAATTTAAACAAGGGCAATTACAGAGGTATGAAGAAAGAGTTGTCTAAAGCAGGCTGGGAAGATAGACTACAGGGGAAGTCAGCAGATGAGCAGTGGCAGCCTTTTAAGCAGATATTTCATAACACTCAGCAAACATTTATTCCGGTCAGAAGGAAGGACTCGAAGAAAACGATGAACCACCCGTGGATAACAAAGGAAGTTAGGGAGTGTATCAAATCAAAAACAAAGGCGTATAAGCGGGAAAGCTAGTGGTGGGCCAGAGGATTGGGAATTTTTTAGAAACCAGCAGCGCATGACTAAAAAACTAATAAAGAGAGAGAAAATTGATTATGAGAGTAAATTGGCAAGAAATATAAAAACAAACAGTAAGAGCATCTACGGGTATATAAAAAGAGAATAGCTAAAGTAAGTGTGGGACCCTTAGAGGATGAGACTGGGGAATTAATAACAGGGAACAGGGAAATGGTAGATAATTTAAACCAATATTTTGCATCGGTCTTCACGGTGGAGGACACTATAAACATCCCAACAATAATAGATGAGCAAGGTGTAAATGGGCGGGAGGAACTTGTAACAATCTCTATGACGAGGGAAAAGGTGCTGGACAAACTGGGACTAAAGGAAGGCAAGTCGCCAGGACCTGATGGCCTGCATCCAAGGGTTTAAAAGAGGTGGCTGCAGAGATAGTGGAGGCATTGGTCATAATACACCAAAACTCACTGGATTCCGGTAAGGGACCAGCGGATTGGAAAACCGCTAATGTGACAGCCCTATTCAAGAAAGGAGGGAGACAGAAAGCAGGAAACTATAGACCAGTTAGCTTAACATCTGTCATTGGGGAAATGCTAGAGTCCATTATGAAGGAAGAAATAGCAGGACATTTAGAAAAACATAATGCAATCAAACAGAGTCAACATGGTTTTATGAAAGGGGAATCATGTTTGACAAATTTGTTAGAGTTCTTTGAGGATATAACAAACAGAGTGGATAAAGAGGAACCAAGAGATGTTGCGTATTTGGATTTTCAGAAGGCGTTTGATAAGGTGCCACACAAAAGGTTATTACAGAAAATAGGAGCTCAGGGTATTGGGGCTAATGTGTTGGCATGGATTGAGGATTGGCTAACATACAGAAGGCAGAGAGTCAGGATCAATGGGTATTTTTCAGGTTGGAAAGCCATAACTAGTGGGGTGCCACAAAGATCGGTCCTAGGGCCTCATCTATTTACTATCTATATGAATGACTCAGAGGAAGGGACGAGTGTAGAGTATCCAAATTTGCTGACGGAAATAGGTGGGAAGGCATGTTGTGATGAGGACACAAAGAATCTGCAAAGGGATATAGATAGGTTAAGTGAGTGGGCAAAAACTTGGCAGATGGTGTTCAATGTGGGAAAGTGTGAGGTCATCCACTTTGGGAGGAAGAATAAAAAAGCAGATTATTATTTAGATGGAGAAAAACTACAAAATACAGCAGTACAGAGGGATCTGGGTGTTCTTGTGCAGGAAACACAAAAAGTCAGCATGCAGGTGCAACAGGTAATTAGGAAGGCAAATGGAATTTTGGCCTTCATTGCCAGGGGGTTAGAGTTTAAAAATAGGGAAGTCTTATTACAACTAAACAGGGTGTTGGTGAGGCCACACCTGGAGTACTACGTACAGTTTTGGTCCCTGTATTTAAGGAAGGATATACTGGCATTGGAGGCAGTTCAGTACAGATCCCTCTGTACTGCAGTATCTTGTAGTCTTTCTCCATCTAAATAATCTGACTTTTTATTCTTCCTACCAAAGTGGATGACCTCACACTTTCCCACATTAAGCACCATCTGCCAAGTTTTTGCCCACTCACTTAACCTATCTATATCCCTTTGCAAATTTTTTGTATCGTCATCACAACATGCCTTCCCACCTATTTTCGTCAGCAAATTTGGATGTTCTACACTCGTTCCTTCCTCTGACTGCTGGTATGAAGAGGGGGCTTGACAGGGTAGATGTTGAGAATATGTTTCCACTAGTGGGGGAATCTCGAACTAGGGGACATAGTTACAGAATAAAGGGGCACACATTTAAAACTGAGATGTGAAGGAATTTCTTCTCTCAGAGGGTGGTGAATCTCTGGAATTCTCTACCTCAGAGAGTTGTGGAGGCTAGGTCACTAATTGTATTTAAGGAGGAGGTAGATAAATTTTTGAAATCTCGGGGTGTTGGGGGTTATGCAGAGCAGGCCCGAAAGAGGAGTTGAGGCCTGGGACAGATCAGCCATGATCTTATTGAATGGCAGGGCAGGCTCGAGGGGCTGAATGGCCTACTCCTGCTCCTACTTCTTGTGTTCTTGTGTACAGCCAATGTCCCTGACTCCCCCATCACCATCCCTGGGTGCATCCTGTCCCACCGGTAAGGACAGGCCACCAGAGGTGGTGGCACAGTGGTATACAGATGAGAGGGAGTGGCCCTGGATGTCCTCAGCATTAGCTCCAGATTCCATGACGCCTCATGGCATCAGGTCAAACATGGGCAAGCAAACCTCCTGCTGATTACCACCTACCTCCTCCCTCAGCTGATGAGTCCATTTTGAACACCACTTGGAAGAGCCACTGAAGGTAGCAAGGGTACAGAATGCACTCTGTGTGGGGAACTTGAAAGTCCATGACCCAGAGTGGCTCAGTAGCACCACGACTGACCGAACTGGCTAAGGCCTGAAGGATCTATCTGCCACATTGGGCCTGCGGCGAGTGGCAAGAGAACCAGTACGAGGGAAAAACCTACTTGACCTCATCCTCACCAACCTACCTGTCACAGATACAACTGCCCACAACAGTATTGGTGGGAGTCATAGTTCTTGTGAAGACAAAGTTCCATCTTCACACTGAGGACCATGCTAAATGGGATAGATTCAGAACAGATCTAGCAGCTCAAAACTGGGCATCCATGAGGCGCTGTGGCCCATCAGCTGCAGCAGAATTGTATTCAACCACAATCTGTAACCTCATGGCTGGCATATCCCTCACTCTATCATTACTATCATGCCAGGGAACCAACCTGGTTCAATAAGGAGTGCAGGAGAGCATGCCAAAAACAGAACCAAGCAGATGCAAAAATTAGATGCCAGCCTGGTGAAGCTACAACACAAGACTTTCTTTCTTTCTTTTGGGCCTCCTTATCTCGAGAGACAATGGATACGCGCCTGGAGGTGGTCAGTGGAGTGACCTCTCCATGGCGCATGCCTGGGCAAATTTATGGAGGTTGAGAGTTGCCCAGTCGTCAAAACCCCCCTCTCGGCCTTTCTGGTGGGGTCCAAAGGAGTGCAGGACACGACGTTTGGCACCAGTATGGCTGCAGGAACTGCCGGAAACATGCCAAAGGTGACACATGACCGCCTACGGGGTTCCGCTCCGGATTTTCTGTTAGGGTTTACTCCCTTAGCCTTGGTCTCTCCCGAGACGCCCACAAGGCAGTGACAAGACTATATGCATGTTAAACAGCAAATGCAGCATGCTATAGACACAGCTAAGCGATTCCACAACCAAAGGATCAGATCTAAGCTCTTCAGTTCTGCCACATCCAGTCGTGAATGATGGTGAACAATTAAATAAATAATTGGAGGAAGCTCCACAGACATCCCCATTCTCAATGATGGGGAGCCCAGCACATTTGGGCGGCGCAGTGGTTAGCACCGCAGCCTCACAGCTCCAGCGACCCGGGTTCAGTTCTGGGTACTGCCTGTGCGGAGTTTGCAAGTTCTCCCTGTGTCTGCGTGGGTTTCCGCCGGGTGCTCCGGTTTCCTCCCACCTCCAAAAGACTTGCAGGTTGATAGGTAAATTGGCCATTGTAAATTGCCCCTAGTGTAGATAGGTGGTAGGAGAATGCTGGGGATGTGGTAGAGAATATGGGATTAATGTAGGATTAGAATAAATGGGTGGTTGTTGGTCGGCACAGACTCGGTGGGCCGAAGGGCCTGCTTCAGTGCTGTATCTTTAAATAAAATAAAATAAATAAAATCAGAGCAAAAGACAAAGCTGAAGCATTTTCAACCATCTTTAGTCAGAACTGTTGAGTGGATGATCCATCTCGGCCTCCTCCGGAGGTCCCACATCACAGATGCCAGCCTTCAGCCAATTTGATTCACTCCACATAACATCGAGAAATAGAACCATAGAAAAATTATGGCACAGAGGGAGGCCATTCAGCCTGTCCTGTCCGTGCCTGCCGAAAAAACTAGCCGCCCAATCTAATTCCACCTTCCAGCACCTGGTCCGTAGCCTTGCAGATTACAGCACTTCAGGTGCATGTCCAGGTGCCTTTTAAACGAATTGAAGGTTTCTGCTTCCACCACCATTTCTGGCAGTGAACTCCAGACACCCACCATCCTCATGTCCCCTCTAATCCTTCTACCAATCACCTTAAATCTGTTCCCCCTGGTCATTGACCTCTCTGCTAGGGAAAACCTCCCTGTCTACTCTATCAAGGCCCCTCATAGTTTTGTATACCTCAATTAAGTCACCCGTCAGCCTCCTCTGTTCTAAGGAAAACAACCCTAGCCTATCCAATCTTTCTTCATTGTTGCAATTTTCAAGCCCTGGCAACATTCTTGTAAATCTCCTCTGTACTCTCTCCAGAGCAATTATGTTCTTCCTGTAATGTGGTGACCAGAACTGTACTGGCTGAAGGCAGTGCATACAACAAAGGGTATGGGCCCTGACAATATCCCAACTGCGGTATTGAAGACTTGTGCGCCAGAACTAGCCATGCCCTTAGCCAAGCTGTTCCAGTACAACTAGAACACTAGCAGCGACCAGACAATGTGGAAAATTGCCCAGGTATATCCTGTCCATAAAAAGCACAAAAGGAGTTCTTCAGGGTCCTAGTGTCCTAGGTCCAACCATCTTCAGCTGCTTCATCAATGACCTTCCTTCAAACATAAGGTCAGAAGTGGGGATGTTCGCTGATGATTGCCCAATATGCAGCACCATTCGCGATTCCTCAACTACCGAAGCAGTCCGTGTAGAAATGCAGCAAGTCCTGGACAATATCCAGGCTTGGGCTGTTAAGTGGCAAGTAACATTTGCGCCACACAAGTGCCAGGCAATGACCATCTCCAACAAGAGAGAATCTAACCATCTCCCCTTGACATTCACTGGCACTACGATCGCTGAATCCCTCCACTATCAACTTCCTAGGTACTACCATTGACCAGAAACTGAACTGGAGTAGTCATATAAATACCGTGGCTACAAGAGCAGGTCAGAGGCGAGGAATCCTGTGGCGAGTAACTCACCTCCTGACTCCCCAAAGCCTGTCCACCATCTACAAGGCACAAGTCAGGAGTGTGATGGAATACTCTCCACTTGCCTGGATGGGTGTAGCTCCAACAATACTCAAGAAACTCAACACCATCCATGCCCACTTGATTGGCACCCCATCCACAACATTCACTCCCTCCACCACTGACACACAGTGGCAGCAGTGTGTACTATCTACAAGATGCATTGCAGCAATGTACCAAGGCTCCAATGTACCAAACCCACTTCCTCTACCAACTAAAAGGACAAGGGCAGCAAATGCATGGGAACACCACCACCTGCAAGTTCCCCTCCAAGTCACACACCATCCTGACTTGGAAATGTATCGCCATTCCTTCACTGTTGCTGGGGCAAAATCCTGGAACTCCCTTCCTAACAGCACTGTGGGTATACCTACCTCACATAGACTGCAGCAGTTAAAGGCGGCAGCTTCTCAAGGGCAACTAGGGATGGGTAATAAATCCTGGCCTATCCAGCGACACCCACATTCCATGAATGAATTTTTAAAAAGCCTAGAGCGCTAGGGACAAATGTAGTACATCTACCTCAGCTGGGGTCAGCTAATTTAGCATACACTGGCTAATATATTAATCAGCTGAACTTTGAGGGTGCTCCAGGAAGTAACGCTGTACTTCTATTCATTCTCCTCCCTTATGCCGAGCTACAGATCCACAGGCACTGGATGCACTCAGTACCTTGCCGAAAAGACCATTCCTCACGTGAGAGTCATGTGTCTCAACAAGATCTTTGAAAAACTACCACCTTCTAGTTTTCTTTTTAAGATTCGATTCATCTTAAGTGAAAGGATATCAGCCTCTGGACTACCCCAATTAATAAGGCTAGATGTGTGCTAGGAGATAGAAATACATAAAAAATAGCTAATTTGAATTAACTCCAATGTTCAAAGTATCCCACGGAATTTCTACTTCTCTCAGAAATCTGAACGTCACACGATAAATTCATTGAAAAAGTAGATTGAAAAGGTTAACCAATAAGTTGTACCTGCAATGCTGTGCTTCGTAATTCAAGGCATGTTGCTATTTTGCCAAGTGTTTTCTGTGAAAAAGGGAAAAGTACTGTTAGATCCTTTGGTAGGGAGACAGAGCACTCACAGGAACAAGGACAATATAATTGCTATTACAGTCATTCACAAGAGGCTTGCTAAAGAAATTGCATTGATATAAATTATTAGGTACCTCAGCAAAACTACAATCAAATTACTTTGAAATGCATCACTCATGCACCACAAGATCCTACAAATAGTATTGAAATGAATAACAAATTAATTTGTTCTTTGATGTTGAATAAGAATGTTAATTTGACATGGCGAGAACGCCTTATGCTTTGAACAGTACCAAGGGACCTTAAAATCATCACCTGAACTACCAGAACAGGAAAACAGGGGGTCCATTTAACAGCCCATCTGAAGGATGGAAAGAGTAATTCAGACTAAGAGTGTGACAGGTCTTGGACACTGAATTTCTATTCATTTTCCATGGTTGCTCTTGTTGTGGTGATCTAAAAGGAAAAAGTTTAAAGCACTTATTCCATAGCCAGCTTTCTTCTTCTGCACTTGGCTGGAATTTAATTTAACCTTAATGAATCCTCTGTTTACACTAACATCCTTCACTTGTTAGGGTGGGAACAGCAGATGTTTAAATTACCAAACCGAAACATCCTCTTGGATTTCAGCTCCTGGCAGTATCCTGTGCTGGATCCAGATCCAAATGTTTTCTATCTTCACACCTTGGCAGACAGATAGATAATGGGTTCTCCCAATCATAATGACCTTCTAGTTTTGACAAAGGTGATCAGAAATGTTATTTTTCATCTTAAGAAGCTACATTCATTAACATTTTAGAAACACCCATCCAGCAAAGGGAATCCTTTAGGAGCTACTGAGCTTGTGTAGAAGGAATGCCCATATCTTCCATTTTACATCCAGCTAAGACAAAAGCTTCCAATTTCATCCCAGTTTGAAGCTATACAAGAACAGGAATTCCTTTGTCATCAACATCTCAAATCACCTCGCATAAGAGAATTACAGTGAAGAATGGCTTTTTATATAGAATCATAGCAATTACAGCACAGGTGCAGCCATTCAGCCCAGCACACCTATGCAATGCTGATTCTTCACAGAATTATAGAATGTACAGCAGAGAAACAGGCCAATCAGTCCAACTATTTCACACTGGCGTTTATACTCCACACACGCCTCCTCCTCCCATCCTTCTGTATTTAAACACGAGAAGCATAATCTTCAATGCCTTTCTCCCTCATCTGTTTATCGAGCTTCACCAAGAATATATCTATGCTATTCATCTCAACTACTCCTTGTGGTTGTGAGTTCGCATTCTCACCACTCTCTGGATAAAGAAGTTTGTCCTGAATTCCCCATTGGATTCAGCAGTAACACTCACATTTATGGCCCCAAGATCTGGTTTCCCTTTCAAATGGAAACATCTTCCCCACATCTACCCTATCAAATGCTTTCACAATCCTAAAGAGCTCTTATAAGGTCATCCCTCAACTTTCTCTTTTATAGAATCAGAGTCATACAGCATAGAAACAGGCCCTTCGGCCCACCACATCCATGCTGACCATAATGCCTACCTAAACTAATCCCACCTGCCTGCATTGATTCCATATCCCTCTATGCCTTGCGCATTCAAGTACCTGTCCAGATGCCTCTTAAATGTTGCTACTGTTCCTGCCTCCACCACCTCCTCAGGCAGCGCATTCCAGATACCCACTATTGTTTGTATGAAAAATTTACCCCTTTGATCCCCTTTAAACCTCCTCCCTCTCACTTTAAATCTATGCCCTCTAGTTTTAGTCACCCCTACCATGGGAAACAGACTCTGGCGATCTACCCTATCTATGCCTCTCATAATTTTATATACCTCTATCATGTCCCCTCTCAGCCTCCTTCGCTCCAGGGAAAACAGACCCAGCCTATCAAATCTCTCTTTATAACTTAAGCCCTCCAAACCAGGCAACATCCTTGTGACTCTTTTCTGCACCCTCTCTAGCTTAATCACATCTTTCCTGTAGTGCAGCGACCAGAACTGCACACAGCACCCCAAATGCGGCCTAACCAATGTTATGTACAACTGTAACATGACGTCCCAACTCTTGTACTCAATGCCTTGGCCGATGAAGGCAAGCATGCCATACGCCTTCTTCACCACCTGTCTACCTGTGTTGCCACTTTCAGGGAACTATGAACTTGTACCCCCAAGGTCTCTCTGCTCAACAACACTCCCCAGGGCCCTGCCATTCACTGTATATGTCCTGCCCTGGTTTAACTTCCCAAAATGCATCACTTCGCACTTGTCTGTGTTAAATTCCATTTGCCAATCCCTTGCCCACTTTCCCAGTTGATCTATATCCTGTTGTAACCTTAGACAACCTTCTTCACTGTCCACTATACCCCCAATTTTGGTGACATCTGCAAACTTACTAATCATGCCCTTTACATTCACATCCAAGTCATGACAAACAACAGACGGCCCAGCACCGATCCCTGCGGCACACCACTGGTCACCGGCCTCCAATCTGAAAAACAAGCCTCCACTACCACCCTCTGCCTCCTATCACCAAGCCAGTTTTGTATCCAATTGGCTAACTCACCCTGGATCCCATGTGTTTGAACCTTCCGGACCAGCCTACCACGTGGGACCTTGTCAAAGGCCTTGCTAAAGTAGATAATGTCCACTGCCCTGCCCTCGTCAATCCTCGGTCACCTCCTCAAAAAACTCAATCAAATTCGTGAGACATGATTTCCCACGCACAAAGCCATGCTGACTATCCCTAATCAGACCTTGCCTTTCCAAATGCATATGAATCCTGTTTCTCAGAAACCCTTCCAATAACTTTCCCACCACTGATGTAAGGCTCACCGGCCTGCAGTTCCCTGGCTTATCCGTGCTGCCCTTCCTAAATAAAGGCACAACATTAGCTATCCTCCAGTCTTCCGGTACCTCACCCGTGGCTCACGAAAATACAAAAATCTCTGCCAGGGCCCCAGCAATCTCCTCCCTTGCTTCCCATATCATCCGAGGATACACCTGGTCAGGCCCTGGGGAGTTATTCACCTTAATGCGCTTCAAAACTTCCAACACTTAAGTGTACTCCTACATCCCTTATACTCCTCGAGGGACTCACTTGATCCCAGCTGCCTATACCTGACATATGCCTCCTTCTTTGTCCTGACCAGACCCTTAATATCCCTCATCAAGCAAGGTTCCCTAAACTTGCCAGCCTTGCCCTTCAAACTAACAGGAACATGCCGGCCTTGAACTCTTCGTATCTCACTTTAAAAGCCTCCCACTTGCCAGACGTCCCTTTACCTGTAAGAAGCCTCCCCCATTCAACTTTTGAGAGTTCCTGTCTGATGCCATCGAAATTAGCCTTCCCCCAATTTAGGACTTCAACTTGAGGACCAGTCCTATCCTTTTCCATAACTATCGTGAAGCTAATAGAGTTATGGTCACTGGTCCCAAAGTGCTCCCCCACTGACACATCAACCACCTGCCTGCCCAGCCTCATTTCCTAAGAGGAGGTCGAGTGTAGCCCCTTCTCTAGTAGGGCCATCCACATACAGCTTCAGAAAACTATCCTGGACTCACTTAACAAATTCTTCCCCATCTGATCCCTTAGCACTAAGGCAGTCTCAGTCAATATTAGGGAAGTTACAATCACCTGCTATGACAACCCTGTAATTCCTACACCTATCTGTGATTTCCCTACATACATGCTCCTCCAATTCCCTCTGACTATTGGGGAGCCTATAGTATAATCCCATCAAAGTGATCACCCCTTTCTTAGTTCTAAGTTCTACCCATATGGCCTCGCTGGACGTTCCCCCCGGGATATCCTCCCTAATCAATAATGCAACTCCACCTCCTCTCTTACCTCCACCTCTGTCACGCCGGAAGCATCGGTACCCCGGAACATTGAGCTGCCAGTCCTGCCCATCCCTCAACCACGTTTCCGTAATAGCTATAATATCACAATCCCATGTACTGATCCATGCTCTGAGTTCATCTGCCTTACCTGTGAGGCTTCTTGCATGAAAGTAAATGCAGTTGAGCCAACCAGACCTTCCACACTCCCTGTCCTGCCCCTGCCCGGCCTGCCTACTGGACTTGCTTACTTTAACCTCTACATTTGCCTCAACTATCTCCTCAGAGAGACTAATACTTTGGGTCCCACCCCCCCTGCCAGCCTAGTTTAAACCCTCACGAGTAGTACTAGCAAACCTCCCCGCAAGGAAATTGGTCCCCTTCCAGTTCAGATGCAACTCGTCCTTCTTGTACATGTCACCTCTGCACCAGAAGAGATCCCAATGATCCAAGTAGCTGAAGCCCTCCCGCCGACACCAGCTCTTCAGCCGCGCATTCATTTGCCTTATCCTCCTATTCCTACCCTCACTAGCACATGGCACAGGGAGTAATCCTGAGATTACAACCCTAGAGGTCCTGCTTTTTAACCTTCTCCCTAACTCCCTATATTCACTTTGCAGGACCTCATCTCTCTTCCTGCCTATGTCGTTAGTACCAATATGGACCACAACCTCTGACTGCTCACCCTCCCCTTTCAGAATGTCCTGCAGCTGCTCCTAGACATCCTTGACCCTACCACCAGGGAGGCAACATACCATCCTGCAGCCTCGTTTGCGGCCTCAGAAACGCCTATCTGCACCCCTTACGACAGAATCCCCCATCACAATAGCTCTTCCAACCCTTGTCCTCCCCAACTGTGCAGCAGAGCCCTCCGTGGTGCCACGAATTTGGCTGTTGCTGCTTTCCCCTGGGAGGTCATCCCCCCTAACAGTATCCAAAGTGATATATCTGTTTGAGAGGGGGATGGCCACAGGGGACTCCTGCACTACCTGCCTGCGCCTACTACTCCATCTGGTGGTCACCCATCCCTTTTCTGCCTGTGCAGCCATTACCTGCGGTGTGGCCACCTCACTAAATGTGCTATCCTCAGCATCGCGGATGCTCCACAGTGAATCCACCCGTAGCTCCAGCTCCGTAATGCGGGTAGCCAGTAGCTGCAGCTGGATACACTTCTTGCACACATGGTCACCAGGGACACTGGAAGTGGGGCTGAGTTCTCCTGCCATGACCTACCCTTAGATTAATTAGTTACTCCCTGAATTAAAAAGTACTAATTACACTAGGGGCCTTGTTCTACCCACTACAATCTAAAGTCCTTAATAAGTTACACTGAATTAAAAAAATACACTTTAGTAGTACTCACCTTATCACCAGAGGTTTTTTTTCATCAAAAAGAACTTTCCCCTTATTTTTTTAAGATATTTAAATGCACTAACAGCAGTGACTCACCAACCAATCACCTTGCAGCTCTCCTCTGACATCACCGTTGGCTTTTTTTTCTTTTTTTCTCAAAACTCCGGCGCGCTGGAAGAGCTCCTCTCCACTCCGCTCCCGGAAGGTAAGAGACTGGGCCTCGATCCTCGGGCTCGATTTGTATGCTCCGCTCTTGGCGTTCCTCCCCACAGGTCCGCTCCGCTCCTAGAAGGTAAGAGATTGGGCCTCGATCCTTGGGCTCGATTTATAGGCTCCTTTCTAAGGAAAAGAACTCCAGCCTGTTCATCCTCTCCTGATAGTAAACCTTGTACATCTTGATTGTACCTCCTCCAATGCCTCCATTCCTTTCTGATACAAAGGAAGATGGTTTTATACAAAATGATGATGGCTGCGGTTGTTGGAGGCCATTCATAATAGCCCCAGGATCACAACAGAAGTTCCTTAGGGTAGTGCCCTCGGCCCAAACATCTTCTGCTGCTTCATCAATGGCATTCCCTCCAACAGAAGATCAGAAGTGGGAATGTTCACTGATGATTGCACAGTTTTTAGCTCCATTCACAATTCCTTAGATAATGAAGCAGTCTGCCACATGTGGCAAAACCTGGACAATATTCAGACTTGGGCTGATAAGTGGCAAGCAACATTTTTTATTCATTCATGGGATGCAAGCATCGCTGGCAAGGCCAGCCTTTATTGCCCATCTCAAATTAACCTGAGAAGGTGGTGCTTTGTCCATTTGGTGTCGGTACACCCATAGTGCTGTAAGGGAGGGGTTGCCAGGATTTTAACCCAGCGACAGCGAAGGAAGGACAATATATTTCAAGTCAGGAAGGTGTGTGACTTGGAGGGAAACTTGCAGACAGTTGTGTTTCCAAGTGTCTGCTGCCCTTGTCCTTTTAGGTCGCAGAGATTGTGGAAGGTGCTGCTAAAGGAGCCTTGGTGAGTTGTTGCAGTGCATCTTGCTGATGATACACACTGCTGCCACTGTGCACCAGTGGTGGAGGAAGTGAACGTTTTAGGTGGTTGATGAGGTGTCAATCAAGCCAGCTACTTTGTCCTGGATGGTGTCGAGCTTCTTGAGTGTTGTTGGAGCTGCACTCATCCAGGCAAGTGGAGAGCATTCCATCACACTCCTGACTTGTGCCTTGTAGATGGTGGCCAGGCTTTCGAGAGTCAGGAGGTGAGTTACTTGATGCAGAATTCCCAGCCTCTAACCTGCTCTTATAGCCATAGTAATTATATGGATGGTCCAGTTAAGTTTGTCAATAGCGACCCCAAGATGTTGATGGTAGGGGGTTCAGCGATGGTAAATAAGAGGGCACAGATTTAAGGTAATTGGCAAAAGAAGCAATGGCGACATGAGGAAAAATGTTTCCATGCAGTGAGTAGTTAGGATCTGGGAAGCCTGAGAGTATGGTAGAGGCAGGTTCAATCGAGACATTCAAAAGGGAATTAGATTGTTAACTGAAAAGGAAGAACGCGCAGGGCTACGAGGAGAAGGTGCGGGAGTGGCACGAGGTAAATTGCTCCTTTGGAGAGCCAGTGCAGACACAGCAGGCCGAATGGTCTCCATCTGTGTTTATGTTTATGTTTAGAGATACAGCACTGAAACAGGCCCTTCGGCCCACCGAGTCTGTGCCGACCATCAACCACCCATTTATACTAATCCTACACTAATTCCATATTCCTACCACATCCCCACCTGTCCCTATATTTCCCTACCACCTACCTATACTAGGGGCAATTTATAATGGCCAATTAACCTATCAACCGGCAAGTCTTTGGCATGTGGGAGGAAACCGGAGCACCAGGAGGAAACCCACGCAGACACAGGGAGAACTTGCAAACTCCACACAGACAGTACCCAGAATTGAACCCGGGTCACTGGAGCTGTGAGGCTGCGGTGCTAACCACTGCGCCGCCCTTGTGCTGTAACAATTCTATGATTCTGTACAATATAATGCCACTGCATGTCAAGCGGAGATGGTTAGATTCTCTCTAGTTTAGATCATCATTGCCTGGCACTTGTGAGGCATGAATGTTATGTACCACTTATCAGCCCAAGCCTGAGTGTTGTCCAGGTTTTGCTGCATGTGGGCACAGACTGCTTCATTTTCTGAGGAGTTATGAATGGTACAGAACATTGTGCAATCAACAGCGAACATCCCACTTGTGACATTATGATGGTGGGAAGGTCTTTGATAAAGCAGCTGAAGTTGGTTGAGCCTAGGGCACTACCCTGAGGAACTTCTGCAGTGATGTCCTTGAGTTGAAATGATTCTCTTCCAACAACCACAACCATCTTCCTTTTGTGCTCGGTATGACTCCAGCCAGTGGAGTTTTCCCAATTCCCATTGACTTCAGTTGTACTAGGGCTCCTTGACACCACTTCCCCTTGATAATCAACAGTATTACCATCACTGACTCACTCATCATCAACATCCTGGGGGTTACCACTGGAAGCCACATAAATATTGTTGCGACAAAAGCGGGTCAGAGGCTGGATATTCTGCAGCAAGAAGCTCACCTTCTGTCGCCCCAAAGCCTGTCCACCATCTACTAGGCACAAGTCAGGAGTGTGATGGAATACTCTCCATTTGCCTGGATGAGTGTAGCTCTAACAAGAGTCAAGAAGCTCAACACTATCCAGGATAAAGCAACCCACTTGATTGGCACCACATCCACCACCTTTAACATTCACTCCCTCCACCACTGGGGCACATTAGCAGAGTACGTACCACCTACAATATGCACTGCAGCAACTCACCAAGATTTCTTCAACCACACCTTCCAAACTCACCACCTCTGCCACCTTAAACAAGAAGGGAATCCGGTACATGGGAACACCACCATCTCCAGGTTCCCCTCCAAGTCATACACCACCCTAACTTGGAAATAAATCACTGTTTCTGCATGGGCATTGGGTCAAAATCCTGGAACTTCTTACCCAACAGAACGGCGGATGTACATACACCACATGGACTGCAGCAGTCAAAGGCAGCAGCTCACTATCACGTTGTTTAGTTTAGTTTAGAGATACAGCACTGAAACAGGCCCTTTGGCCCACCAAGTCTGTGCCAACCATCAACCACCCATTTATACTAATCCTACACTAATTCCATATTCCTACCACATCCCCACCTGTCCCTATATTTCCCTACCACCTACCTATACTAGGGACAATTTATAATGGCCAATTAACCTATCAACCTGCAAGTCTTTTGGCATGTGGGAGGAAACCGGAGCACCCGGAGAAAACCCACGCAGACACAGGGAGAACTTTGCAAACTCCACACAATTGAACCCGGGTCGCTGGAGCTGTGAGGCTGCGGTGCTAACCACTGCGCCAATAATGGATGGGCAATAAATGCTGGACTTGCCAGCTACACTCACATTCCATGAATGAATGTAAAAATATTCTCTTGCAACAATGCAGTATTCCCCAAGTGCTGCAATGAAGCATCAGCGTAAATTATGTGCTCAAGTTCTACAGAGGGGTTCAAATCTATAATCTTCTGACTTCCAAATAAGAGTGGTAACAACTGAGCAAGGCTAACACAGCCATTTGTCACTAATGCTCATAATGTTCACAATCATTGCTGAGCTAGATAGTGGGATTCGTAGCTGACAGAAAAAAAAGAGACACTAAGTTGGCAACAGAATACAACTTAAAAGGTGAATAGTACTTTACATACACTGCTTTTTGAAAAAAAGCAGTCTGCAGAAGAAACTCTGCAGTTCAGATTGCACTTGTTCCTCCTATTTTCTTGTAGTGAGGATTGACTCTGCAATCCTTCAAAAAGACATTAGATATATTTATGGAAAACTGAGATTATGGCAAAAGGTAGGCAAGATAATAATGGTAGATAAGCAATGTCTTGGGGTCTTCTGGATCCTTTGACAGGCTAGAGATGAATTTTGACAAGCTTCCTGAATTGGCTGTTTTTTCCCCTTTCAGGAGTGCGAAGAAGGATCAGCGTGTATGGGTGGCCTTTTCTCCTCCCAATTACACAAGATAACAATTTCTATCTTGACTCATGGTGGAGAGACAGTTCCATGCACACTTTGTTCAGTTGGCCAGTAGTTGTTCGTGAACAAGGTGTTGGAAGCTTAATTTGAATTGCAAGAAAGCATCACAGGGCAGCTGAGACGATCCTGTCCAAGTCTAACTCCACATGCACACATTTCCATCAAGGACTAATGGATGGCAATTAGCTGAATTTCCCTATTCCTAATTCAGGAGTGCAGCAGTCAGTATTAGAGCCCTAGACAACACTGACTAATTCACCATAGATCAGGGATTGAATCAGGAACATTCCTGTTCTGTTAGGATCAGCTGGCCATCAGACAGCTATCCGAATGCATGTACTGTCCATCTCATTGTTATGTCACTGGATGCTTGGTTTCTGTCTGATGCATTTGTTAATGAGTTACACTGTAGCAGCTTTACTACCAGATTTGTGTAGGAGTAACACCCGTGTGTTCCTCCATGTTATGGTTACAGTAATCCAATTGTAAATTTCTCCAACTCGTTACTGCTTGCTCACAGGATACTTCAGGGAGGAGTAAGTAAAAGTGCTCTTTATCTATCGATCGATCTGTATCTTTATAGTATAGAGTATTACAGGAAGTGAGGCAGCCATTTTGCCTCTCAGCTTAGCTGGCTCTCAAAGAGCAATCTATTTAGTCCTATTCTCCTACCTTTCACCATTGTACACCGACAATTTTTCCTGAGAAACCAAGATAAAGGATCAAAGGCGTTGCTGTAGGACATTAAGTTTGAAAAAGGTAAACGAGGGCAAGGTATATCAGGACATAGTGAACAGGTAACTCAAGAATGATTATAAGAATAACAGGAAAAGTGGCTGTAAAACAAAAATCTAGCAACCAACCCAGGATACTGAACATCCTTGTAGGACTCTTAGCCCAAGAGAATGTGGTGATACTTCACAGGGTGATCCAAGGAGATCCACCTCTTTCCAATTACAGTCCTGCTTTTTGTGGACAGGACATATCTGAGCAATTTTCCACTTTGTCAGATAGGTGTCAGTGTTGTTTTTGTATTGGAACAGTTTGGCAAGAGGTGCAGCTAATTACAGAGCACAAGTCTTCAAGCACTACAGCCAGCATGTTGTCAGGGCCTTTGCTATATCCAGTGTGGTCAGCTATTTCTTGATATCCTGGAGTGAAACTAATTGGCCGACACTTGGCAGCTGTGACAGTGGGGACCTCGGGCGGAGGACCATCCACTTGGCACTTCTGGCTGAAGATGGGTGCAAATGCTTCAGCCTTGTCTTATGCACTCACGTGCTGGGCTCCACTATCATTGAGGACAGCGATGTTCATGGAGCCTTCTCCTCCCATTAGTTGTTTGATTGTCCATCATCATTCGCGACAGCTTTGGTTGAGAGATTGCTTAACTCTACCCATAGCATGTTGCTTTTGCTGTTTAGCATGCATGAAGTCCTTGGCTGCAGACTCACCAGGATGGCTCTCATTTATGCCTGGTGCTGCTCCTAGCATGCTCTTCTACACTCCTCATTGACCCAGGGTTGGTCCCCTAGTTTGATGGTAATGGTGAGGATATGCTCAGCCATGAGGTTACAGATTGTGATGAAATACAATTCTGCTGCTGATGATGGCCCACAATGCCTCACAGATGCTCAGTTTTGGACTGCTAGAACTGTTCTGAGTCTATCCCATTTATCATGGTGACAGTGCCACACAACATATGGAGGGCATCCTGTGAACACAGATAAGTGTGAAGAAGGGACTTAGTCTCCACAAGCACTGCGTAGTGGCATTCTGACCAATACTAGCATAGATAGATGCATCTGTGATAGCGAGATAGGTGAGGATGAGTTCAAGTAGGTTTTTCCCTCGTGTTGATCCTCTCAACAACTGCCACAGGCCCAGTCTGGCAGCTTTGTCCTTCAGGACTCAGCCAGCTTACTCAACGGTGGTTCTACCGGGCCACTATTAATTGTCATGGTCCTGCAGTTTTTTTTTTCGGGAATATGCAGTTTGCCTTTAAGGTTTGCAGAGGATCAGTATTGATTTAAGAACTGGCAAGCCTCATGAGTTATAGAAAGGTGCATTTTTGGTCGCCGTTAGAAACAGCCATTTGGAGACTGTGATTCAAAGGGTGCATTCTCGTTACCATAGATACAGCCACTGGGAGTGAGTCTGACGTGATACATTTGTTACAATTCAGTTTGGAACTGGCTTTTAGTTGAAGACAGTTTGTTCTAACGAAACACACAGACAGAGGACACAGCTGTGTTGTCAGCACCATGAAAAAGAGCTCTCATCCATTTAAACTGAAGAAATAAGAATTTAGTCTGTTTAATCATCTCTCAAAATTCTAAAACATCAAGCCAAAACAGAGATCTCTGGTAATTTAAACTGAAGGAAGGAAAGTTAGACTGTGACAATCTTTTATCCCTCAAAAACTCTGAAGTCAGACTGATTCTGTTGAAAGTGTTTGCAAGTCGTTAATTGTTGAAATTCGCTGGAGAAGGAAAGCAACATTCTGTGAAGGCTTCAAGCAACATTGGACTGTAAATTTGCAAGGACTCTATTTTTTTCTATTTTAAATGTTGTTTATATCTTCATAGTGTTTAAGAATTTAGTTTTTCTAATTAAAGAGTTAATTTGTTGATTTAATGATACCTGGTTTGGTTAGCCTCAATTGGGGGTTAATAGATGGTATAATTTGGCGGGGTCTTTCTTTAATTTGGAAAGTGTTAAATGATATGTTAGGCGATCTGTGGAGCGACGGGATTGAATTATCAGTGCGTTTCTCCCACCACAATCAGAATCGTATATTTTGATTGGGGGCTTTGACAGGAGCGGTCGGTCATAACAGATGATGGACAATGAAGTCCTTCACCCAGAGTACACACTGTGTTCCTTGCTACCCTCAATGCTTCTTCCAAGTGGTGCTCAACATGAAGGAGCACTGATTGTTCAGCTGAGGGAAGGTGGTAGTGGTAATCAGAAGGAGGTTTCCTTCCCCATGTTTGACCTGATGCCATGAGACTTCATGGGGTCCAGAATCAATGTTGAGGACTCTCTGGGCCATTCCCTCCTGACTGTATACCACTGCACCCAATTTTGGCATAGGTCCCTAGATGTTAGTAAGGAGATCTCTGCAGGGTCAATTGGGCTGGATGTGCCTTTGACATGTCCAGTCCCTAGGTCAATGCTGGGTGGTCTGGTTTTATTCTTATTAGGACTTTCTGTAGCAGTTTGATCCAGCTGAGTGGTTTGCTAGGCCATTTGGAGGGCAGTTAAGAGTCAACACATTGCTGGGGGTCTGGAGTCACATGCAGGCCAAACCAGGTAAGGATGGCAGATTTCCTTCTTGCAAAAGCATAGTGAACCATATCATTTTTTAAACTACCCAGTAGTTTCATAGTCAGCATTACTGATAATGGCTTTTTATTGCTGATTTACTTCATTAACTGAAAGTAAATTCCCCAGCTGCCATGGTGGGATTTGAACTCATTTCTCCGAAACATTAGTCCAGGCCTCTGGATTACTAGTCCAGTAAAAGTCACTATGCTACCATACCCTCAAAACACAAGGATATGTGAACTTAACCATGATGCCCATCACATATAGAAAACTTCCCTAAGCATCTAGGCTCACATGAAGAAAAGCTATTTAGAGATGGTACCAAAGGGCTGCCAGAAACTGTGGAATCTTGCCAAGGCAGCGGTCAGCATCTTCAAGACTGGTGAGAAGAAAGGAGGAAAATATAATAAAAAGGAAAACTGAAAAGTCAAAAACCATAAGCAAAGACAAATTTTAAAAAGAAATTAGTCTAGCATTACTTTCACTCACCCACCTCCAGCAACTAAATAATGGAATGACAAATATGACTGAGAGCTTACTGAGTCTGTCATGGATCCACACACTATGCAGGGCTCAGAGTCAGACTGTAAATAAGCAGTCCACACATTTACAAAACTCCAGCCTTGGGGGAAGTGTTTTCCCTTGAAATTTAAGTAGTTGTCAGATATTTTGCAGTAAAACAGTAGTATTTGTGATTGCAGCACTGACCATCGAATTAACTCTTGCTGGCAGTGGGTACCTTTTGATTTCCAGTACTGAACTACTGCAATCAGAACGAACCAGGTCAAAGAATACTGGACACTATCAACATTTCCGTGGTGCTGCACTGCTTACCTTTTGGTCCTCTGAGAGTTCGGAAGAGTTGGCTGTTGACTGCACTTCTTTCTGCAAATGCCTGGCTAATCTGTGTGAATATAATTTGCACAAAGTAATAGCTTAAAAATTGTAAGTAAGTTACTGTGCAAACTATAGACATAATCAAAGTTTCTTATACGAGAAAAAATACAAACATATCACATACTGTAAATGTGCATTCTATTTTACAAAGTCGCTTTCAAACACTACAAACTCATTTTAATTTCTGTGTTCTCAGTAATTTTATCAAGAGGTTGGGATGCCATCATTACCTCAAAGCACCTTTGAATAATAACTTCTATAACCTACAAGGAAAGTGTAAACAAACCAGGGTTGTATTCCCTGGAATTTAGAAGGTATAGGGGTGATTTGATCAAAATTTCCAAGATATTAAGGGGAACGGATAAGGTAGAATTGGGAGAAACTATTTCCACTTGTTGGGAAGTCTAGGACAAGGGGGCATCATCTAAATTTAGAGCGAGACCTATAAGAAGTGAAATTAGGAAACACTTCTGCATGTAAATAGGGAATGTAATAGCATGTAAAGGATGGTAAATGTTTGAAATTCTCTTCCATAAATGACAATTCATGCTAGATCAATTGTTAATTTTAAAGCTGATTGACGGATTTTTGTTAGTCAAAGGTGTGACGGAAACCACATCTGCCAAATGGAAACATATTAATTTTGTCATATGGAACACCATTTGAACGCTTACTGGACATTGAAAATAACCTGTTTAAAGAGACCACAGAGTAGGGGCTGAAAACATGGCTGCACATTTGCATTCTGAGAGACAGTTGCACAGAGAGACAATGGAACTACTTCCTGATTCAATTAGCCAGATGGGTTTTGTCAATAGTGATGATCAAAAGACATTGAGAGACACTGACTGTGTAAAAGCCAGCATTCCATCATTATCCACCCCCACCACCCCCCCACCGTCCGAACCCCACCACCCCTCCACTGAGTGTCTGGTAAGATTTGTAAAATCAACAAGCTTCGCAGGCGATGCTGTTTCAAACAAAGAGCTAGTCACATGACTAACCTGCTCGTCAACCTTGGAATTGACTGGACTGTGCTCACAGTTTTGGGCAGACTGCTTTTGAAGACCAAATGAGAAGCAAGGTCTCTCTCTCTCACGCAAAGTTCCAGAGACCCACAGAACTAACTTAAGCCTCAAGATGGAAGACCAATGTAATAAGTTTAAAGATCTGAGTGGGCCCCAACAAGAACTGCAAAACTTAACTTCAATCAAAGACTTTACATCCAACCCAAAACCAGTAACTGAATTCCATCCACTACTTCAAACCTTCCCCCTTTCTTTTTCCTCCTCTGTATCTATTTGTGTGTGTGTTTATCGCGTATGCATGCTAGCGTGGTTGCGTCGCATATGTTTAGCAGTTTTACTGAGTTAGAGTTTTAAGATTAATAAACTTACACCTTTCTTGTTTAAACGTGAGAAAACCTGTCTGGTTGTTCCTTTACAATTACAATTAGAGAGCAGTGAGCAAGAACTCACTAAGGGGAAGTTAAAAACAACACTTTTAAAAGTTAATAAAAACAAGAAATGCTGGAAACACTCAGCAGGTCTGGCAGCATCTGTGGAGAGAGAAGCAGAGTTAACGTTTCAGGTCAGTGACCCTTCTTCAGTTCTGCTCTTCTCTCCGACGGGTTTCCAGCATCCACAGTATTTTGCTTTTCAAAGTTAAACCCTGTTACGGCCAAACCAGGAAAAGGCTGAGAGGGGAGCCCTAGACCCCTTCCTCACCTGGTTGTAACAAAGGTATTAAAGGATATGGGGCAAAGCCAAGTATATGGACTTTACCACTGCTTCACTTAATATATATTAATGACCGAGACTTGGGTATACACGGCACAACTTCAAAACTTGAAGATGACACAAAACTTGGAAGTATTGTGAACTGCGAGGAGGATAATGATAGACTTCAAGACAACAGACTGGCTGGTGAAATAGGCGAACACATAACAAATGGAATTTAATGCAGAGAAATGCAAAGTGATACATTTTGGTAGGAAGAACAGGAGAGGCAATATAAAATAGAGTACAATTCTAAAGGGAAGAGAGAGACCTGGGGTATATGTGCACAAATCGTTAAAGATGGTAGGGCATAGAGTACAAAAGGAAAATCCCGGAGAGAAGAGCAGAACTTCTTCAAGGTAGGCAACCTGGAAGAGAAGTGGAAGTGAATTAAATACTAAAATAAAAGCAAAATACTGCAGATGCTGGAAATCTGAAATAAAAACAAACTGCTGGAAATACTCAGCAGGTCTGGCAGCATCTGTGGAGAGATAAACAAGGTTAATGTTTCAATCAATGACCTTTCATCAGTGACTGACCTGAAACGTTAACTCTGCTTCTCTTTCCACAGATGCTGCCAGACCTGCAGGGTATTTCCAGGACTTTCTGTTTTTATTACAAGAGCAAGGAAGTTTGATACACCTGTACAAAACACTGGTTCGGCCTCATCTGGAGTATTGTGTCCAATTATGGCCACTGCACTTTAGGAAAGATGTGGAGGCTTTAGAGAGGGTGCAGAAAAGATCTATGAGAATGGTTCCAGGGGTGAGGATCTTCAGTTATGTGGATAAATTGGAGAAGCTGGGTTTTTCTCCTTAAAGAGAAGGTTGAGAGGAGATTTAATAGAGATGTTCAAAATCATGAGGGGCCTGGACACAGTAGATAGAGAACACAAGAATTAGGTGGTGGTGTTCCCTTGCATCTGCTGCCCTTGTCCTTCTGGGTGGTAGAGGTCGCAGGTTTGGAAGGTGCTGTTGAAGGAGCCTTGGTGAGTTGCTGTAGTACATTTTGTAGATGGTACACACAGCTGCCACTGTGCATCAGTGGTTGAGGGAGTGAATGTTGAAGGTGGTGGATGGTGTGCCAATCAACCGGGCTGCTTTGTCCTAGATGGTGTCGAGCTTCTTGAATGTTGTTGGAGCTTCACCCATCCAGGCAAGTGGAGAGTATTCCATCACGTTCCTGACTTGTGCCTTGTAGATGCTGGACAGGCATTGGGGAGACAGGAGGTGAGTTACTTGTTGCAGAATTCCCAGCCTCTGACCTGCTCTTGTAACCACAGTATTTATGTTGCTGGTTCAATTCAGTTTCTGGTCAATGGTGACCCCCAGGATGTTGATAGTGGGGGATTCAGCAATCGTAATGCCATTGAAATTGAAGAGGAACCGGTTAGATTCTCTCTTGTTTAAGATGGTCATTGCCTGCCACTTGTGTGACGTGAATGTTACTTGCCACTTATTAACCCAAGCCTGCATGTTGTCCAGGTCTTGCTGCATATCAACATGGACTGCTTCAGTATCTGAGGAGTCAGGAATGGTGCTGAACATTGTGCATTCATCAGTGAACATCCCCACTTCTGACCTTATGATTGAAGGAAGGTCATTGATGAAGCAGCTGAAGATGGTTGGGCCGAGGAACTCCTGCAGTGATGTCACGGAGCTGAGATGATTGACCTCCAACAACCACAACCATCTTCCTTTGTGCTAGCTATGACTCCAACCAGCGGAGAGTTTTCCCCCTCATTCCCATCGACTCCAGTTTTGCTAGGGCTCCTTGATGCCATACTTGGTTAAACACTGCCTTGATGTCAAGGGCAGTCACTCTCACCTCACCTTTGGAATTCAGCTCTTTATCCAGGATAGGGGGGTTTGGACCAAGGCTGTAATGACGTCAGGAGCTGAATGGCCCTGGTGGAACCCAAACTGAGCTTCACTGAACAGGTTATTGCTGAGCAAATGCCACTTGATAGCACTCCTCTCATATCTGCCTAATTGACTTTGTTTAAGTTTAAGATTCTTGTTTGTGATTGGAGTATTTCATTTCAAACTTAGCATGGAATTCAATAGTATTATGGTCACTATTTCCCAGTGGATCTTTTACTATGACACTGCCAACTTCCACTCTGATGGAACCTTTCGCGAATCTAAGGAATTCTGGAAAATTATAGCTAACTCATCCACTATCACTGTAGCTATCTCTTTTAGAGCCCTAGGGTGTAGGCCATCAGGTCCCGGGATCTTGTCGGATTTTTCCCCTTATCTTCCTCCAATACTTTTTCTCTGCTGATATCAATTTTCTACATTTTTTAGCCTCTACAATACCATATATTTCTGGTATGAAACTTGTGTCTTCTACTGTGAAGACAGACACAAAATATTTGTTCAATGCCTCTGCCATTTTATCATTCCCATAATTTTCCTGTCTCTGCTTCTAAGGGACCAACATTTTCTTGCACTAATCTCTTCCTTTTTATATATCTATAAAAGCTCTTACAATCTATTTTTAATATTACTGGTTAGTTTACTCTCACTCCACTTTTTCCTTCATCAACTTTTTGGTGGCCCTTTGCTGGTTTCTAGAACACTCCCAATCCTCGCCCTTATGGGCGGCACAGTGGTTAGCACCGCAGCCTCACAGCTTCAGTGACCCGGGTTCAATTCTGGGTACTGCCTGTGTGGAGTTTGCAAGTTCTCCCTGTGTCTGCGTGGGTTTCCTCCGGGTGCTCCGGTTTCCTCCCACATGCCAAAGACTTGCCGGTTGATAGGTAAATTGGCCATTAGCAATTGCCCCTAGTATAGGTAGGTGGTAGGGAAATATAGGGACAGGTGGGGATGTGGTAGGAATATGGAATTAGTGTAGGATTAGTATAAATGGGTGGTTGATGGTCGGCACAGACTCGGTGGGCCGAAGGGCCTGTTTCAGTGCTGTATCTTTAAAACTAAAACTAAAAAACTCAGACTTGCTACTCTTTTTGCAACATTGTAAGCCTCTTCTTTTACTTTAATACTGTTACAACTGAGGTGGGAGGAGTGCACTGTCTTTTCTAGTTCCACTTCTCCACAGGTCACAACATATATTTAAATGCTTACCCAGTTACCGATGCAATCAATCATATATTCTACTCTATCCCAGAATAACATTCACCAACCAGGTTTACAGTCATAGAGTCATAGAGAGATATAGCACTGAAACAGGCCCTTCGGCCCAACGAGTCTGTGCTGACCAACAACCACCCACTTATACTAATCCTACATTAATCCCATATTCCCTACCAAATCCCCAGCATTCTCCTACCACCTACCTACACTCGGGGCAATTTACAATGGCCAATTTACCTATCAATCTGCAAGTCTTGGGCTGTGGGAGGAAACTGGAGCACCCGGCAGAAACCCACCCATTTCTTTAATAAACAATAAAATTATCAGTTTATCAAAACAAGACTTATCCAGTAACGAAGCAAAGCATTAACACACAGATCGAAATATGAAAGTTCCCTTTTAAAATTTCAAATACACAAACAAATGGGATCTGTTCTTAAGTAGTTCTTTTCAGGCAGCATTGAGAATTACTCTGGCAGGTTTTTCCAGCTTCTCAGGAGAGATGCAGTACCAAGGATTTTAGCTGTCCCACCCCTGGATCTTTGCTGGGTTTCTTCACAGAGGTAGAGAAAGAAGTGAGCTGGGTGTTTTTTTTTTCCTTGGCAGGCAAAACACCAACTGTCTTCAAAACAGTTCATACCCCAACTGAACTGAAAACAATATCTAAATCCCAACAGAAAATCAAACTCGTGGCCTCCATAAACCTTGACATGTGACTTCTCTGTAAACATCTTCCCCAGGTCACCAAGGATTCTGTTGTTTACTGAGCTTAAAACACATGATTTCCAGCACAGGTTGTTTTCAAACAACATCTCCGCGTCCTTTTAGTGAACTGTCAACAACAAAGCAAAGTCCATCATTTCAACCTTCCAATGAATCCATCTCCACAATTTAAATACGAGTCCTTAAAAAAAAACTTGAAAATATAGAAGCATGCTCATAAAAACACTATCCTTAACTTTCTGAGTGAGCCATGGATGGGTCTTTCTTACTGAGTTTTTGTTTTTCAATGGAATATATTTTTGTCGAACATTTTGAAATGTTTCTCTAAAAGTTTCCCACCATACCATTCAGTCTATTTACCCAATTTACCTTAGCCATTTTTCCCCTCATACCTGCATAATTGGCTTTAAGTTTAAGATTCTTGTTTGTGATTGGAGTATGTCACTTTCAAACTTAACATAGAATTCAATAGTATTACGGTCACTATTTTCCAGTGGATCTTTTATTATGACATTACTAATTAACACTGCTTCATTACACAATACTAGATCTAAGATAGCTTTATCCCAGTCGGTTCCGCAACGTATTGCTCCAAGAAGCTGTCCCGAAAACAATCCACAAACTCATCTTTGAGACCACTCTTAGCAATTTCATTGTCCCACTCTTTCTAAAGATTAAAGTCCTCCAAAATTATTACATTGCCTCTGTTACAAGCTCCAATAATTTCTTGTTTAATGCTCTGTCCAATGATACACCTACTGCTCGGGGGCCTAAAAACTAGTCCCACCAGTGTTTTGCAATTCTTACTATTTCTAATTTCCACCCATACTGATTCTATTTTATGATATTCTGAAGCCACAGGGAAAGGGCAGGAGAGTGGGACTAGCTGAGTGGCATTCGGAACAAAACAGAGGAATTGAGAGCGCAAATAGAAATAACTAAGTACGATCTGATAGCCATTAGAGAGACATGGCTTCAGGATGACATAGATTGGGACCTGAATTTTGAAGGATACATGGCATTTAGGAAAAACAGGCAGCTGGGAAAAGGTGGAAGGGTAGCTCTGTTAATTGATGATGGCATTAGCGCAATAGAGAGGGATGACTTAAGTTCAGGAGACCAGGATGTAGAAACAGTTTGGGTAGAGATGAGAAATCATAAAGGCAAGAAGTCACCTGTGGGAGTGGTGTACAGGCCATCAAACATTAACCACACTGTGGGATGGGGTATAAAGGATGAAATAATGGCAGCTTGTCAGAAAGGTGCAGCGATAATTATGGGGGATTTTAACCTACATATAGACTGGAAAAATCAAATGGGCAGAGGTAGCCTAGATGAGGAGTACATAGAATGTTTTCGGGATTTTGGAATTTCTTGGAACCAACCAGAGAGCAGAGTATACTAGACCTGGTATTGTGCAATCAGATAGGATTAATTAATGACCTCATAGTTAAGGCGCCTCTAGGTAGCAGCGATCATAATATGATTGAATTTTACAATCAGTTTGAGGGAGAGAAGAGTGGGTCCAAGACTAGTATTTTAAACTTAAATAAGGGCAATTATGAGGGCATGAAATCAGAGCTAGCTAAAGTGAACTGGCAAATCAGGTTAAGGGATGGGTCAATAGAGATACAATAGCAGACATTTAAGGGGATATTTCAGAATACACAGAATAGATGAATTTCAACGAGAAAGAAAAATTGCAAGGGTGGGATCCGCCATCTGTGGTTAACTAAAACAGTTAAAGATAGTATCAAACTTAAAGAAAAAGCCTATAATTGCGCAAAGATGAGACAGGTCAGAAGTTTGAACAGAATATAAAAAACAGCAAAGAAAGACTAAAAGATTGATAAGGAAGGTAAAATTAGAGTACAAGAGAAAGCTAGCTAGAAATATAAAGACGGATAGTAAGAGTTTCTATAGATATTTTAAAAAGAGTTAACAAAGTCAGCAATGGTCCTATAGAAAGTGAGTCTGGGGAATTAATAATGGATAATAAGGAGATGGCAGATAACATGAACAGATATTTTGTATCGGTCTTCACTACTGAGGATACAAGTAACATCCCAGTATTAACTATAAGTCAGGAAATGGAAGGGAAGAAGGAACTCAAGAAAATTACAATCACCAGGGAAGTGGTACTGAACAAATTGTTGGAGCTCCGGGCTGACAAGACCCCCGGGTCCTGCTGGACTTCATCCTAGGGTCTTAAAAGAAGTGGCTAGTGAGAAAGTTGATGCGTTAGTTTTAATTTTCCAAAATTCCCTATATTTGGGGAAGGTTCCTTTAGATTGGAAAATAGCAAATGTAATCCCTTTATTCAAAAAGGGAGACAGAAAGCAGGAAACTACAGGCCAGTTAGCTTAACATCTGTCTTAGGGAAAATGTTAGAAGTTATTATTAAATATGTTATAGCAAGGCATTTAGAAATATTCAAGGTAATCAGGCAGAGTCAACATGGTTTTCTGACAGGGAAATCATCTTTAACCAATTTATTGGAGTTCTTTGAGGGAGTTACATGTGCTGTGGATAAAGGGGAAACCAGTGGATGTAGTGTACTTAGATTTCCAGAAGGCATTTGATAAGATGCCACCTCAAAGGTTATTGCAGAAAATAAAAGCTCATGGTGTAGGGGGTAACATATTGGCATGGAAAGAAGATTGGTGAGCTAACAGGAAAGAGAGTAGGTATAAATGGGTAATTTTCTGGTTGGTAAGATGTAACGAGTGGTGTGCCACAGGGATCTGTGCTGTGGCCTCAATTTTTACAATTTACATAATTAACTTGGATGAAGGGACTGAAGGTATGGTTGCTAAATTTGCTGATGACACAAAGATAGGTCGGAAAGTAAGTTGTGAAGAGGAAAAAAGGAGGCTACAAAGCGATACAGGTAGGTTAAGTGAGTGGGCAAAGACCTGGCAAATGGAGCATAATGTGGGAAAGTGGGAAATTGTCCACTTTGGCAGGAAGAATAAAAAAGCAGATTATCTAAATGGTGAGAGATTGCAGAGCTCTGAGATACAAAGGGATCTGGGTGTCATAGTGCATGAATCGCAAAAGGTTAGTATGCAAGTACAGCACATAATTAGGAAAGCTAATAGAATGTTATTGTTTATTGCGAAGGTAATTGAATACAAAAGTAGTGAGGTTTTGCTTCAGCTAAACAGGGCATTGATGAGACCACATCTGGAGTACTGTGTACAGTACTGGTCTCCTTATTTAAGGAAGGATGTAAATGCAATGGAGGCAGTCCAGAGAAGGTTTACTAGACGAGACTGGAATGGGTGGCCTGTCTTATGAAGAAAGACTGGACAGGGTAGGCTTGTATCCACTGGAATTTAGAAGAGTAAGAGACGACTTGATTGAAACGTAAGATCCTGAGGGGTCTTGACAGGGTGGGAAAGGATGTTTCCCCTTGTGGGAGAATCTCGAACTAGGGGTCATTGTTGAAAAAAAAAGGGGTCACCCATTTGAGACAGAGATGAAGAAAAAAATTTTCTTTCAGAGGGTCGTGAGTCTTTGGAATTCTCTTCCTCAAAGGGCAGTGGAAGCAGAGTCTTTGAATATTTTTAAGGCAGAGGTAGACAGATTCTTGATAAGCAAGGGAGTGGAAGGTTATCAGGGGTAGGTGGAAGTGTGGAGTAATCAGTTCAGCCATGAGCTTATTGAATGGCGAAGCAGGTTCGAGGGGTCGAGTGGCCTACTCCTGCTCCTAATTGCAGAGCGCCAGTGTGGATTCGACAAGCCAAATGGCCTCCTTCTATACTGTAACTGTTCTGTGAGATCACTGCTCAACATCTGCATGTCGTCTAGTTGAGGAACTTTAGAATGCTTTTATTAAGTTGTGGAACTAGAAGTTATGACAGGTGTAGAAATTTCAAAAGCCAAAAATAAAAGGTACTAGACAAACTATGTCTTGATCCACTTCATGCAGTACCAGACAGAGATTTCAGAGCATCTCCTCAGAGAACTATGGCTGTTACAAAATGATTTGAATGAAAAGGAAAATGCATCTGTCCCAATTCTCCACATCCTCCAGCTGGGAAATATAAAGAAAGAGCTACAGAAAAAGCATTGCATCAGTCTATGAAAGATTTGGAACAGGACTCTTATGTGGAGAACGGATTCATAAAACAGAAAACTGTGCTGCGAAGGAAACTCACAGATGCTCCATTAGAAGACCACCCTGAATATGTGATAGTACAGGATGCAGTGGTTGTCAGATAACTATTTCACATTGCCCATAAAGTCCATGCCGGCTCTTCACAGAGCTAATCAGTCAGCCCCACTCGTCCACTTGATCCCCATAGTCCTGCAAGTCCATTTCCTTCAAGTGGTCATCCAATTTCCTTTTGAAGTCATTGATCATCTCCGCTTACACGTTGTGGGCAATGAGTTCCTAGTCATTACCACCGCTGTGTAAAAAGGTTCTTCCCCACATTCCCCCGCACCTCTTGTCCACTTTGGCAGGAAGAATAAAAAAGCAGATTATCTTGCCCAAAACTTTCAATCTATGCCTCCAAGTCCTTGTACCATTAGTTCATGGGATGAGTTTTTCCTTATCTAATTTATTTAAGGCTGTCATAATCTTGTTCATTTCTATTAAATATTCCCTCAATCTTCTTTGTTCCAAGAAAAACAATCCCAGTTTATCAAACTTAATCTTGCAGACTCGGAGGGCGGAGTTCCAGAGCGGTAAGTTACCTCGGGTGGGGAAAAAAAACTGAAAAAGTGACGTCACAGGAAAGCTGTGACTTTATTGGCTGGTAGGGAATCTGTACCGAATTTGAAAATAAACCTGATAAAAATTGTTTAAAACACTAATTAACTAATTAATAAGTAGATTAACTAAACCAGAGAGAGGAGATTACTGTATTTAGTTAGCATTTAATATTTATAGTAGGAATCTAGCACTAGGGACCATATAGTTAAGTGTATCATAATTTAGTAAGGATTTAATAAGTATTTATTTATTTTATATCAATTAACTAATTAGTGCTAGAAATAACAGTTAGAGGGGTGAAGTGCTTCACCTGTGAGATGTGGGAAGTCCGTGAAGCTTCCAGCGTTCCGGGCGACTACATCTGCAGGAAGTGTACCCAGTTGCAACTCCTCACAGACCGCATGGATCGGTTGGAGCGGCAACTGGATGCACTTAGGAGCATGCAGTGGCAAAAAGTGTCATAGACAGGAGTTTTAGAGAAGTGGTTACACCCAAGGTGCAGGCAGATAGATGGGTGACCGCTAGAAGGGGCAGGCAGTCAGTGCAGGAATCCCCTGTGGCTGTCCCCCTCTCTAACAAGTATACCGTTTTGGATACTGTTGGGGGGGGATGGCCTATCAGGGGAAAACAGCAGCAGCCAGAGCAGGGGCACCACGGCTGGCTCTGTTGTTCAGCAGGGAGGGACAAAGTGCAGAAGAGCAATAGTTATAGGGGACTCTATAGTCAGGGGCACAGATAGGCGCTTCTGTGGACGTGAAAGAGACTCCAGGATGGTATGTTGGCTCCCTGGTGCCAGGGTCAAAGATGTCTCTGAACGGACAGGGGGCATTCTGAAGGGGGAGGGTGAACAGCCAGAGGTTGTGGTACACATCGGTACCAACGACATAGGCAGGAAGAGTGATGAGGTCCTGCAGGGGGAGTTTAGGGAGTTAGGTGGTAAGTTAAAAGACAGGACCTCTAGAGTTGTAATTTCGGGATTACTCCCTGTGCCACGTGCCAGTGAGGCTAGAAATAGGAAGATAGTGCAGCTAAACACGTGGCTGAACAGCTGGTGTAGAAGGGAGGGTTTCAGATATCTGGACCATTGGGATCTCTTCAGGGACAGATGGGACCTGTACAAGAAGGACGGGTTGCATCTAAACTGGAGGGGCACAAATATCCTGGCTGCGAGGTTTGCTAGCGTCACTCGGGAGGGTTTAAACTAGTGTGGCAGGGGAGTGGGAACCAGAGCAGTAGGACAGCAAGTGAAATAAATGAAGGGGAACTAGTAAATAGGGCCAGTAAAACTAAGAGGAAGAGCAGGCAGGGAGATGTTGCGGAGCACAGCGGGACGGGTGCTCCGGTTTCCTCCCACAAGCCAAAAGACTTGCAGGTTGGTAGGTAAATTGGCCATTATAAATTGCCCTTAGTATAGGTAGGTGGTAGGGAAATATAGGGGCAGGTGGGGATGTGGCAGGAATGTGGGATTAGTGTACGATTACTGTGAATGGGTGGTTGATGGTCGGCACAGACTCGGTGGGCGGAAGGGCCTGTTTCAGTGCTGTATCTCTAAACTAAACTAAACTGAAGTGCATTTGTTTCAATGCAAGAAGTATAACAGGTAAGGCAGATGAACTTAGAGCTTGGATTAGTACTTGAAATTATGATGTTGTTGCTATTACAGAGACTTGGTTGAGGGAAGGACAGGATTGGCAGCTAAATGTTCCAGGATTTAGAAGCTTCAGGCGGGATAGAGGGGGATGTAAAAGGGGTGGGGGAGTTGCATTACTTGTTAAGGAGAACATCACAGCTGTACTGCGGGAGAACACCTCGAAGGGGTCGTGCAGCGAGGCAATATGGGTGGAGCTCAGGAATAGGAAGGGTGCAGTCACGATGTTGGGCGTTTACTACAGGCCTCCCAACAGCCAGCGGGAAAGATGTAAAGGTAACAGGGTTGTAGTGGTGGGTGATTTTAACTTCCCCTATATTGACTGGGACTCACTTAGTGCTAGGGGCTTGGATGGGGCAGAATTTGTAAGGAGCATCCAGGAGGGCTTCTTGAAACAATACGTAGATAGTCCAACTAGGGATGGGGCCGTACTGGACCTGGTATTGGGGAATGAGCCCGGCCAGGTGGTCGAAGTTTCAGTCGGGGAGCATTTCGGGAACAGTGACCATAATTCCATAAGTTTTAAGGTATTTGTGGATAAGGATAAGAGTAGTCCTCAGGTCAAGGTGCTAAATTGGGGGAAGGCTAATTATAACAATATTAGGCAGGAACTGAAGCATTTAGATTGGGGACGGCTGTTTGATGGTAAATCAACATCTGACATGTGGGAGTCTTTCAAATGTCAGTTGATTAGCATTCAGGACCAGCACGTTCCTGTGAGGAAGAAGGATAAGTTTGGCAAATTTCGGGAACCTTGGATAACGTGGGATATTGTGAGCCTCGTCAAAAAGAAAAAGGAAGCATTCGTAAGGGCTGGAAGGCTAGGAACAGACGAATCCCTTGTGGAATATAAAGACAGTAGGGAGGAACTTAAGCAAGGAGTCAGGAGGGCTAAAAGGGGTTATGAGAAGTCATTGGCAAACAGGATTAAGGAAAATCCCAAGGCTCTTTATACGTATATAAAGAACAAGAGGGTAACCAGGGAAAGGGTTGGCCCACTCAAGGACAGAGAAGGGAATCTATGTGTGCAGCCAGAGGAAATGGGCAAGGTACTAAATGAGTACTTTGCATCAGTATTCACCAAGGAGATGGACTTGGTGGATGATGAGCCTAGGGAAGGGAGTGTAGATAGTCTCAGTCATCTCATTATCAAAAAGGAGGTGGTGTTGGGTGTCTTGCAAAGCATTAAGGTAGATAAGTCCCCAGGGCCTAATGGGATCTACCCCAGAATACTGAGGGAGGCAAGAGAAGAAATTGCTGGGGCCTTGACAGAAATCTTTGCATCCTCATTGGCTACAGGTAAGGTACCAGAGGACTGGAGAATAGCCAATGTTGTTCCTTTGTTTAAGAATGGTAGCAAGGATAATCCAGGAAATTATAGGCCGGCGAGCCTTACGTCAGTGGTAGGGAAATTATTAGAGAGGATTCTTCGGGACAGCATTTACTCCTATTAGGAAACAAATGGACTTATTAGCGAGAGGCAGCATGGTTTTGTGAAGGGGAGGTCGCGCCTCACTAATTTGATGGAGTTTTTTGAGGAAGTGACAAAGATGATTGATGAAGGAAGGGCAGTGGTTGTTATCTATATGGACTTCAGTAAAGCCTTTGACAAGGTCCCTCATGGCAGACTGGTACAAAAGGTGAAGTCACACGGGATCAGAAGGGAGCTGGCAAGATGGATACGGAACTGGCTCAGTCATAGAAGACAGAGGGTAGCAGTGGAAGGGTGCTTTTCTGAATGGAGGGATGTGACTAGTGGTGTTCCGCAGGGATCAGTGCTGGGACCTTTGCTGTTTGTAGTATATATAAATGATTTGGAGGAAAATGTAGCTGGTCTGATTACTAAGTTTACGGATGACACAAAGGTTGGTGGAGTTGCGGATAATGATGAAGATTGTCAGAGGATACAGCAGGATATAGATTGGTTGGAGACTTGGGCGGAGAAATGGCAGATGGAGTTTAATTTGGACAAATGTGAAGTAATGCATTTTGGAATGTCTAATGCAGGTGGGAAGTATACAGTAAATGGCAGAACCCTTAGGATTATTGACAGGCCGTGAGATCTGGGCGTACAGGTCCACAGGTCACTGAAAGCGGCAACGCAGGTGGATAAGGTAGTCAAGAAGGCATACGGCATGCTTGCCTTCATCGGTCGGGGCATAGAGTATAAAAATAGGAAAGTCATGCTGCAGCTGTACAGAACTTTAGTTAGGCCACACTTAGAATATTGCGTGCAATTCTGGTCGCCACACTACCAGAAGGACGTGGAGGCTTTGGAGAGGGTACAGAAGAGGTTTACAAGGATGTTGCCTGGTCTGGAGGGCATTAGCTATGAGGAGAGGTTGGAAAAACTCGGATTGTTTTCACTGGAACGACGGAGGTGGAGGGGCGACATGATAGAGGTTTACAAAGTTATAAGCAGCATGGACAGAGTGGATAGTCAGAAGCTTTTTCCCAGGGTGGAAGAGTCAGTTACTAGGGGACATAGGTTTAAGGTGAGAGGGGCAAAGTTTAGAGGGGATGTGCCAGGCAAGTTCTTTACACAGAGGGTGGTGAGTGCCTGGAACTTGTTGCCGGGGGAGGTGGTGGAAGCAGGTACCATAGAGACGTTTAAGAGGCATCTTGACAAATACATGAATAGGATGGGAATAGAGGGATACGGACCCTGGAAGTGCAGAAGGTTTTAGTTTAGGCAGGCATCAAGATCGGTGCAGGCTTGGAGGGCCGAATGGCCTGTTCCTGTGCTGTTCTTTGATCTTTGTTCTTTGACTAAGATTCCCCCATCCCTGGAATCATTCAGGCAAATCTCCTCTGCACCCTCACATCCCTCCTCAAGTGACCAGAATTGGACACAATATTCCAATTGGGGCCTAACCAGGGCTTTATAAAGGTTCAGCATAACTTCTCTGCTTTTGTACTCAATGCCTCTATTTATGAATCCCACGATCCCATACGCTTTACTAACCACTCTCTCAATATGTCCTGCCACATTCAAAGATCAATGCACAAGTACCCTCAGGTCCCTCTGTTCCTGCACACTCTGTAGAACTGTGCCATTAAGCATCAATTGCCTCTCCCTTTTCCTTCTGTCAAAATGCATCACCTCACACTTGTCAGTATTAAATTCCATCTGCCACCTCTCTGCCCATTCTGCTAGCCTATGTCCTGTTGCAGGACATTCATACCATCTCACTGTTTGCCAGAACTCCAAATTTGGTGTCATCAGCAAATTCTGAAATTCTATTCTGAATTCCAAGATTCAAGTCAATTACATATAGCAAAAAAAGTAGTGGTCCCAGCACTGACCCTTGGGGAACACCATTGTCTACCATCCTCCGTCTGAAAAGGAACCATTTCCCACAACTCACTGTTTTCTGTCCATAAGCCAATTTTTAATCCAATTGAATACTGACCCTCCTGTTCCATGAGCCTCAAATCTGTTAACCAGCCTTTTATGTGGTACCTTAGCAAATGCTTTCCGAAAATCCATAAATCAACATCCATGGCATTCCCTTCATTAATCTTCTCGTTACTTCATCAAAAAAATTAAATTTTTTAAAATTACTCATTTCATGGGATGTGAGCATCGCTGGCCAGACCAGCATTTATTGTCCATCCCTAGTTGTCTTTGAGAAGGTGGTGGTGAGTTTCCTTCTTGAAACACTGCAGTCTATGTGAGGTAGGTACACCCACAGCGCTATCAGGAAGGGAGTTCCAGGACTTTGACCTGGCAACAGTGAAGGAATGGCGATATAGTTCCAAATCAGGATGGTGTGTGGCTTGGAGAGGAACTTGCAGGTGGTGGTGTTCCCACGCATCTGCTGCCCTTGTCCTTCTAGCTGGTAGAGGTCACGGATTTGGAAGGTGCTGCCTGAGTAGCCTTGGTGCGTTGCTGCAGTGCATCTTGTAGATGGTTCATACTGCTGCCATTGTGCGTTGGTGGTGGAGGGAGTAAATGATTGTGGATGGGATGCCAATCAAGTGGGTTGTTGGTCCTGGATGGTGTCGAGCTTCGAGTGTTGTTGGAGCTGCATCCATCCAAACAAGTGGAGAGTATTCCATCACACTCCTGACTTGTGCCTTGTTGATGGTGGACAGGCTTTGGGGAGTCAGGTGGTGAGTTACTCGCCGCAGGATTCCTAGCCTCTGACCTGCTCTTGTAGCCAGAGTATTTATATGGCTACTCCAGTTCAGTTTCTGGTTAATTATAGCCCTCAGGATGTTGATAGTGGGGGAGTGATCGTAATGCCATGGAATGTCAAGGGGAGATGGATCGATTCTCTCTTGTTGGTCATTGTGTGGCGCAAATGTTACTTGCCACTTATCAGCCCAAACCTGGATATTGTCCTGGTATTATTGCATTTCTACATGGACTGCTTCAGTATCTGAGGAGTCACGAATGGTGCTGAATATTGCTGATGATTGCACAAACATCCCCAGCTTAAAACTGAAGGAAGGTCATTGAAGAAGCAGCTGAAGATGGTTCGGCTTAGGACACTACCCTGAGGAACTCCTGCCGTGATGTCCTGGAGCTGAGATGGTTGACCTCCAACAACCATCTCCCTCTGCGCTAGGTATGACTCCAACCAGCGGAGAGTTTTCACCCTGATTCCCATTGACTTCAATTCTGCTAGTTCTCCTTCATGCCATACTCGGTCAAATGCTGCCTTGAAGTCAAGGGCAGTCACGCTCACCTCACTCCTCGAGTTCAGCTCTTTTGTCCATGTTTGAGCCAAGGCCGTAATGAGGTCAGGAGCTGAGTGGCCCTGGTGGAACACAAACTGAGCGTCACTGAGCAGGTTATTGCTAAGCAAGTGCCGCTTGACAGCACTGTCGACGACACCTTCCATCACTTTACTGATGATTGAGAGTAGACAGATGGGGCGGTAATTGGCCGGGTTTGATTTGTCCTGCTTTTTGTGTACAGGACATACCTGGGCAATTTTCCACATTGCCGGGTAGTTGCCAGTGTCGCAGCTCTACTGGAACAGCTTGGCTAGAGGCACTGCAAGTTCTGGAGCACAGATCTTTGGTATTATTGCCAGAATGTTGTCAGGGCCCATAGCCTTTGCAGTATCCAGTGCCTTCTGTCAGGCAAACCCCCACCTGCCAAGACTGAGGCATGCATTATTTCGCCACATGAATATTAAAACTTAAAATTGCAAGCCTCTGGCGGGAAGGACATTTGTATAACACCAGACAGCATTGAAACAAAGGAACCAGTCCCCGCCCCTATACACAGAAGAGACTTGGCCAAACCAGGTTGGTCACGTGACCACCTGCTGGTCAATAAGGGGAATTTTAAACAGGAAAAACAGAATTTGAACTCAGAACGCCGAGTGCTCCTGGAACTGAAGCAAGAATTACCTCAACTCGCTCTCACCAGCTTCGGAAACCACTGAAGACACGTAAACTCAGAGAAAGAAAAGTCTCCTGCAAGAACAAGGTTTAAGCAGAATACTCCGCCCTAACAAAAAGCAAGACCATATCTTCAATCAAGGACTACATCGAGCTCAAAACACAGTAACACGTTATTGCCTCAAACTGTTCCACTTTATCTTTTCTTCTCTTTTCTGTC
Source organism: Heterodontus francisci (assembly GCF_036365525.1). Classification (NCBI taxonomy): domain Eukaryota; kingdom Metazoa; phylum Chordata; class Chondrichthyes; order Heterodontiformes; family Heterodontidae; genus Heterodontus; species Heterodontus francisci. The sequence continues at coordinate 196,528,440 of NC_090373.1, read as the reverse complement.
CCTATCTGCATGTGTATATCATGTGTGCATGCTAGTGTGGGTGTGTCGTAAAACCATAGGCGAGAACCTTATTATAAACTTCACTTTCTTTAACCTAAGAAAGCCTGTTTGTGCTCATTTCTTTGCCTTATAATTGGAAAGCTGTGAACAAGAATTCACAAAGGGGGAGCTCAAAACACAGTGTTTAAAATTAAACCCTGTCACAATAAGATCAGGTGAAGATAGTAACATACCCCTAGTCACCTGTCTCGCCTGGTTGGAACACTTCAGTCATTTCTTGATATTATGTGGGGTGAATCGAATTGGCTGAAGACTGGCATTTGTGATGCTGGGGACTTTAGGAGGAGGCCAGGATGGATCTTCACTTGGCACTTCTGGCTGAAGATTGTTGCAAATGCTCCCTCCTCACAACGTTTAAGAAGAATTTAGATGAGCACTTGAAATGCCATAGCATATAAGGCTACAGGCCAAGTGCTGGAAAATGGGAATAGAATAGATAGGTGCTTGATGGCTGGCACAGACACGATGGGCCGAAGGGCCTGTTTCTGTGCTGTATAACCCTATGACATTGAGGATGGGGATATTTGTGGAGCCACCTCCTCCTGTTAGTTGTTTAATTGTCCACCACCATTCACAGCTGGATGTGGCAGGACTGCAGAGCTCAGATCTGATCCATTGGTTGGGGGAATCGCTTCACTGTCTATCGCATGCTGCTTATGCTGTTTAGCACGCAAGTAGTCCTGGGATGTAGCTTCACCTGTTTGACACCTCATTTTGAGGTATGCCTGGTGCTGCTCCTGGCATGCTCCGTTGCACTCCTCATTGAACCAGGGTTGATATCCCGGCTTGACGGTAATGATAGAGCGGGGGAATATGCTAGGCCATGAGGTTACAGATTGTGGCTGATTACAATTCTACTGCTGCTGATGGTCCACAGGGCCTCACGGATGCCCAGTTGTACACTGGCAGATCTGTCCGAAATCTATCCCATTTAGCACAGTGATAGTGCCACACAACACGATGGAGGGCACCCTCAATGTGAAGACGGGACATTGTCTCTTCAAGGACTGTGTAGTGGTCACTCCTACCAATACTGTCACTACAGCAGGCAGATTGGTGAGGACGAGGTCACGTATGTTTTTCCCTCTTGTTGGTTCCCTCACCAGCTGCTGCAGTCTAGCAGCTATATCCATTAGCACTCAGCCAGCTCAGTCAGTAGTCAATTAGATCTGTCAAGCATGATCTGCCTTTTACAAATCCGTACTGGCTACCCTTAATTAACTCGAACCTCTCTACGTGTCTGTTGATTCTTTCCACGATTATTGTTTTTTTTTAGATTTAGAGATACAGCACTGAAACAGGCCCTTCGGTCTGTGCCGACCATTAACCACCCATTTATACTAATACTACACTAATCCCATATTCCTACCACATCCTCACCTGTCCCTATATTCCCCTACCACCTACCTATACTAGGGGCAATTTATAATGGCCAATTTACCTATCAACCTGCAAGTCTTTTGGCTGTGGGAGGAAACCGGAGCACCCGGAGGAAACCCAGGCAGACAGAGAGAACTTGCAAACTCCACACAGGCAGTACCCAGAATTGAACCCGGGTCACTGGGGCTGTGAGGCTGCGGTGCTAACCGCTGCGCCACTGTGCAACCTTACCCACCACTGATGTTAAACTAACTGGCCTGTAGTTGCTAGGACTGTCTTTACACCCTTTCCTGAATATGGATATCACCCATACGAAGACAAGGAAAAAGAAACAGAAAAGATAATCCTGTTGGATGCGCAAAGTTGGATGAAGACAATAGCTCAGATAACCCCTTATTTTGCATCCTAAATGTGCTGAGCCAAGCAAACATTTCCCAATGGGCCAGTTGGTTTAACTAACAAGTAGCATTTAAAAGAACAAGAAAACCTCAGGTACTGTCCCTGATCTGCATTAAGTTAGCTAATCTCAGTCACAGCAGTAATAGTTGTGAGCAAGACTGGCAGCAGTATAAAGGAGCAGGCCAAGGGAAAGCACTGCGAGACTGGCGGCATGATAAAGGAGCGGGCTGAAAGGGAGAACAGCGAGACTGGCAGCAGTATAAAAGCAGCAGGCCAAGGAGGAGCTCAGCCAGACTGGCTGCAGTAGAAGGAGTGAGCTGAGGAGGAGCAGAGCCAGACCGGTGGCAGTATAGAGCAGCAAGCCAAGGGGGAGCACAACCAGACCCATGGCAGTATAGAGCAGCGGGCCAAGGGTGAGCAGAGCAAGATCGGTGGCGTGTCGAGGAACAGGGCAAAGGAGAGCACAGCCAGACCGGTAGCAGTATACAGGAGCGGGCCGAGGGGGAGCAAAGCAAGACTGGCAGCAGTATTAAAGCAGCGGCCCTGAGAAAGAACACAGCCTGACAGGCAGCAGTAAAAGAAGCAGACCAAGGGGTAGCATGCCAGACCAGCGGCAGTATAAAGGAGAGGGCAGAAGAAGAAGCAGAGAGAGACCGGCGGCAGTATAGAGGAGTGAGCCGAGGGGGAGCACAGTCAGATCGGTGGCAGTACAGAGGAGTGAGCCGAGGGGGAGCACAGTCAGATCGGTGGCAGTACAGAGGAGTGAGCCGAGGGGGAGCACAGTCAGATCGGTGGCAGTACAGAGGAGTGAGCCGAGGGGCAGCACAGTCAGATCGGTGGCAGTACAGAGGAGTGAGCCGAGGGGCAGCACAGTCAGATCGGTGGCAGTACAGAGGAGTGAGCCGAGGGGGAGCACAGTCAGACCGGTGGCAGTACAGAGGAGCGAGCCGAGGGGCAGCACAGCCAGATCGGTGGCAGTACAGAGGAGTGAGCCGAGGGGGAGCACAGTCAGACTGGTGGCAGTACAGAGGAGCGAGCCGAGGGGGAGCACAGTCAGACCGGTGGCAGTACAGAGGAGTGAGCCGAGGGGCAGCACAGCCAGATCGGTGGCAGTACAGAGGAGTGAGCCGAGGGGGAGCACAGTCAGACTGGTGGCAGTACAGAGGAGTGAGCCGAGGGGCAGCACAGTCAGATCGGTGGCAGTACAGAGGAGTGAGCCGAGGGGGAGCACAGTCAGACCGGTGGCAGTACAGAGGAGCGAGCTGAGGGGCAGCACAGCCAGATCGGTGGCAGTACAGAGGAGTGAGCCGAGGGGGAGCACAGTCAGATCGGTGGCAGTACAGAGGAGTGAGCCGAGGGGGAGCACAGTCAGATCGGTGGCAGTACAGAGGAGTGAGCCGAGGGGCAGCACAGCCAGACCGGTGGCAGTACAGAGGAGTGAGCCGAGGGGCAGCACAGCCAGATCGGTGGCAGTACAGAGGAGTGAGCCGAGGGGGAGCACAGTCAGATCGGTGGCAGTATAGAGGAGTGAGCCGAGGGGGAGCACAGCCAGATCGGTGGCAGTATAGAGGAGTGAGCCGAGGGGCAGCACAGCCAGATCGGTGGCAGTATAGAGTGAGCCGAGGGGGAGCACAGCCAGATCGGTGGCAGTATAGAGGAGTGGGCCGAGGGGGAGCACAGTCAGATCGGTGCCAGTACAGAGGAGTGAGCCGAGGGGGAGCACAGCCAGATCGGTGGCAGTATAGAGGAGCGGGTCGAGGGGGAGCACAGTCAGACTGGAGGCAGTATAGAGGAGTGAGCCGAGGGTGAGCAGAGCCAGTCCGGTGGCAGTACAGAGGAGTGAGCCGAGGGGGAGCACAGCCAGATCGGTGGCAGTATAGAGGAGTGAGCCGAGGGGGAGCACAGCCAGATCGGTGGCAGTATTGAGGAGTGAGCCGAGGGGGAGCACAGCCAGATCGGTGGCAATATAGAGCATCGTACCGAGGGGGAGCACAGACAGACTGGAGACAGTATAGAGGAGTGAGCCGAGGGTGAGCAGAGCCAGTCCGGTGGTAGTATAGAGGAGTGAGCCGAGGGTGAGCAGAGCCAGATCCGTGGCAGTATAGAAGAGCGAGCTGAGGGGGAGCAGAGCCAGATCGGTGGCAGTATAGAGGAGCAGGTCGAGGGGGAGCACAGTCAGACTGGAGGCAGTATAGAGGAGTGAGCCGAGGGTGAGCAGAGCCAGTCCAGTGGCAGTATAGAGGAGTGAGCCGAGGATGAGCAGAGCCAGTCCGGTGGCAGTATGGAGGAGTGAGCCGAGGGGGAGCAGAGCCAGTCCGGTGGCAGTATAGAGGAGTGAGCCGAGGGTGAGCAGAGCCAGTCCGGTGGCAATATAGAGGAGTGAGCCGAGGGGGAGCAGAGCCAATCCGGTGGCAGTATAGAGGAGTGAGCCGAGGGGGAGCAGAGCCAGTCCGGTGGCAGTATAGAGGAGTGAGCCAAGGGTGAGCAGAGCCAGGCGCGGTGGCAGTATAGAGGAGTGAGCCGATGGGGAGCAGAGCCAGGCGCGGTGGCAGTATAGAGGAGTGAGCCGAGGGGGAGTAGAGCCAGTCCGGTGGCATATAGAGGAGTGAGCCGAGGGTGAGCAGAGCCAGTCCAGTGGCAGTATAGAGGAGTGAGCCGAAGGGGAGCAGAGCCAGTCCAGTGGCAGTATAGAGGAGTGAGCTGATGGGGAGCAGAGCCAGACGCGGTGGCAGTATAGAGGAGTGAGCCGATGGGGAGCAGAGCCAGTCCGGTGGCAGTATAGAGGAGTGAGCCGATGGGGAGCAGAGCCAGACGCGGTGTCAGTATAGAGGAGTGAGCCGATGGGGAGCAGAGCCAGGCGCGGTGGCAGTATAGAGGAGTGAGCCGATGGGGAGCAGAGCCAGGCGCGGTGGCAGTATAGAGGAGTGAGCCGAGGGTGAGCAGAGCCAATCCGGTGGCAGTATAGAGGAGTGAGCCGATGGGGAGCAGAGCCAGTCTGGTGGCAGTATAGAGGAGTGAGCCGAAGGGGAGCAGAGCCAGTCTGGTGGCAGTATAGAGGAGTGAGCCAAGGGGGAGCAGAGCCAGATCGGTGGCAGTATAGAGGAGTGAGCCGAGGGGGAGCAGAGCCAATCCGGTGGCAGTATAGAGGAGTGAGCCGATGGGGAGCAGAGCCAGTCTGGTGGCAGTATAGAGGAGTGAGCCGAAGGGGAGCAGAGCCAGTCTGGTGGCAGTATAGAGGAGTGAGCCGATGGGGAGCAGAGCCAGTCCGGTGGCAGTATAGAGGAGTGAGCCGAGGGGGAGCAGAGCCAGACGCGGTGGCAGTATAGAGGAGTGAGCCGATGGGGAGCAGAGCCAGGCGCGGTGGCAGTATAGAGGAGTGAGCCGATGGGGAGCAGAGCCAGTCCAGTGGCAGTATAGAGGAGTGAGCCGAGGGTGAGCAGAGCCAGTCTGGTGGCAGTATAGAGGAGTGAGCCGATGGGGAGCAGAGCCAGTCTGGTGGCAGTATAGAGGAGTGAGCCGAGGGGGAGCAGTGCCAGTCCGGCGGCAGTATAGAGGAGTGAGCCGAAGGGGAGCAGAGCCAGTCCGGTGGCATTATAGAGGAGTGAGCCGAGGGGGAGCAGAGCCAGACGCGGTGGCAGTACAGAGGAGTGAGCCGATGGGGAGCAGAGCCAGGCGCGGTGGCAGTATAGAGCAGTGAGCCGATGGGGAGCAGAGCCAGTCCGGTGGCATATAGAGGAGTGAGCCGATGGGGAGCAGAGCCAGTCTGGTGGCAGTATAGAGGAGTGAGCCGAGGGGGAGACGCCAACCGACCGCATTCTAAAGTAAATCAAAGTCTGTTGTCACAGGGGAGAAGCTAAGTTATTGATTGGTGAGTATTTTTCTCTTTTTCTCTCTGTAAACTAAGTAATTGTTTCAAATTAGTATGAGAAATTAAAAATATTCAAATCGGCGTAATACAACAATAAGTGTTGTATTAAGAGTATAAACACAGAGGAGGTCTAAAGGTATTAATTAAAATAGATTATTTAGTACCCTGTTTAAACTGCTTGTAAAAAAAAAACACTCTTACCTTTTATTAAAGATCATAGATGGGAAGCTGTGACCTGTGCTTGCAATTGCAGCGCCATATGGGAACTTCAGGACACTTCAAATCGTCTTAGGTGACTACATGTGTTGGAACTGTCTCCAGCTGCTTCAGCACAAACTCAGGATTTGAGCTTGAGGGGCAGCTCATGTCACACGGAGCAGGAGAGTTTTTTGGATCGCATGATCCAGGGAGCAGTCACTCCACATACAGTCAGAGTTCAGGATACTAGATGGGTGGCCATCCAGAGGAGAGAAAAAAAGAGGCAGCAAGTGCAGGCGTCTGAGAATGTGCCACTCTCAAGCCGCTGTTCAGTTTTGGAGCCTGCTGGGAGTGACGACGCCAGACCATGGCACCAATGGGCAAGGAACTGTACAGGAGGGAACAGCAAAGTGCAGAAATGCAGCTGTTATCAGTGATTCCATAGTCAGGGAGACAAACAGGCATTTCTGTAACCATTATCATCACTCCTGCATGGTGTGTTGCCTCCCTGGTGCCAGGGTAAAGGACATCACTGAGAAGGCACAAGATATTCTACAGGTGGGAGTGAGCCAGAAGTTGTGGTACACGTTGGTACCAATGACATAGTAAGGGCAGGTATTGAGGTCCTACAGTCAGATTTTCAGGAGCTAGGGAGGAAGTTAAAGAGTAGGACCTCAAAGGTAGTCATCTCTGGATTACTCCCAGTGCCATGCACTAGCGAGTGTAGAACTAGGAAGAGGACGAGGATCAATGCATTGTTTAAAGCATGGTACAGGAGGGAGGGTTTCAGATTCTTGGGGCATCGAGGTCAGCTTTGGGGCAGAAGGCACCTATTCAAAATGGACGGGTTGCACCTCAGCAGGACTGGGACCAACGTCCTCACAGGGAGATTCACTAGTGTGGTTGGGGAAGGTTTAAACTAAATTGGCAGGGGGATTGGCACCGGCATAAAGAAGTAGAAAAGAGGAATAAGGTGCATAATGTGAAAGTGTTAGACAGTACTAGAGGAGTAGTCCGAATTAGATGGAAACAGACTGAGAAGGACGACGAGGCATGCAAAGACAGGATTACAATGCATGCATGTAAATGCACAAAGTGTGATGAATAAGGTTGGTGAGCTACAAGCCCAAATAGCCATGTGGGAAAATGATGTAGTGGCAATAACGGAAATATAGCTTTAAAATTGTGAGGACTGCGCACTTAATATACAAGGATATAAAGTGTTCAGAAAAGAGAGAGAAGGAAAAAAGGGAGTGACAGTACTGATGGGGAAGACATAGTAGTGTTAGAAAGGGAGGATTGCCTCAAGGGAGGCAAGGACAGAATCCATTTTGTTCGAGTTGAAGAGCAAAAAGGTATGATCATGCATATTCTATAGGCCTCCATATAGTGAGATGTGGGGCAAATCTGCAGGGAAATCACAGACATGTGCAAGAACTTTAGAGTGGTGATGCTGGGGGACTTCAATTACTTGAAGATCAATGGGGATTACATCAGCATAAAGGGTAAGCAGGGGGAGGAATTTCTTTGATCAGTATGTTCACAGCCCAACTAGAAAGGAGGCATTGCTGGATCTGGTGCTGGGGAATGAGGTGGGCCAAGTGGACCAAGAGTCTGTCGGGGCGCACTTGGGTAAGAGCGATCATCGTACCACAAGGTTTAGACTAGTAATGGAGAAAAGCAAGAAACTGTGCATGATATGAACCACCTGCAACAGGACATAGATAGGCTAGAAGAATGGGCATACAGGTGACAGATAGAATTTAATACAGACAAATGTGAGGTGATGCATTTTGGCAGAAGGAATAGGGAGAGGCA